>NC_134702.1:204781490-205099615 GCF_043290135.1 Rhipicephalus microplus | reverse complement strand
GCGCCGGCTGCTGCGGTGAACGGTGGTGTCGATGCGCGGAAGTCTTTCTGGACTAGATGCGGGGCTGTTGTCAGGCGTCCCGAACATTTACCCAGCGCCTCCACTAGTGTCACAATGCTGAAACAGCAGCAGTCGAATACAGGAAACTCACTTTAATTGTACCAGAACACTGGCAAAACTGATCAGAAGAGAACCTCGTCTTCTTCTCTCTCTGCGCATTTTCTTCGTTGTTCTCTTGGTGCTGCATATTCAATGTGGCACTATGATGACTAGGAAAGTAAAGGGAATGTTATCAGAAGTAATTGTAATGCAATTGTGAAGGAAAAGTGGACAAAAATGCAACTTGCCATCAGCTGGATCCAAACATGCGACCTTCAAATGGCGCGTTCGATGATCCACCACATAGCCATGACGGTGGTTATCCTCCCGTCCTCTTTATAAGGCATGCATGTGCGGTAAAAGGAGGAGCGTCAGTCAGCGCCGCCGGTAACCATTACGGCTAGTGGGGGACACCTTCTCTGCCTGTTGGTGTCACGTTGCACGTGATAGTATTACGAGCAGACAGCTGACTATATTAATCTCACGCATCCTACCGGAATGAATCAGAGTTTTAAGAATGGCTCCTTGGTGCTTTTGTGTGTTAGTTCTCACTAAATTGTTAAGGCTGGCCCTTCATGTTCATAATTGCGGTGTGGTTGTCACACTAAAGATTCTGTCCCCGTACATCAAAGGCAGGAATCATAGAAGTAGTGGGGCACCCAGTAGAAAAGAATATTTATTGGCGTTCACGTCGAGCAGGGCGACCGTTGCTGCATGTCTGGCCACAGAAAAATGTATATTTTTTGATTATTCACGTCTAAGGCTCAGAATGCACTATAAAATTATACCTAAAGTTTCTTGACAGATCGGTTCAAGAAAGCAGTAAACGAAAAATGACATCGCGCTTTACAGAAGTAATTATTCAAGATGACATGCCATACAAGAAGAGCGATAAAATTTTCCGGTCCTAATCGATGGTGATAGCACGTAGCAGGAATCGAGTTGAAATACGGCCTACGAGAATGTACGTGACATTGCTTTACTTGTACGATCATTGTATCATGAATTATATGTATTTTTTTGTTTTTTTATTCAGGAGGAACATCGCTGCCATTGCGCGAGAGACGACGTGAGTATAGATGTTAACTAGTAATGGCATGCAGATTACTGTCAATTTCATTATTTTTAAGTAGTTGTAGTTGTGGCAGCAAACTTTCCGTTAAGCGTGCGACGATACGTGCGGGAAGCACACGGTAAAATGTACGCAAAGCGAAAGTCTCGCTTGCTATCCGACCAATCACCTGCGCATTCTACGATCACACGTGCGATAGATACCAGGTTCTCCGGCGTAGCAGTGATACCCACTGCTACAGGAGGGGGGGGGGAACAAGTGCCAAAAAGTGTTTTATTTCTCAATACCTCTTCATAACTGTGGCCAAAGAATCTCACCAATAATAACAAAGCTTAAAATATCTATGTCTGGTTACAATTGCCGATATGCTTATAACGTAATACAGCATTCTTAGTAGCTTTAGTAACCAACGTTTAGGCGTTTCTTCTCTCAGTAAAAGTAACCATCTGTGCGTGCGGATCACTATAAATATCTGATCATTTTACCTCATTTGTGGTAATGAAATAAAAAAAAAGTGTTAGCTTATCGCCTGCTCAGTTACACGAAAGACATTTGAATTGACAGAAGCATCTTACAAAAAGAGCGTCTTAGAAAAAAGACAAGGGATGTCATTAGTGGTGCAATATTTTAATGCATTAGCTGGTATTTTGAGATAGCAAATAATTTAGAGACAATTGATACCAATTGAACGGTTAAGTGTGCCAAGTATCACCAGCTTTCTCAAACATTAACGTAGCGAGGATTTCAGGGGAAGTTTGTGGCCATGATTGATTGATATTATGGATTGATGGCAATGAATGAAATTATCGTGCCTAACGTTCAAAATGTGCATCAAAATGTGAATTATTTCGAAGTTAGGTGAGGTGACAGCACATTACAGACCCAAAACAACAGCAAGGCAATCATCACCAATATCATTTTTTTGTTTTTGTGTTAAAAGTTCTTGCCTGCCAAGCCGCCTTTGCTTTCTGCTGTGCTGCCGTGTCAGCCAAGTACTGTCGAGGCAGGCCAAGTGTGCTTGGCCTTGCATTGTGTGGTGCACTCGTAAAATTCCAAAGGAGTTCAGCACAATCACGCGGACTATATCGCCATCATTAAACCTAAGCGGAGCATCGAGAGGACAAATTTTCAGTGTTTGCTGGCCGAGGAAAACAATTTTTGGGGCACGCACTCCCGTATATCCGTATTACCTGTATTCTCAAAAATTTATGAAAAATGTATAAATACGCGCCTTATGAAATATCTTGAGAAGTACAATATCTTATCACCGCATCAATATGGTTTTCGCAAAAATAAAACCACGGAAGAGGCACTAATTGATGTAAAAAGCCGCATAATAGAAAATATTGAAAATAAAATGTTCACGTTAGGTGTCTTCCTTGACTTGCGTAAAGCGTTCGATTCTGTTGACCATAATATCTTACTGTTGAAATTAAGCCGCTATGGAATTCGTGGAATAGTCTCTGATTTATTTAAAAGCTATTTATCATCCAGACAACAATTTGTTAGCATAGACAGTAAAAAGTCAGACTATTTAAGCGTAAAGAAAGGAGTTCCGCAGGGGTCCATTTTAGGCCCCGTGCTTTTCCTTTTATATATAAATGATATTACAGAGGTTCAGTATACACCCGAAATTAAAATGTTCGCTGACGACACAAGTATATTTTTCACAGGCTCCACCATTCAGGAAGTAGAAGCTTCGACAAATGTATATCTCTCGAAACTTTCAGGCTGGCTAACAAAAAACAAACTAAAATTAAACACACAAAAAACAAAATTTATTATGTTCAGGCCCATTAACAAGCACATCAGTGATAATATAGTAATCTTGTTTGACAATCAGCGACTCGAACAAGTCAGCACACAAAAATTCCTTGGAGTCTGGTTTCATGAGCACTTAACATGGACACCGCACGTAAATAGTCTCTTGGTAGATCTAGCTCGTTCTGTAGGGTGCTTGAGTAAAATTGCTTTCCTCCTCCCTTCATGGTTATGTAAATCATTATATTATAGCATGTTTTACTCCAAACTTCTATACGGAATGCTTGTATGGGGAACAACAACTAAGACCAATTACGATCGAATATTAATCTTGCAAAAGCGCGCGCTCCGTGTAATAGAAAAATATAAAGGTCACCCCAAGGACTTAGACACTCAGCCGCTTTTTCTTAAACATGGAATTCTATCTGCTAGGAAAGTATATAATCTTAAACTGATGCAACACATCCACAAACATAAACTACAGGATTCCTTTCCACGCACTGTATCAACAACATATGGCTTCAGAAATTCTACCCGCAAAACTAAGAAAACACGCACGAACTATGGCAAGCAGGCTATTGATTATAAGATCATACAATTGCTAAACCTTCACGAATCGAATATAGACTTTACTCTGAAAACTAAACAATTTAAATGTCATCATAAATCCTTTCTTCTTTTGACTAAAGACATAGTAGATCCATAGGCTTTTATATTTAGGAATACTTGTATACTGAGTTGATTTTTTTCTTACTGTGAACAATGATACTTAAACAGAATCGTTTAATACCAAAATTGTTTCCTGTTTATGTAAAACATATTCTGAATGTATATCATGTAGAAATAAGCTGTGTAACTAAATAAGATATGTATAATGTCACTTATTTGTATATGTATGTTACTGATGTGTGAATATGTGTAATATGGCACTGATGCAGACTGTATCAGGAGGTCAAGACCTCGTCAGGCTATTTAGCCTTTAGTCTTTGCCTCCCGCAGGGAAGTTTTTGTATTTTTTTCCTGCAAATAAACTTCAAACTTCAAACTTCAAACACAAAAATTCCACTTATTAGGGCTCTAAGTTTTCCCATGGGGGTATTGAACTAGTAATTCTGGATGAACTAGTTTCAGATAATTTGGCTTAACAGCCTCAATAATTGGTGCTGGAAGGTGGTCTTTATTGACGTTTACCATTCGACTGGGTTTTGTTGAATTCACACAAAGTTTCGGCGTCCTTCGGGCAAAAGCCGTGGGATGGATTGGTATCCTTTGATGCCATGTGAAAGTACGTGGCCCAGACAGCCTTTCGCATTTCCCCCAAGCTGGCTCTGTCTCATGTACTGGCCAAACGGTAATAGCATTGATGCTTGCACTGACCACACCACTAAGATGTCCCAGGCTATATATACATTTCCCGACAAAAAGCTTGATGCTTCTGCTTTCTTTCGTTTTCGTAGTGCTGGGCTCATTTTCTTATGAATGTGCTAAATGCCCTACACTGTAGCTTGCACATTGTAACCTCTCCATATAGCTATGATGCTTCAACTACAAGCAATATTTTTCTATGTACAGAATAGTGGCGTGGCAGGCCGCCGCAGAAGTTTTAAGATATGTTGTTTTTAGAGAAAAGAAAACGCACTGAAACAAGCAAACGGCTTACTCTGTTTAATAATAAGCCACAGATTTCAAACAACGCGAAAAGAAAAATTGATTTTTTTTTCACTATTTCAGTTTGCCCTGTCCCCTTAATAGCCGCAGAAAGGGCAGTGTACTGATACTAATGAGTCATAAGTGAACCACCCAAATCCTCGTTTCTGCAAGCGCAAAGAAATAAAAAAGAAATTGTATACTTGTGATGGACCCGAACCTGCGCCTGCAAAAAAGACGTGCGTTACTGCAGTACAGAAACGACACGTGGGCAACATGTCCCACGCTTTTCGCAACGTCGGCGCATCGATCATGATTTGCCCATTATTTGGCAATACAAGGATAATAATAAATGTAAGTTTGACAGAATGTGAGATGTATGCGAACGTCCGATTGGCGGTTGCTAGGATAATTAACGCATGTACTCTGCTGGCAGGGTTCTTGCCTGCAACACCGAGTTGGGAAACTCAGTTCCAAAGCTTCACAAAAAATGACCATGTTTTCAAACTATAACACATCGTACTAAATCACCTGATACTGGCTTTTAGTAAATTTATTTTATCAGAAAGAATGTGTAAATGGTAGCTGACGTTGCGAGGAGCAGGTGACATGGTGCTCGCGTTGGGCTCCTTTATTGCAGTGAAGCACGTCTTTGTCTACGCAGATGCTCATTTTAGTTAACCACGAGACCAGTTTTTTTGTTCACTTTACGTAGTTATACTTACGCTGACCGCAACACGGCCCGTCGTCTCCTCCCCTTTGCGGCACCGTAGGGACCAGATATTGCGGGAAAACAGCCCTTGAAGCTGCCAACTAGGCGGCACAAAAGACGAACGCCGCTGACTACTTTAAAAATTCAGAGATCCTTGCATCCCACTTTTTATGTGTTTCGGTATTTCAAAAACCCTCTTTATTCGAGGAATTTTCACAGTGCCAGGTACTGTGAATTAAGGAGTTTTTATTGTGTAAACACTCTTTTACTCTATGGACGATAATTGACCCTTTCCTAATTCATAAAAAAGATCACTAAGGAGTAGGAATCTGAAAATTTCTAAGGAATAGCAGCTTGCTATGTTGAGAAGATAATCACGTGTGTTGGCTGGTTCAGAAAAAGTACTAAACAAATGTACTTATTGAACGTAAAAGGCGATTAGCTAAAAACCTATGTGTGATAGCTCGTTGCTAGCGACTTAGCTAGGTAGTGCTATGCTAGTACCATAGCTACCGCTGTACTAGACGAGTACTATGCGAGTACTAGCTACCGCAACACTATGCGAGTACTATGTTAGTACTATGCTAGTACTTTCTACCATAGTGCTATGCTAGTGCAGCTAGCTAATACTTCGGTCCAAATAATTTCTGGGGCGTCACGGTTTAGTACCGCGATGCAGTCATATTGAGTTTGAAAACATTCTGAGATATCGAATAACAAATCAAACTGTGCTGTAATCATATAGTGTAGCATGAGTACAAAACTACAAGTAACGTTTTATTTGAAAAGCAAAGACTCATTTTCACTTGTTTCGGACACCAAATTACCCAGATTCATGAAAATCCAGTTATATATCATATATTTAGGCCAGGATGAAAGCGTTCTTGCTTGGAACCGGAGTGTCACTAGAGCGAACGTGTTGTGTTGAAAGCCTACTAACATCTTGGTTTTTGTCATAAGACGTTGGGGATCACGCTGCATTCTAAAGTAGGAGTACAACTTACGTACAAGTTTACATGACTGATAACTCGTGCAACGTTATGTTAACGTAACGTTCTTGCATAGGCAGCGGTGAACAATATTTTGGTGGGGCTGGCGCTGAGGGCCATTAGGTGATAATTGATGTATCTTTTTCGCCAAATGTTTTGCTGCATATTGGATACTACATTGCTTAAATCTTCACCTCGCGTTTAGTTTCTTGAAACAGTGGCGGTGAAATGCAACCGTGAATGCTGCAGTCACTGGTGCTTTTAAATTCACAGTTACAACATATCCCCAATGCTCTATTCGCTAATACACACCAACATACCGCTTTTTACACAATAGGAGTTTTTTTACGGTTAAATTTAATCGTAATATAGCTTTGTGAATATTTTCTGCAAGTAAAATGTTGAGCGATTCCAGAGCTACCACTGCTTCTACAATTGCTACCTTGCTATTCGAAAACTGTGCAAATAGTATTTGATTCGTACTCACTTGACTCAGTCACAAAATTCACTAATCTCGGACAGCAAAAAAGGGGACACACCGATGCCGAGAGCTTTCTATTTCGGCAGCCTTGAGTTATTATTCGCTTGAATCTAAATCTCACATTGGTGCAATCGGCCTGATATAAAAATCCGACTACCAGCCCCTTTGAATGCAAAAACCACTCCTGGCGTATCTGGCTCTTTGTGGCGTGATTCGTGACGCATGGACTGCGGTTCCCCCTGAAGTCATTACAGTACATACCTTAATTCGGTCGTCATATACATTTACATGATATATGAGATGTGAATTGTCTCCTGCACTGCTTTATCATGCAGTCGGCTATCCGTTCCTCCTTTTCTCGCCTTACTATCGTGCGCGATAAACTGATCTCAATTACTTCCGTGTGCTTCCGACTGCGCAAGTCGCGATAACAACATGTAGCTGACAACCGCAAAATATTGGTAGGCCTAATACTTAGCCCTGACATTGTACACGTGTTTCTAAGAAAGAAGTGATTAGGAAGAGGTATCGCCTGTAGGAAGGGTAGCGAAGGCAAGTAGGCAAACCACTTTATTAGCCTTTGAACGCGCAGGGGCTTTTGCAATGAAGCCGAAGTGGCTGGTACTAACACTCCAATCTCGGGGCTTACCATCGCGCCATCTTATATGCTAAGCTACTGTGGCGAGTTCATCATAAATGAATCGTGAATACATAAGCAGTATATTTTTCCTTTACCTTTCTTTGCTTTTAAACCTCGGGGCTTACCATCGCGCCATCTTATATGCTAAGCTACTGTGGCGAGTTCATCATAAATGAATCGTGAATACATAAGCAGTATATTTTTCCTTTACCTTTCTTTGCTTTTAAACCTAATGACAGATCAGTAGCTGTTGGAAATGCCGCTTGGTCATGCTTAAGAGATGCATTCAAAACTTATTTGAATAAGAACGTGCCTTTTGCGGCCACGTATGTACTTTCGAATAGCCTTAAGGTAAAAAGTTACAGACAAAGCGACAAATGAAAGTGACACTGCCAGTATAAACGAAGGCATCTTTGCAATTTCTTCTTGACAGCGTAATCGACAGAACCCGGGAACGCTTCATCGTGATCGCCATGAGCACCCTACTCTTGCTCATCAGCCTCACACTCTTCTTCATACTGTTCACGCTGCTCTCCGAGGACTGTGAGTATTGCTGTCAAAATAATGACGACCTTGCTACACGATAATGCTTAGAAGCCGGACTCACGGCAATGCATTGGAAAAGTTTTTGTAGCTTTTATTTTTTCCATGGTGTCCTGACTGAAAGAGAGGAGGTACAAGTTGTACGCACGGGGTGAGTTCATGTGACAGAAATGCCATGCAATGGCAGGCAGCTCTTTCTACAAGCTCCTGGCGGTGCCCTTCTGAACTCTTCACCAACTTTCTCAAATGCATGCAGGGCGAGACTTCTTCGGCGAGGAAAAGCTGAACACTCGTGAGAGCAAGCAAAGCTCCCGTCTTCCGGGGGCGTTTCGCGCTGCTCGATATTCTATTCACGAAATGTTCCGGCTATATATGTTTAATGTAATCCTATATTTTTTATGCATTGAGTTGAAGCCTGGTCGCGTTCGAAATTAGTATGAAATAAGGGGGAAACGAATTGATCACTTCACATAGTTGGGTTCACTAATACAGCCTCGTTACTCATTCGTGCGTTCTATTCAGGATACGCTATGTTTTACTCATCCTCCAGCTTGGGTTGCTATTATGCGAAATGCCACTCTGTGCCTCTGCGTTCTCTGCATCTAGTTATCAAAATTATCTGTTACTCGAGCCAAGCTAAGTTTAATGTGATTATAGGGATTCTTACTAAATAAAAAGGTGTACATTAAAAGGTGAGCGTGGCGCGTATCATTCTGAAGGCGTGTCGACTACGCTAACTATACGTTCGTTACATTGTACATACGGTAAGCCTTTCCTAAATTACACACTAGGAACCAAAGCCCCACTTGTGGTTTTCTAGGCCGGTTTAGTGAGTGCTTTGATTCAACTTTGACGGGGTGAACGTAATTATGCATTTTCAGTATCAAACTTGCACCAGCGGTTCGATAATAAGGCTGGTTATTAATGTAATGGGTTCGATGTTCACAGCTGTAGACTCCTCCACAGAAATCTTGAAGAAGCTAACCAAATGTAAAGTAGCAAAAATAATTGTTGCCGTCGTGCCACCCACAATAAGAAGCGTTTCTAAACTTGAGCAGTCGCTTGGCAATATTGACCCGATTGTCACTCATACAAAATTTAGGCGTCTTGGCACATGACCATTAAAGAATATAGCTTGGGGATAAAGAACAGGGGCGTTCAGTCTTTGCATGCTGTTCTTAAAGTGACAATAAAGAAAGATGAACGGTTTTTCACTATTTAGCGAAATACAGTTTCACGTTCTCAAAAACGCCAGTCTTACAACAACATGACACCACTTTAGGATTCCCGCACCAAACGTTGAGACGTCATAAATTTTGAAGGCGTCTTCTGAACAATTAGGGAAATTGTCACTTGTGGGTGGGATAAACCTATCAAATGAATTTTTATAATATTTGAGCCAGCGAATTTTGCGAAAATTTGATGTCGAGCGCAGAGAGTTCAGCGCCAAATTTATAAATGAAACTTCCACCTTGATTTTCACCACTGATAATAAAATCAAGGTATTAAATTATGGGGCATTGGAGCTGCGGGATTGCAGTTCGCTGCGTCGTTGCTTCATTTGGCATTCCTTTAAAATGACTTGTGGTGCCATGAAAGTGCACTCCAAATATCAAACAAGAACAAAACAAATCGAAGGAGCAATCAAAGCTTCGGAAACGCACTCACTACCACAGTTAAACAACTTGATGCAGTCAATTTGCTGGCACCAAGATAGTCGTGGATGAATCCCACAGACTGCCACTTATTTCGCCCAGGGCTTATGCCAGCCCCCCATCTAATCGCCTTATTCTCAATAACGTAAGACATTCGCTTTTAGTATTTGCAAGGTCAAAGTATCACTGAGAGTTCTCATTTTATTGTTTTATGCCTGCTGTTTTTTCTACTTACAGTCGCACGGTTCACAACGGTAATAAGTAAGCACATACATATTTTTATCTTTAGCCATACTGCGGTATAGCGTAAGGTGCCTTTTGTTTTTGCGCGGATGGTATTCGTAACGTGCAATGAATGCAACTACGGAGAGCGTCGTTTACTGCCAAGAACAGCAGCAGGGGTTCGCTACGAGCGCTTGCCGTGTTCTTGCCGTTGCGTCTGCCGATGCTGTTTGGCAGACGCCGAGGAATCATGCCGTTACATAGACATCGTCAGCGCATTGCTAGTATTTTGTAATGTTTATTGTTCCGGCGGTGGTCCTGTTTGTACGTCGCTGTGCTTAACCGACTACTCATTCTTTCACAGATAATATGCGGCCCACGCAGCGTGCTCAGAGAGCGCTTCTGATGACATTGCATTGCCTCGTATACCGGATACGAATGCTTCAAATGCGATCACGAAGCTTCGCACGGTGTTCCGAGCTTAACATCCGGAGGGGCCGGTTTCGGCTTCCTGCAGCAAAATCTGAGGATGCGCTGAGTGGGCCGCATCCCTCTCACGAGTTCTGTACGTTGACTTCGTTGCAGATGTACTACAAATCGCCGTGGACAGCGTTGCGCTGCCTTTGTCGGAAGAGATGGCAGTTTCATCCCAAACAATATGAACAGCTCATCGTACTAGGAGTGAAATAAAACAAGAGAACTGTTTTAAAAAACTTCCGTGTTTCATGCACGATTGTGGTTGCGCAAAATAACAAAACATATCCTAAGACTTCTGTTACGGCGGCTGTTCACGTTGTTCCGTATGAAAATTGCGACAGGACGTAATGCTGCTGCAGAAAGACTTAAGGTGAGTTGTGCACTACAGCCACCACACATTACGCAAAGGAAGCTGCAAACAACGCTGCGTGGTGTGACTGAAGGCAAGTAGGCGTATACATAATTTTAAAACCGCCAGCTTCACGTTAGAGTCTGCTGCGGATTTACACGGTGCGCCTGCGCCTCCGAAGATGTAGAATTTTCTCGCCTCAGATGTTTACTCTTTCCAGATTCTAACGAAACCATCCCGTAAGTTTCCACTTATTGTGGCGTAGCATGCTCTATAGAGCTTGTAGGTTTAGCTAACCGCATAAGCTCCTATTGAAAACCAGCGCGTATGTCAGTATCCGCGCAGCCAAACTGACAGCGCTGTATACGGCACTACGCAGCTGTCGGCAGCCGCTGAGAAAATGATCGGCGGAGGACTAATACCCCTGTCACACGTGCACCCACAAAGACTGTTTCACTCCCGCGTCCTTACGACATAGAAGAGGTCTGTGTGACACGGCCACCATTACGCCAACGAAGGTAAACGGAGCTTTTCACAAAGGGCGTTCAACGATCTCCCTTTGCAGCAGAACGAGGTACTGTCGTCCCCAGTATCTCAAGGTATGAAACAAATTTCGAGCGCCGGGTTGCCACACTGAGCACAATAACTCATTTCGGCAATATGAAACTGTTTTTTGTTGGAGTACTTATTCATGACGTGTTTGTTTTCATTTATATAGGCTCGCTGGAGTGCAGCTATTCTCCACCCCGACGCCCTCCACACCGTGCCTCGCCAGTAGGGCTGGGCGCTACCATTTAAAAATATTTCATCCACGTGTGCGGTTGCTGTCGTCGCCGTGTTAAGTTTGCCCGTGAGAGGAACGACTGGCAGCGCTGCATTATCGTCAACTGCTTCGACGGCTGCAGGATTGGGTAATGGGATCCGACCTCATTCAAAAGC
The DNA here is from genome assembly GCF_043290135.1 of Rhipicephalus microplus. Lineage (NCBI taxonomy): Eukaryota > Metazoa > Arthropoda > Arachnida > Ixodida > Ixodidae > Rhipicephalus > Rhipicephalus microplus. The sequence continues at coordinate 205,088,029 of NC_134702.1, read as the reverse complement.
AACTTAGAGTGCGCTCGCGATAGCAGAAAACACACTTTCATATACACGGGCTATAAAAAACACTATTCGTCGAGAACGGTGCACTGTAAACAAACGTAGCGTTGGGCGCAAGGTGGCCAGCGCCGCTGCCTGTATCGCTACATTTAGCAAATGCATTTTCATTTGAAAGTTTAATTTTTGTTCGCTTCAGACCTACTCAATATTGTATTTTTGTAAAAGTTACATACCAAAAATCCACAAAAAAGCATTGAGAGATGAAATCCGGACACTTCTGCGAAAATCCAACAGCACTGGCTGAGCCCCTTCACGGAAACTATAACAACCTTGTCATTGCTGTGTGACACACACTCCCACAATGCAATCTCCGTCAAACTCGCTAGGGGAGATTTACGTTGACGGAGTTTAACAAAGTTCAGTGGTGGCCGTGTGACAGGGGTATAACTCGTAAAATATTCGGAACGGGATACCGAGCATATATTTCATAACAGTTGCGGCGTTTATTCGCATACAACTGGGCAGTCGGCCTGTAAAATTTTGACGTCGATAGTGTTTTCTCCACATTACAAGACCGCCAAGGGATTTAAGCACATGCGCTGAGAGCTCACCGACCGCTAAACCCTCAAGGTTTGTAAATAAGGCAGATTTTCCCTTCATCTGCTTACTTCGGGTTTCAGTAGTTCAGAAACAACCGAAAACAACCTCATTCACAAAACACACCACACACACAGCTGCTCTCAAAACCCCACCCCCACCCCATGTGTTGGTTCGCCCTCTATTTTCTACGAGGCGACTCGGCAATGCTGGCATACCGATTGATTGATTGATTGATTGATTGATTTGTGGGGTTTAACGTCCCAAAACCACCATATGATTATGAGAGACGCCGTAGTGGAGGGCTCCGGAAATTTCGACCACCTGGGGTTCTTTAACGTGCACCCAAATCTGAGCACACGGGCATACAACATTTCCGCCTCCATCGGAAATGCGGCCGCCGCAGCCGGGTTTCGAACCCGCGCCCTGCGGGTCAGCAGCCGATTACCTTAGCCACTAGGCCACCGCGGCGGGGCAATGCTGGCATACCGGTAGGGTGGTTAGAATTGGGAGGTGTGAAAAGCTCCATGGTGGTTCCCACTCGCGAACCTGTAGCGGTGGCGCTGTAGTCAGAGGCGCTGCCAGCTTTCTTCGTTGCAACGCACCCGCGATGGTCATTTCGTCGTTTTAGCCAGTACGAAAGTTTTATCAAAGTGAATATCAAACAGCAATTTCACAAATTATGAATGCATGCACCTTCCGCTGAACGAACGTTCCATCAGAGCGATGTTTTCGACGGAGCATCGTTCCGACAGCACCACTCTTTATATGCTTGGTGAAACCAAAACGGTTTTCTTTTTTGTAACTTGGAACTACGTCCTAACGGAGTAAAAAAAAGCTTACTCTAGTGGAGCGAGGTATCTTTTGCGATACTAGTTTTTCAACATTGCCTTGTGCTAACCCGCGATAGATTGTGACAAATTTGCAGCTAAATCTGCCTAGACAGTGCGACTTACCGGGTGCAGTTACGCATTGCCATGTTCTCAATGCTTGACTTGAGGCAATATTCTGAAACGTGTAGAAACTGAGACATTTAGTTTCATAACTGCAAGAAAATTTATTACAATAAGCCGCTAATGGACATTTTTTACGTGACAGAACGCTTGAACTGTTTGATTTTTTCTCGCTTTTTACTTGATTCAGACCTTTAAAAAAGAACTCTCGTCGCGCAGAATGATCTGACCACTGCTTTGTTCAATTTTTTGCAATGTTCAATGCAACCAATTTCTTGAAACTGCTTAGAGATCGTGGAAGACTGGCTACTAAATTAGAATGCAGGCGCACTGTGCAACACACATGTGTCAACTTGGTTTCCATAGTCTCTACCAGGTTTTACCGAGACTATGACAGATACAGAAGTCTCTTTAGATCCCAATGTCTAGTCGCCTGCCTTGGCAGCTTGTCGAGTCATTCTGGTGATCCTCCGACACACTAGGATTATCGGGCCACTTCTTTGCTGCTGCGTAGTCCGATGAAGCAGCATTTCGTCCTTTTTCTTCTTTAGGCAATTTCTTCGATATATATTTGGGCAAGCTTAGATCCAAATCCCTAGTCGCCTGCCTTGGCAGCTTGTCGAGTCATTTGGGCGATCCTCCAACGTACTAGGAATACCGGGCCACTTCTTTGCTGGTACGTAGTCCGATGAAGCAGCATTTTGTCCTTTTGGTTCTTTAGGCAAACTCTTCGATATATATTTGGGCAGGCTTGAGAATAAGGTGGGTACCACATCATTTCTTAAAATAGTCTTGTCACGCTGCATTCTTGCTTTCTTTCACAATATGCACAAATTCTCGCGCGCTGAATATAAAAACCAAGCGAGAAGACACAATTTTCAGGTAAATAATTCTACTTATCGAAAAGCAATGCCCGTGGTGTTAAGAGCACCACAAAGCGTTGAATATCCTCACTTTCCTATAAATAAATCTATTTATCAAAAAGCAATGCTCGTGGTGATAACAGCGCCACAAAGCGTTTAATTTTCTCACTTTCCGATGCCGTACACGCATGCACACAAGTTATTTCTGCCCTTAAATAAAGTCAGAAAATTTACCGTGCGTCAAAATGTTTTTTGCTGACTGCAGAATTTTCCTGGAGCGCTTTGTCCACCCTTGCAATGGTGCGCTTCTATTTTGCTCACCTGTCTTTGCATGCCAGAGCGCACAAAAAAGGTAAAATTTTTCAGCCAACGATCTGTATACCGCGTTGCATCCAGGCACAAAACAAGTCCACAGTGTTTTTTTTTCTTCTTTGTAGGCGCCCTTTAGTCATTTAAGTCCAAATATAACAAAGTCGTCGCATCATGCAGAACACAAACGATGCTGAGAAGCACACACAGCGAGTCACCAGCAGCCTCCCCCGGCATACACTTGCAGCCGACTCCGCCGCCCTAGCAGCAGTACCTACGATCGCCACGCTAAATCAAGGCCTAGCGGAGATCTCGCGCACCGCGGCGCCGCTCGGCAAGGGAAAGACGGCTCGCTTTTCACACCTCCCTATTCCAGCTACCCTAATACCGGTGCCTCCGTGGTGGCCTTGACTATAGTGTACTAGAATATGGGGGAGTGTGTTCGGGAAGGAGCCGCGGCTGATACAGCTGGTATCGACGGCCGCGAGTTGGCACCACCTTAGCATGGGCTGTCACCTCACGCTTTGACTTTTATGCACTTCTGTGCTTTGATATTAGTAATAGCAGGGGTTTAACGTCCCAAACTACCATATGATTAGGAGAGACGCCGTAGAGGAGTGCTCCGGAAATTTGACCACCTTGGGTGTTTAAGCTGCACCTAAATCTAGGTACACGCACCTCAGTATTTAGGATATCAACTCATGTCACGCTCGGCGCCGTATAGTTGTCCACCGATGCCCGTGTCTATAACCACTATCGCACGAAAAAAAAAACTAGTACCAAGGACACAGTTGGGCTCAAACCCCAGTACACTGCGTGCCAACCCAGCATTCTACCACTGAGCCACACCGGCACTTAAGACGTGATCGCAAACTTGTATCAGGAAAGAAAGCGCGTTATTATGAGTAATAAAGCGTTTTATAACAGCAAAAGAACAACAAGGCGTCACACAATGTGAATATCTTAATAAGCGGGTCGTCCAACCCATTACAAAAGCTTCTTCTTGATCACGTATTAACAGTGGCGAATACTCACTTCAGGCATGGTTCCTCATGGTCGTCAGACACTGCATGAACAATTGTCCCAGAATTCCTATCAAGGGTTTAGCGCATACCGCGCTTCTCCGAACAATGACAAAAAATAGCATAGCGAATGGTGGCGCACTACCCAGAAATTATTATTAATGCAGTAGTGCGTACCGAGCAAGTGTTCTTGCAGCAGTTGCCCAATGAGCCTTTAAAAAGGCTCCGCAACGCCGCTCTTCTGGCTTTCGCTGTGACTGTGCTGCGGCTTCCGCGCAGGACGAGCGTTTTTTTCTCCGCGGTGTATTTTAGATGCGGAGCATCTAATACTCGAGGCTTGTAGTGCGGCGCCGTCCGCAAGCTTCCTCCTCCTTCTTCCACCATCTGTGCATCCCTTCCTCCTCTACACACCGCGCGCGCTTCACTCCACCATCTGTGCACCCTGCCTCCTCTACACACCGCGTTCGACATCTACAATTCTCCTGATTCTCCAGTGGACGCGCATGCGCCGTCGCGCTTCGAGAACATTCAACAGCTGACAGGGCATGCGCCGTCGCGCTGTATATATACTCAAGTTCGGCGCTCGCTCGCTCAGTTGCCGCTCGTCGGTTGGTTTGTACGGCGCGTCTACGTCCAAGGTCGCGGTGAAATGAATTCCAACGAATCCACAAACACAATGATCGACGTCCGTTCGACCAGCGCCGCCCTTTCGCATACGTGTGTACGTGTTCACTCATTTAACACCCCCTCCTACAACCACGTTAACCAATTTAGCCATCGACCCAAGTAAGTCGCAATTTAACACCCCATTTCACAACCACGTTAACCAATTTAGCCATCGACCCAAGTAAGTCGCACTTTAACACCCCGTTAACCAATTATATGCTCCGCATCCTCCTCAGTGTTCCCCCGAGGGAAGCTGCGGGCAATTTTTTTTCTCTAAGGTGTTTTTTTTTCTTCGCGGTGCATCAAAGTTCAGCTTAGAGAGCACGATTCTTTTTTGAAATCCTTGAAAGCACTGCAGCTCGCGGTTCAGTGCAGAGAGAGCAGTTGATATCCTCTTTTTCAGGATACTGAAGTGGGTTTTCGATCTAACAATCAATTAAGTAGTGAGTGGACGGAAGCTTTTCTCAGAAAAAAATAAGGAGAACAATGTGTCAGCCAGCCTTCAGTTTTGCTGCACGATAAAATTTTGCTTTTTTAGATTATGTTCCGAGATACTCTCTCTTCTTTTACTCTGTGTTCTCGAGGTGCCACGGGTGTACTTTTTGCCTGCACACGCATGCGTTGTTTTTTGATTGCCTGCTTATATATTCAATTTCTAATAAATCGTTTAGTTGCGACAAAGCGTTTCTCCTCTCTTCGTTTCTGTTATTCGTGCCCTTGAACTGACAGTTATACCATGCTTATCCACCTAGCCCATAGCTTTCGTTTCTGACCTTTTCTATATGAGTAACGCAACAATTTCTCTGCCCATCTATTTATTTCATATTCCCTAGGCTGTCTTCAAATCTTATTTTGCTCTCAGCTTGCCCTTCTATAAACTTGTCCACCCCATATCGCCATTTACAACCTAGTTTGTCGTCTTCGCATGAGCGCTGAACGCGAGGCACTCCACGGTGCTTTTATTTATATAAATTTCTGATTGCACCTCTGACCTCATTCACACCACTCAGCTAGCAAAAGTAAGCCCCGGAACTATTGCACCTTTCGCCAGACCTCGAAGCGGCCCCCTCGTACCTATTTTATGGACATTACACTCTGTGCTAAATTCTTGCAGCATAACTCATTCCGTTTGCTGATGAGGGTTTTCGTGAGCCTCCATAACCCTCAATCACCTATGTGCTGATGTACTTGTATTCGCTCACCCTAAGTATTTTCGGACCTGTATAGACACTACTAATAGGATCATTGAATACCAATTCACACTAAATAATCAGCGTACCTAGCGTAAACTGCTGGAAACACTTCCATTTTTTATTAGACAGGTTCATTTTTCAGCCATCAATAAATGTAGAGGCGTGTTCTAAGAGCTGCACAGCACTTGATAAATGCAAATTGTAAAAATCAGTGCATCAATTTTTGTTCCCACTACCAGTAAGGTTTATGTAATCGTAACCTACAGAAGCTACCGAAAAGACGTCTTTACATCGGCACAAATACTGGTCGTCTGAGAAAACTATACAGAAAGCTGCAAATCATCTGCATATGTTAAGAGTATGAAGAAGTTGCTTTTTTGTCTACCACAACGTTCTTACGAGACTAACAAATACACTGCAAAATGATGCGTCCTATAACATTGTCCTACCACTGATAGTAGGACAGTGATAATCTCCATCGCATCGGACGCCGACCGATGTTCTTTGTGACCGACTGAGCTGGGCGTGTGTGCTGGCAGTTGTGGTTATTCGTGCGTAAACGATGCGTCTATAGTCTAATCCCGCACCAGTGTTTTTCTTTTCTTATTCGGGATTTTTCACGTCTACCGCAGTGGTAGATTAGTTACTGCGCTTGGACTGCTGAGCCGAAGAGCACGGGTTTGAAATGACATAACCGCCACAAATACCCAAAAAGGAACGGCATTATTTCAAAATTTTGAGAACTGCTTTTTTGGAACGGGGGGAAGAGGGGGGAGCATGGGGATGACTCCAGCATGGATGGGCAAATTGATATGGCTGTACCATTAAGATCCGGTTGGCGGCTAGCGCCACCTAGCCGTAATTCTTAGTGAACCAAAACTAGATTTATCTTTTTTTTTCCTTTAAATGGTGAACTTATGGACGGGTACTTTGTAGGGAAGGATTTAATTTCCACTCGTGTCTTGATTGTAGCCACCAATCAGTTAACCTCCTTTTAGTTACTTATACTCGCTTAAAGCCTATTTTGCCCTCCCTCTCCCTAAAACCCAGTATTTTGAAGAAGTCTGCACCATAATTCTGAACTATAAGGTGAAGCTCTTTACCGAACATTATCAAGTGTTCGGCAGTTTCCCCCTTTTCTACACATGCACTGCATACCGTGTCTACCCCTTCGTATTCAGCCCGATAGACGTCAGACTCTGCCCAGACAGCGCTGCGAAAAACGCTGCCACCAGCGCCCCGCCCCCATTGCCACGCCGGCCATAATTAAGTAGTGCACAGAGAGCCATCCGCTAGCGAACGTGCATAGGCCCTTCTCTTTTGTTGTCCGTGAGGCGCGGTTTTCTGAAAATCAAGGACCTGGCAAGCTTCTTCCATCAATGGTCCAAGCTCGCTTCATAGAAGTGGGAAGGGCATCAAAACGAAATCTGAGCAGAATGCAAAATATGTTTAATTTACTTCGGCGTGCTGCACTTGGCAATTCCAATGATTGATTGATTGATTGATTTGTGGGGTTTAACGTCCCAATACCACCATATGATTATGGGAGACGCCGTAGTGGAGGGCTCCGGAAATTTCCGCCACCTGAGGTTCTTTTAACGTGCACTCAAATCTGAGCACACAGACCTACAACATTTCCGCCTCCATCGGAAATGCAGCCGCCGCAGTCGGGATTCGATCGCACGACCTGCGGGTCAGCAGCCGAGTACCTTAGCTACTAGACCACCGCAGCGGGGCACCTGGCAATTCAAGTGCAAGCAGGCATTGCAAGACATCGAGTTCGAGGCAAGCTCTAAACTTGGGCATACACACGATGGTAAAGTGGTGAAGTGCATACGAAAAAAATCCATGTGATCAGTGGTACGAAGATCGCTTTATCTGGTACGAACGGCCGTGGTGATTTTCGTTTTGCAGTTGCAATCTCCATCAATTTGACGCTTGCTGTGTATTTAGGTGTTTTATTACGCATGCTCGAAATGCAGCTGTTGACAGTTGTCTTCCGTTTCTGTGTACTGCAAATGGGGATACTTGCATGTCCGCTTTCTCAGTGCACATCGTCATCATCATGATCATCATCAGCCTGACTACGTCCACTGCAGAACAAAGGCCTCTCCCATGCTCCGCCAGTTAACCTGGTCCTGTACTTGCTGCTGCCAATTTATACCCGCAATCTTCCCAATCTCGTCTGCCCACCTAACCTTCTGTCTCCCCCTAACACGCTTCCCTTCTCTGGAAATCCACTTAGTTACCCTTAATGACCAGCGGTTATCCTGTCTACGCGCTACATGCCCGGCCCATGTCCATTTCCTCTTCTTTATTTCAACTATGATATCCTTAACCCCCGTTTGTCCCCTAATCCACTCTGCTCTCTTCTTGTCTCTTAAGGTTACACCTACCATTTTTCTTTCCATTGATCGCTGCGTCGTCCTCAATTTAAGCTGAACCCTCTTTGTAAGTCTCCAGGTTTCTGCTCCGTAGCTAAGTACCGGCAAGATACAGCTGTTATATACCTTCCTCTTGAGGGATAGTGGCAATCTACCTGTCATAATTTGAGAGTGCTTGCCGAATGTACTCCACCCCAATCTTATTCTTCTAGTTACTTCAACCTCGTAGTTAGGCTCTGCGGTTATTACCTGCCCCAAGTAGACCTAGTCTTTTACAACTTCAAGTGCACTATTACCTATCTCGAAGCGCTGCTCCTTTCCGAGGTTGTTGTACATTACTTTCGTTTTCTGCAGATTAATTTTAAGACCCACCTTTCTGCTCTCCTTGTCTAACTCCGTAATCATGAGTTGCAATTCATCCCCTGAGTTACTCAGCAATGCGATGTGATCGGTGAAGCGCAGGTTACTAAGGTACTCTCCATTAACTCTTATCCCTAACTGTTTCCATTCTAGGCTTCTGAAAACCTCCTGTAAGCACGCGGTAAATAGCATTGGGGAGATTGTGTCCCCCTGCCTCACACCCTTCTTGATTGATATTCTGTTGCTTTCTTTATGAAGCACTATGGTAGCAGTTGATCCCCTGTAGATTTCTTCCAGAATGTTTATATATACTGCATCTACGCCCTGATTCTGCAGTGTGTGCATGACGGCTGATATTTCCACTGAATTAAATACCTTCTCGTAATCTATGAAGGCTATGTATAGTGGTTGGTTATACTCTGAGCATTTCTCTATTATCAGATTGATAGTATGAAGGCTATGTATAGTGGTTGGGGGCACGGCACCGCAAGAAAAACGGCGCACTCAAATATGCTGCTTTTCCAGGCGATGCTCTCCTGTGTCCTGCCCTGCTTCAACTTGGATTCGACTTCAAATGCTTGGATTAATAGCCGAATAAATATACTGGCGCCTGCAGCATTGGATCTACCCGTGCAGCCAAGTTTATTCGACAACGCGAGCCTCGCCAAGCAACCCTGGTCGTACACTGACGCGTCCATTGGGATGTGCACCGCAGCGAACACATATATACGCCCACCGAGACCAACCTTCCTTGGGCACGGCACCGCAGCGAAAACGGCGCACTCAAATATGCTGCTTTTCCAGGTTAGCAATTTCGCTAATGCTTCATGTTGCAAAAGCAATGACTACTGTCTAATCGCCACCCTCATTGTCTTGTTGCGTTGTCGTGCCCACCTGAACTTTGCAGTGCTATGAAACGAGTGTTATCTTGCCTGACAAATGTGCACTCAGCGTACTTAAGGTTGTTGCTTGTGTTGTCGGGTGACGTCGAGTTAAATCCCGGGCCTGGAGCCAAAATGGAAAATATGTTGAGTAGTGTTTTGTCGACTGTACAGCGCATAGAAGCTGATTTGAAAGGCATATCGGAGAGAGTGTCAGTACTCGAAGGTAATACGGGTTCTCCTACATTTGAGCCCAAATCGGATAGTGCGGTACTCGAAACATTGCGTCGAATTGAAGCTACTCAAACTGCTTTACTTGAGGAGGTCAGGGGCATAAAACAAGGCCATATAAACACGAACGCTGAGGTAAAGCTTCTTTCAAAAAGGGTGTCGAAGCTGGAAGGTAGTCTACACTCCTCACATACCACAGATGCCACTTCGAGTTCCGCTATGTCCTCCATCTCTAAGAAACTCGTGGAAATCACATCCCGACGTGATGACACGGAAAACAAACTCAGGCGCTGTAACTTGCTATTTTTTGGAATAGAAGATGATGAAAACGATGACTGGAATGCATCTGAGCAGAAGGTGATTAAATTTTGCTCGGAGAAACTACAGAAGAATACAAGTGCCGCGCAATTTGAACGAGTTCACAGACTTGGTCGCTTTACTGTTGGCAAATACCGGCCTATAATAGCAAAATTTGCTTTTTTCAAAGATAAGCAGAGCGTTCTTGCTTCAGCTCATAAACTAAAGGGATCGACATTTTCAGTACACGAGGATTTCTCTTTACCCACGCTACAAGCCAGAAGAAAGCTAATCGAATTTGCCAAAAGTGAAAACAAGCCCTACAAGCTCGTCTTTGATCGCCTGCGCATGGGCGATAAAACGTACATATATGATAGTGCTACTCACGCAGTCAAGCTGTCTGCTAGATAGCTGAGACATAGGCGTGCGCATGTCTCTAGAGAAATTCGGAGTAAATCTGCACCGGCTGTGTGTGTTTCCTTTACTAACATTCGCAGTTTACTGCACAAGCGTGATCTCATTTGTTCATTCTTAGAAGATAGCCTAACTGATGTCCTCCTGCTCACTGAAACGTGGCTTACTCAGGATGTTGATGACAGTGAAATTCTTCACAGGAATGCCGAATATAACGTCTTCCGACGTGATCGTCAAAGCAAACGTGGGGGAGGTGTCCTTATTGTTATAAAAAAATCTATACCTACTTTTGTCATTGATACAAACTCAAACTTAGAAATTGTCTGGGTCACATGCACGATTTGTGTCACTAAAATACTAGTAGGCGTATGTTACCGTCCTCCCGATTCTGAACCATCATTTATAGATCAACTTCGCAGCAGCACCACATTAGCTATTGAGAAATGCCGCACTAATAATGTCTATCTGTTTGGTGACTTCAATTTACCACAAATTGATTGGATCAATTGTTCATCCACTTCAAAAATGTCTCTCGACTTTGTGAATTTTGCCCTTGATTTTAATTTCGCTCAAATAATCAACCAGCCAACACGGGGCAATAATATTTTGGATTTATTACTTACCTCGGATCCTGATAATGTAGGTGAAATCTCTTGCTTTGAAGGGTTTAGTGACCATAAGCTCATTCAATTATCAATAAACATTCCTCTCAAAGTTGCGGGTAAAACTACAAAAGTTATTAGAGACTACAGTAAGGCCAATTATAGTTGTATGAATTCTGACTTGGAAGAATTCTATCACAGCACATTCTTGCCCTCATTGTCAAGTCGTACCGTCGACGATAATTGGTCATTGTTTAGAGAGGAGATTACCTTATTAGTCGACAAATACGTCCCTGAAATTGCCATATCTAATGATAAAAGAAACCCATGGTTTAACAAATATTTGCGAACTTTGAGAAATCAAAAAAAAAGGCTGTATAGGACCGCGATGCACGCTTGCAGTGCCTCTGCTTGGAATTCATATAAGGAATGTCTTAAAAGTTATACTTCGGCGTTATTCACTGCTAAACACAAGTATTTTATACATGACCTACCATCATTATTAAAATGCAATCCCAGAAAATTTTGGCAACAATTATCACCTGCTTCTGCTGTGACAGATATTACTTTGAAAGGCAAAAATCAATTACCTCTCCCAAGAGACCAGTGTGCGATTGCATTTAACACATTTTTTTCTTCTGTTTTCACACGGGAAGATCATTCTAGCATTCCTGAGTTTCCGGAACTTGATTACCCTTTCATGGCACCCATAGATATTAACATTGAGGGCATCACTAAACTAATCAGCAACCTCAAAGTTTCTACTTCTAGTGGTCTAGCAGATATCAATTCAAAGATACTAAAAAATACAATTCCCATGTCCTCTCAAATATTATTTCACATTTTTAGACAGTCTTTGTGTACCGGTCAGCTTCCTAGGGACTGGAAAGTCGCAAAAGTTATTCCCATATTTAAAGCAGGATGTAAAGATCAGGTTGAAAATTATCGTCCCATCTCGTTAACCTCTATCAGCTGTAAATTACTTGAACATATCATTGCTTCTCACATTTACAGTCATCTTGAATCAAACAATTTTTTTAGTTCCTCCAACATGGCTTTAGGAAAGGTTTCTCTTGCGATACACAACTACTTGAATTCACGACAGATCTACAGACTAACTTAGACATGAACACACAGACAGATTGCGCTTTTCTCGATTTTTCGAAGGCCTTTGACCGTGTCGCCCATTGTCGTCTGATTTCCAAACTGTCTTCTCTCTTAAATTGGACTGCTTAACGCTATCATGGCTTCAAAATTTTCTTTCATTTCGTGAACAGCTCACATTTGCAAATGATTCTCAATCAGATATCGCAGAAGTCACTTCAGGAGTGCCGCAGGGTAGCGTCCTTGGTCCTCTACTCTTTTTAATCTTCATCAACGATCTGCCGATTAACATTTCATCCCGTATACGCCTTTTTGCGGACGACTGTGTCATTTATCGAACCATAACATCTCCCTCTGATCATCAGGTCCTTCAAGGTGACCTAGACCTCGTTTGCAGTTGGTGTGATAAGTGGTTAATGAGCTTGAACACTTCAAAATGTAAAATAATGTCGGTTTCCCGAAAAACCTTGATTTCCACTTTTTCATACAAAATTAAAAATAGTGAACTATCTCGAACCACATCATACAAATATCTAGGGGTTATTATTTTCTCTAAACTTTCATGGTCTTCCCACATAACTTCCATTTGTTCCAAGGCATCCAAAACACTAGGTTATTTACGTCGAAATCTCCATTGCTCCACATCGAGCGTCCGCAAATTAGCCTATTTAACATTCGTACGTCCACAGTTAGAATATGCCTCACCAGTTTGGTCACCTTATCAAAACTATTTAATACAGATGATCGAGGCCATTCAAAACAGGGCAGCCCGCTTCATCACTCAGAACTACCAATGTCACAGCAGTGTATCTCAAATTAAACGCGAGATTGGTTTACAACCATTGGATATCCGCCGCAAGATAGCCCTCCTTGTATTGTTTCACAAGTACATTAATAGCAGAAATCAATGCGCTTTCCCTCTACACACACCGGATCGCATGTCTGCACGCATGCGAAATCAGCGCAGCTCTAAGCGTATTTTTGGCAGAACACGCGCGTTCAACTTATCTGCTTTGCCACAGGCAATCTCACTTTGGAATGATCTTCCCAACGAGATAGTTTCAGTCACTAACAACAACGCGTTCCGCGAGAAACTACTCTCTCATTACATCTAGCATCATTTCATAGACATTTGTATGGAGGTGCATATACTTGGTGACTATATTTTCATTATTCTATTACTGTGATTAGTGTCGCTGTTATGTTGCATTTATTTGTATATTTGAACTGTATACGTTCTCATTTTTATTTCTTTTTTTCTGTAAGCCCCCCTTACCCTATGCTCTAACGAGAGCCTGTAAGGTATGTTAAATAAATAAAAATAAATAAAATGTGTTCAATTGTTGAGTAGCCTGTTCGAAATCCTGCTTGTTCCTTTGGTTGATTGAATTCTAATGTTTTCTTTACTCCGTTAGCAATTACCTTTGTATATAGCTTGTATACTACAGAGAGCAAGCTGATCGGCCTGTAATTCTTCAAGTCCTTGTCATCTCCTTTCTTATGTATTAAGATGATGTTAGCGTTCTTCCAAGACTCTGATACCCTTCCCGTCAGGAGACACCTTGTAATCAGGGTGGCTAGTATTTCTAACACAATCTGTCCTCCATCTTTCAGCAGATCTGATGTTACCTGATCCTCACCAGCAGCTTTGCCTCTTGGCATACTCTCCAAAGCTTTTCTGACTTCTTCTATTATCACTGGTGGGGTGTCATCTGGGTTACTGCTAGTTCTTATAGTGTTAAGGTCGTGGTTGTCTCGGCTATTGTACAGATCTCTGTAAAACTCTTCCACTATTTTAACTATCCTATCTATATTGGTAATTATTTTGCCTTCTTTGTCCCTTAGTGCATACATCCGACTTTTGCCTATCCCAAGCTTCTTCTTCACTGCTTTGACGCCTCCTCCGATTTGCAGAGCGTGTTCAATTCTCTCCATGTTATACCTTCTTACATCGCATACTTTACGCCTATTATTCAACTTTGAAAGCTCTGCCAGTTCTATTTTGTATGTTGTACTTGACACTTTCATGCTTTGACGCTTCTTAATTAGGTTCTTCGTTTTCTGGGAAAGCTTGCCAGTGTCCTGTCTAACTACCCTGCCTCCAACTTCCACTGCACACTCCGTAATGATACTCGTTAGATTATCAATCATAGTATCTACGCTAAGGTTGGTTTCCTCACTAAGAGCCGAATACCTGTTCTGCAGCAACACTCTGAATTCCTGTACATTCCCTCTCAGTGATAGCTCCTTGATTGGCTTCTTGCGTATCATTTTCTGTCGTTGCTTCTTCAAGTCTAGGCGAATTCGAGAACGTACCATTCTACGGTCACTGCATCTTACCTTGCCAACCCTTCCACATCCTGCACGACTCCTGGGTGTGCAGTCATAATAAAGTCTATTTCGTTCTTATTTTCGCCATTAGGGCTCCTCCATGTCCACTTGCGGTTTTCTTGTTTTCGGTAGAAAGTATTCAAAATCCGCAAATTATTGCGTTCTGCGAATTCTACTAGTAGCTCTCCTCTGGCATTTCTAGTGCCGATGCCATAATCTCCTACCGCCTGGTCTCCAGTCTGCTTTTTCCCTACCTTTGCATTAAAGTCGCCCATCACTTTAGTATACTGTGTTTTTACCTTGATCATTGCCGATTCCACGTCTTCATAGTAGCTTTCAACTGAAGCGTCATCATGGCTGAATTTAGGCGCGTAAGCCTGTACTACCTTCATCTTGTATCTTTTATTCAGTTTATTACAATACCTACCACCCTTTCATTATTGCCATAGTATTCCTCTATGTTGCCAGCTATGTATCTGTGAAGTAGGAACCCCACTCCTCTTCTGTTTGCCAAGCCCCGATAGCAAAGGACGTGCCCATTTTGTGGCACAGTATAGGCCTCATCTGTCCTCCTAGCCTCACTGAGCCCTATTATATCCCACTTAACACCCTCTAGCTCCTCGAATAGTACAGCTAGACTTCTCTCACTAGATAAGGTTCTAGCGTTAAACGTTGCCAAGTTCCGGTTCCAAATGCGGCCTGTAGTCCAGACTTTCTTAGCTCCCTCCGCTGCGTTGCAGATCTGACCACCGCCATGGTCAGTTGCTTCGCAGCTGCTGGGAACTGAGGGCCGTCAGTTATTTGACGTATGCATGTGGGAGGTAGTGGCCAGATACGGCACCAGGGTGGCCAATCCTTCTATGGTGAGGCAGTGCGTTCCCGGCGGTGGTTACCGGTGAGGCCGCACCCCAGGCCTCTTAATGCAGTTCCATCAACACCCGGATTTTTTTTCCGGTTAGGAACTGCGCGGCACCGGGATTTGAACCACGGACCTCTTGCATGCGAGGCGGATGCTCTAACCACTACGCCATCGCCGCACCCGGATTGTTATGTTCTAAATGTAGGTTTCAGCGGTGTGTCAGTCAATTTTGTGGTTATTTTTATAAAAATGTTTTAATGAAATGAGATTTATGCTGATTACCCCCTTAATTAAGGGTCTAGAGAGTACGGAGTTGGGCCTCCGATTACCCTATGAGGTGCTGTTTATTGATATATTAAGTGGACAAAATTTAAATTCGTTTGTGAGGTGATGTTACCAAATAAATATTTTAGTGATTAGGATTAATTTTTGTCACGAAATAGTTCCGGTACTATTACTCCTGTCCTGATGAAACCTGAGCAGCGACAGGTCTACAATTAGGGCTTTGCACTGTATGAGTTAGAAGTTTCCCGGTAGGTTATTAGCAATGTTAAGAGCGATCGTAAGGGAAAAAAAAACACGTGGTTCGACTTTGATCGGACGGGCGTACCTTTCTCCCGAGCAGTGAGCCACCCACCTTCTCTGAGCGAGGGAAAACGCGGGCGCCACACGTTTATTAGCGGTTTTCGCTATATTCTTTCTAGCTCTGTATCTTCCGGTTACCTTAAGCTATCAAAACTATTTTTACACGAAAAAAACGGTCTGTTGTGTTCTAAAAGAAGATATTAGCTATTTTTCGGTGGCGTTTGTAGCTTCTTTTGAAAAGTAGTTTTAATGAAATGAGCTTTTTGCCGATTACCACCTTAATTAAGGGCCTAGAGTGTACGGAATTGGGCCTCCTGGTAGCCTATGGGGTGAAGTTTATTATTATATTAAGCGGACAAAATTTAAATGCGTTTGCGAGGTGATATTACGAATTTAATCTTTTTAGTGATTAGGCTTCATTTTGATTGCGGAACAACTCTGGAACTGTGAAACCTAGCCTGATCAAACTTCAGTAGCGTCAGGTCTACCCTAAGGACTTTCAACTTCATAAGTAAGAAGTTTTCCGGTGGAATATTAACAAAGCTACAAGCGATCGTAAAAAACACGTGGTCTGACTGTTGTTGTTTTCACAGATTCACACTGTTTTCCGCTCCTAAAATTTAAAATTTTCGTTTGTAGTAGCAGTATTTGTAGCGGTTGAACTCCTTGTATCTTCACAAACAAATAGACACCACTCTGACCCTTCTAGAACCAAAATTGCTAACGTTATAGGCAGATATGTGCAGAGCTCACTTACACGTGCTGCTGACGCGGCCAACGAAAGGCAAAACCGATGCCTCCGGATAGCTCGGTAATCCCAGAGACCAACGGCAAAAAAAGAAAGAAAATAAACAAAAAAAACTGTTTGTGGTCTTGATCATTTTGCGATTTACGTGTATGACGCACGTGTTCGCATTTCCTAGTTAAAGCCGTTACTTAAAGCATTTAAAGCCCTAGTGTGCGTAATGCTGTGCGGTGGCGACAACTTCAGAATATCGGTGTTCGCAGGTTGCGCAATGTTTATCGCGGCCGGGCGTCACCTTCTTGTTCAGCTTCATATTCAAAGTTACCACGATTCTCTGTCTAGGCTACTCAAAACAATAGCAGGAGACCTACATTGTCACACGTACTCAAGCGAATGAATGTGGAGAAGGCAAATGTGCGCTTATCCAAGACGACGTGAACATGCATGTTCGCAACGGCATGTATTTAGTGCTCTAGCCATTCTGCTTTGCCATAGCTGCGGAAAACAGTAAAACTGAAGTCATCTACGTTCGTGGCAATTCCCAACACGCAACAGTAGCGTCAACTGGAGTCTCTTTTGTAGAGCGCAGAGCTGTTGCGTCTGTTCTTGTTTTCGCCATCGTTTAGGCAAGTGAACTAGCAAGCACTTCATGGCGCTTTGGTAACGCGTCCAACTAGCGGACAGAAACTCGTAGCTCTTTTTCTGTGTGTTCAATACTGAAATACATCCAATATTTAGCTCAATCGTTGTTTCGTACGCTGTAGTTGCACATGGTTGCGCAGCAAACTGTGCAAGGGAGACAGGCTTTGCACTACTCAAAACAGCGTCTACAGGTGGGGCTTCGTGTCCGCAAAACTCCAGAGTCGGGCGTCTTTAAGTCTTAATTGGCTAGCAATACTCCCGTACTGGCCTCAAACAGTAAAGATCTACGCCGAGTATAATTATGGATCCTTTCCATTGCAATTTCCTGCTCAAAATTCGACAGATATCTAGTGCCGACTTGTTAATAATACCAGTTCTCCACATATCGGTCTCCATTTCCTTCACCTTCTTCTTAAGCGATAGTTCTTTTCGTTGTTGTTGTTGTTATTGTTGTTGTTGTTGTTGTTGTTGTTGTTTTGTTGATGTTGTTCGGCCCCCAGCTGTTTCCTAAGTATTTACTCGTGTTTTCTGGTTCGCTTCTTCTGTTTTGTATCGACATTCCTTATGTACAAATAGCTGGCAACCTTCCTAGGCCAATGCTCCCCCGCCATTTCTCTCAATTGCTTCTCAAATTTTATCTTGCTCCTAGCTTCCTTGCCCTTGAATGATGTCAATGCGATGTCACTTTGTACTCCCTTACTTTGGTGTATTCCTGTGAGCTCCTGAAGCAAGCCCACCTATTCCACGTTTCTTAATTTCTGGTCTTGCTTGAACTTCTCATGTCATGCACAAGACCACATTGCCCGTCAAACCAGGAACCATGACCCCTTTCTAAATTCTTCTCCAAACATCATACCTATTGTAATTCAACAATGCCCTATTTTTTATCACCGCTGCATTCCTGTTGCCTTTAATCATTACGTATATTTAGTGTCTCTTAGGTACTCATTCCCATTGCTTATCCATGCACCCAGATATTTGTATTTTCTGTTATCTCCAGAAATCCTTTCCCAAAGATCACTACCTTCATTATCTATAGGAATCATGACTGCGGATTTTTTTACCGAATCTAAAGTCTCATAATCTCTCCCAATACCTCAGATGGCCATCAATTTTTGCAAATTTTCCTTGTTGTCTGCCATTAGCACTATATCATCAGCGTACATCAATGCTGGTAGCGCCTGTTCAATGAGTTTTCCTTGTTTGACAAAACAGAGTTTGAATCCAAGTCCACTCCCCTCTTATTTGGCATCTAATCCTTGTAGGTACAACATGAATAACAAGGATGACAGCGGACAACCCTGCCTAAGCCCCTGGTTTATCTCTGTGGGCCTGGATACCTGTTTTTCTCACTTTATACCTACCTCGTTCTTTTATAAATATCCTTTAAAAGATTAGTGACTACATCTTCCACGGCTAGTGTGTCCAGTATTCCCCACGAGTCCTTTTGAAAGAAGCTATCGTAGGCCCTCCTGATATCCGAAAATGCTTGCCACAGGGGCCTATGTTCCTTTTCTTCTATTTCGATGCACTGCGTCAGTGAAAACAGATTGTCTTCCAACCTCCTGTACTTCCGAAACCAACTCTGCAGTTACCCCATGTCACAAAACGAGCGCTCAAAAAGGGCGCGCTGCCAAATTCTCGCGACGAAGCGCCGGAGAGACGCCTCAAGGTCAACGTTAAAAAAAAGAAAACAAGCATCCAAGGACTCCCCGGGCGCGCGTCTCTCTTCCCTCGGAAGCATAGATTCACCGACGAACCTCCTCGCATCGGCGGCCGAGCAAGCCCTAGGAAGTTCTCGATGGAAAGGGGCGTGGTGATGCAGGGTTGCGTCATCTGTCTCGCGCTTTCCTTAGCCTTCTCTACGTATCCCGTCGACGAAATGATCAGTTTTCTGGAATCTCACGGGGAAGGTATTTAACCGAGCAGCAGAGATGGGAGATCATGAGAAGAAGAAAGTACGTGCCAGAGTGCATAGGGTGTTCCACCGGGTAATCGGCGAAGGTTTTGTCCTCAGTGACAAAGCAGGAGAAGAAGGATTATTGCTCCAGAGTGCGTAGGGTGTTCCGCCTTGTCGGCGAAGCCTTTTGTCCTCAGTGACAAAGGAGGAGAAGAGAGGATTTCCACCTGAGTGGTGAAGACTCGAGCTACAGGCAAGAGTGTGTGTCTACTGCCAGCGAGCGAAGACGCGTGGCAACAGCTGCACGTGGGGAGCCGACGTGTTACCGGCGAAGAAGTTTGGTGCTTGGAGAGCGGCCAATTGATGACGCGAGGTTTCCTGGAAGAGAAACTTCGGAGGCAGAGGAACCACAGCAACGCTGGACATTGAGTGAGTGATTCTCGGAAGAATATTATTCAGACTTTTATTCCAAGGGCTTTGGACTGAATAAGTTTTGGAACTCCTTAGTCTTTAAGTGTCTTGGTTGTTCGATGCATGCGACTGCATTGTAGTGCGTATTGTTGTTTGTGTCTGTTGTTTCGAGTGTGGCTGATTGTACTGTGTAGTAATTTGTTTTATTGGTGACATATCGTATTCAACTAGTGTCGAGTCTGCATAGTGGCGTATCGTTTGGACCTGCCATAATTGAGAATATAATTTTGTTTTGTTTATCAACTCTCGGCTCTGACTTGTTCTTTGGGCCACAGCCGGCATCCGCTGGCGCACCAAATAGGACCACTTCTAAATTGTCCATGCTTTCGTGGTGCGGTTCGGGGGGCCGATACTTCGGCCCTTGGGATTAGCCCGGTGATCGCCTCCCTAATTAACGGGACCTGTGACACCGCAGCACCCCCTCTTCATCTGTCCGTGACTGCAGTCTTTCCTTTACAATCTG
Source organism: Rhipicephalus microplus (assembly GCF_043290135.1). NCBI lineage: Eukaryota > Metazoa > Arthropoda > Arachnida > Ixodida > Ixodidae > Rhipicephalus > Rhipicephalus microplus. Next base: position 205,068,163 of record NC_134702.1, on the reverse strand, counting down.
CATCACCTGCCTGTAGACCACTGGTGTCACTGTTATAGGATGGTAATCGTTTATGTCAGCTGTCCACCTTTCCTTTATACATCACGCTTATCTGGCTAAGTTCCCATTCATCGGGGACGTCGCCATCGATAATTGTTTTGCTCGCTGCCTCTTTTAAAGTCTGCTTAGACTTGGGACCCAATGCATTTATCAGTATGATTGAGATTCCTAGAGTTTCCTAATTTACACTAGAGAATATTCGGGCGCTAGTGTCTATGGCAGCTGCAACACACGGCGCTTCAGCGAGCATGGGAATGATGGGTAGTACACACATTTGTCTAATATTCATACTTCTGGCCTGCTTTTGGCTCCGTGTGTGTTCGTGTGGCTTGGAGCTGTTTTCTTACGAAACAACTATTAGCAGATGTTCAGGGGTTGCGCTTCACCATTTTATTTTTCTATACTTACTCTCCAAATCGGCTCACGAAGCTCATAAGGACTCAATCTTCCTTTCAAAACAAAACCGAAACACAGCAATAAACGAAGTCGCAAGTACGATTCGCCGCCAGTAAGTACGGACTAGGCAAACATTTGTACTACTCATCATTTCCATGGTTGCTGAATGAAAGTGGACAGTGCCCTCTAGTTAATTTTAGGAAACTCTATGGCCATCCGGGCCTGTTGATGTACTACTAGGGACACCCTTTTAGCCCTTTCCCACTCTCGTTGTGAAAATGGTGCCACTGCGCCACTTGATCTATCCTTGGCTATTAAGGTGCATAAGGCACCTTATTGAAATCTTTGTTGAAATAATGCAAGAAAGTGCGCCACTGCCTCGCTGAGCGAGGAAATACCTCTCTCTTTGCGCTGAAGATGCATCACTGCATATGTACATTTATTAGGCGAAACAAATCCACGGCATTCATGCATCGTTGAACTGCCGTAACAAGAAGGATGTCGACAAAGAGCAGCAAAAAGTAGTGCACCTTTTACATACTGATTTCCTGAATCTTCATAAAACGACTTTACTTGTGGCACAGAAACCCTTCAAGTCTATTTGAAGCATTGACGTGACTGGCGCTTCGGTAAATGGAGCAGTGGGAAACCCATGCACGGGAATCGCTGGGTGTCTGGGCTGCGCTCTTCAAGAAATTTCACGGTAGCGCAACTGTCATACTTCTCCTTCGGGAGAACGTTGTACCAAGACCTTTGACGGTTTCGCTTCTGGAAATGGTGCAAGTAAACATTCCTCGTTACATTATTTTTAGCACCCGAACCCGTATTTACTACCTGAAGGAAGGGGATTCACCAGGCCCGATTTCAATGTGCCAGAAGCAGAAAGCAATACCTAATAAAACAAAAAACAATGAGGTAAGCTTTTTATAATATATTGACTTGTTTAAAATAGCACTAACAACGACAGGCACGGAAGTTTAAGCAGCAATAGCAAAATCAACAAATAGCTATTACCGAATCACCTTTTCTGTACATGAACAGCCTTCTCTGCTTCGGCCAATCGTGGTGGAAAAAGTCCGTGTTACCGAATTACTTGCGCAATGCCACTGCGCTGAGATAGTAAAGATTTAGCAGGTAAATATGAAAATATAAACTATACGTTATTGATGGTCCTCCTACTTGAAAGCAGTTTCGTTGACCGCAGGGTGCAGGTAAAGTAATCGAAAAACACAGACGTGAGTCACGCGTATACAATACTGAAATTCTTCGAGGAATCTCGATGGTAATTTGGCGCTGCTAACGAGCAGTGATGTGATATCGGCCAATGCAGCGACCCTCCTCATAGTGTTTAGCAGCTTGGGTAACTGCCTCGTCTCACTCACAAAAGCGAGGCACGGAAAAATTGCGCATAACGTACCGAGGGAATCATATCCCTATAGCAGGAATTAGGGACAGATTGCAGTATTTTGAGCGTGCGTTACAGGGGCAAGTGTGCAGTCCCAGTCATAGTAATTGGCAGTGACATATAATGTATACCCCAGTATCGAATAAATGATTCAAGCCATTCATTTCATGATCGTAAGCCGCGGCCACGGTGTTCTGTTGCAAGACGCTATATTACCCTAAATTGCCTTACGACGTCCTACAGAAATGCACATTCTTTGGTCGACAAGCGGTTGTCGAGGTGCGCCGTGCCGTATTTTTACATGGTGGGAAATGAGAGGCAACATTACTAGCAGGAGCACATTGCAATAGTAAAGTTTCTGCCTAGCTTTCGAAGTGATTGATGGGAGCAACCATCTAGCAGTTGGTAGTACAAATCGTATGCCCATATATACATATCCTACGCAGTCCAAGGGATGAAAAGCACAGGGCAGTGTTTGAAACCCAGTGAGTTCATGGTAAGGATGATTCTAGCACCACTGCAAGGCGAGTTATGAGCACGCGTAGCAGCGTGAAGTGGTAAATTCAAAGTGAACAATAGCGAAGCCGCAAAAAGGTGTAGCTATTTATTGGCCTGGCATGTGCGCACTGTGGGTCGTTACGTTGTGGAGCGTATGTGTCTGAACGTTGATATAATAAAACAAATTCATTTGGATCTACTGGAGAGATAGTCGCGTTGATTCAAAAGCCACCACGTGTAATGAACTCGTGTGCTTGACAGCTTCTTCCTAGGAAAAGCGACGTTGAATTAATTGATTGATATATGGGTTTTAACGTCCCAAAACCACCATAAGATTATGAGAGACGCCATAGTGGAGAGCTCCGGAAATTTTGACCATCTGGGGTTCTTTAACGTGCACCCAAATCTGTGCGCACGGGCCTACAACATTTCCGCCTGCATCGGAAATGCAGCTGCCGCAGCTGGGATTCGATCCCGCGACCTGCGGGTCACCAGCCGAGTACTTTAGCCACTAGACCACCACAGCGGTGCGGACGTTGAATGAAGCAATACTACTCCTGAAAGGGCCAGTCAAGAGGCTCTGCCGGAGCGCGCAGGAAAAGCTCACGCATGTTTCATACTTCTGACCAACCTTTTTCTACACCCAGTGACGTCAACTCCGCAATCGGCGACGTTGACTAAGTTACTGTTTATTCATGCCTGGTTTAGACCAATCGAGGAGCTGCGTGCTACATCACGTCACTGATCACTGAGTTGACGTCACTGCGCGTTGAAGAAGGTTGGTCACGCGCAGGTAAAATGCACGAGTTTATCCTGCACGTTTCGGAGCCTATTGACTGGCCCTTCAATACAAACAACTCAGGGTTCTTTGATTTGTTCCAGAAGCATATTGTTGACAGGGAGTGAGGGCGCATCCTAGAGGCACATACACCGCGGGGACACAAAAGGTGGTTCAAAGAGAGATACGCCACCGCATTGAAAAGATGAGTGGGACAGAGCATCTGCATCAGAAAGTTTGCGTATGGAGAGGCAAATGACGTGGTTGTCGTGTTTTAGCATGTTGCCCAAGTACCCAGACAACAAGCTGACCGGATGGATATATTCAATAAAGAGTGTCGACATAGCATCTGGTGGTCTGTTACAAGACCGAATGGGTGGCCGCACAATGCGGTTACAAACCACCATGCGGAGCTTCCTTCTGGCTCGTTAGATAGCTAGGCGCTCCTTCTTTTGCAAAGAAATAGTTGGCTTCGGTTTTGATCAGCGCAATAATGGCATAAATAATGGTTTACTCGTCAACATCACGCTTACGCTGGGCGAGCACAGCGCTGAGTTGCACTTCATTACTTCATTATAGGTGTACCAGCGAGGGCTGCAAGAAGGCGTGAGCCCCCCCCCCCCCCCCCTCTTTACACAGTGCTCACTGCTGTTGGCTGCACGTTACGGAAGCAACGTTGGAAAGCAACCGTAATCATTCACCTATTTTTTACGAGAGAATATTACAATATAGTGAAATTTCTGCAACATTTTTGCTGTGACGCTTTTTCTTGAAGGCTCTCGCAGTGTGGCCTCCGGTGCTTTTGCGTCTTGTGCTGCAGCATTGCAGAGCAAGCCAGCGCTAAACAGGAGCCCAATAACATAGCGTAATTTGTCCACGCTTTCGTTCTGCTGTGACTGGCCGATTCAGTTACAGATGCAAATGAGCAAACTCTTTATGGACTGGTCAAACCTTCTGCTGCTTAAGAAAGTTTTTTTTGATCGAAAATGAATATTATCACCGCGGCTTTGTCGAAACATCTGTGAGCTGATGAATGTTACGAATCCTATTTATGTTCTAGTGTTATCTGGAAGCGTGAGAAAAGGGTTTCCGCTTTAGTCTCCGATAAATATTGCCACAGGCATGGAACGAGGTTTAGCCATGCCAATGCGAGTATGTGCCATGGTGTGAAAGAAGAAGAGGACGGTTGGTGTGCTCGTGCTCTAACGTTCGGTTCGGCTCGACGTCCAGTGCTGCTCCTGTGAACAGACGTTGTGATCGTTCTGTAATCACGTGACATTTTCTGGTGGAGGCGCGGGGTAGTGTTGTATGCACTGCAATCAGCAGCAAGGTCCCGACCCTAGTCGTGACTTGGAAGAACCAGCTGACCTACAGCGTAGCAGGCGACAACTAGACCTACCTCCTGAATTCGGACCATTTCCAAAACTCGGCAGTAATATGGCTAGTGCGTGAACGCAAACCCAAGAAACATCAACGCTGCCTCCTCCATGGTTCTTCAACGTCCCACGAACTCCGAAGCCGTTCCACGGTGACCCTTACGAGGATGTCGACGACTGGCTTGAGGACTACAACCGTTGCGACAGCGTCAACGAGTGGAACGAGCAGCGAAAGCTTCGGTATGTCTACTTTTATCTCGAGGATTCTGCGCACACTTCGTTCGAAAACCATGAAGCCTTTATGACAACCTGGCCAGAGTTTGGCAACCAGTTGCGAAATACCTTCCGAAGCTCTGACCGAAAGGAGCAAGCGGAACGGCTCCTCAATTCATAAAACCAGCGTCCGAACGAGAGTGTTGCCATGTTCATTGAGGACATGTCGCGGCTGTTCAGGCGAGCCGACTCCTCAACGACGGAAGAGAAGAAGGTACGCCTCCAAATGCGGGGAGTGAAAGAGCAGCTGTTCGCGGGACTAGAGCAGAACCCTCCCAGCACTTTAGAGGATTTCCTCCGCGAAGCCACGACAATGGAGAGAATGCTAAGGCAGCGTTCGTACCAGTATGAGCGTCCTGGCAGTCTTTCGTCAATGTCTTCGGCCCTGCCAACACCTGACGTCACGACTGTAAAATACCTGACGAAGCTCCTGTGCAGTATTGTGCGTGAGGAGCTGCAAAAGCTGCACGTGGTGTCTTCTCCGCCCCATGTTGCTGCTCTAACGGATGTCGTTCGCGAAGAGGTCCGGCAGCTGGTCCACCTCATGACGACTCTGCGTGCAGCCGAAGTCCAACCCATGATGGCCCCGCGTCCAGCCGAAACTCTGCTATTAACGTACGCGGAAGCACTACGTATTCCGGCACCGGCTGCTGGCTATCCGTCCCGTCCGTCCACCCTGCAGACGGCACCGTCGTTCTACTCGGGACCACCGCTGTACGGCAACCCACCCCTTACACGAAAATCCAGTGTATGGCGCGCTCCCGACAACCGGCCTCTATGTTATCACTGTGGTGAACCAGGTCGCATCTACCGTGAGTGCGAGCTACAGGCACATGAGTCTTCCTGGCTTTCTTCCGGATGCTCGTCGACCCAGAGATGGTGAGCGGCCCCGTGCTATCGCCGAATACTTGGCAAGCCAACGATCCTCAACCCTGCGGTGTCGCCAATCCCGCTCACCACCTCCACGGCGTTCCACGTCACCTGGCCAACAATCGACCTTTGCGGACGTCCTTGCAGGAAGATCGCCTAGATCCACAAGCCCGCGCCGGGAAAACTAAGAACAGCGACCTCTGGGGGTGAGGCCGCTGTTGATCGACCATTACAAGACCCTCCCACGAGTTGCCTGCCGACATCTGACGACATTCTTTCACCGACGTGTGCCATCGACGACAAACGGGTCTCTTCTCGTATCTCTATCATTGCTCGTATCTCTAACCCGTATCTACCAGAGCGGTAACTACCCGCTGACCGCTCTGGTAGATACGGGTGCCGATGATTCTGTTATAAGCGCTGACCTCGCTGCACAGCTAAGAAAGGTAACGACACCTTGGGGACATGGAACCAACCTCCGGACTGCGGGAAGTCACCTATTGACACCGCTAGGAATGTCCACTGCCCGCCTACGAATTCGTGAGTCGACGTACATTGTTTCATTCGTTGTATTGCGTGAATGCTCCCAAAACCTGATTCTCGGAATGAATTTTCTCCGCGAGCATGGAGCCATTATTAACCTTCGCTACCTGCTCATAACGTTATCTAACGACCATACAGCCCTACGAAAGGATGCAGTTGCGCCGACCACAACACTTCGAATTGCTGACGACACCATCGCACTGCTGCCGCGAGCCAGTATGTTGGTAACTGTGGAGAGCGACTGTGACAACAAGAGTAGTGGCATTGCGGAAACTAACCTCTCGGTGCTCTTGGCTCGGCAGATTTGTGTCGCGCGTGCTATCGTCAAACTGAAACATCGGAGGACTCAGCTTCTGATGACGAATTTCGGCGGCCAGTACAAACACTTGGCAAAGCGAACAGCGATCGCGAACTTTGAAGCCATTGATGACGAAGAATGTTCCACTATCGCTCCGATTGCCACTGCTGCCGAAGGTAACACTGCATTAGCCAGTACAGTTGACGTGAATTACCAGCTATCCTGTGAGCAGCAACAGCAGATACGCATGATTTTACGTACGTATAGTGATTGCTTTGCGTCCACCTCCAAAATCAAGCAGACCCCAACCATGAAGCACCGCATTATAAAGGACCCTACCGAACGGCCTGTACGACAGCACGCCTACCGCGTGTCGCAAAAAGTACAAGAGGCAATACGTTTTCAAGTGAAACAGATGCTCGACGACGACGTCATCCAACCCTCGAACAGTCCATGGGCGTCACCCGTCATACTTGTTAAAAAGAAAGACGGCACTCTTCGATTTTGCGTCGATTACCGGAAGCTCAACAAAGTGACGAAGAGAGACGTCTACCCTCTCCCACGCATAGATGATTCTCTGGATCGACTTCGACATGCCCGATATTTTTCCTCAATGAATTTACGCAGCGGCTACTGGCAGATCGAGGTCGATGAACGTGACAGGGAAAAAATAGCATTCATAACTCCCGATGGCCTTTACGAATTCAAAGTGTTGCCATTTGGATTGTGCTCTACACCGGCAACGTTCCAAAGGATGATGGACATCGTCCTGTCTGGTCTGAAGTGGGAATCCTGCCTCGTGTATTTAGACAACGTCGTTGTTTTTTCCAAAACATTTGAGCAACATTTACAACAATTTCAGTCCGTCTTCGTCGCTATTCGATCCGCAGGCCTATCGCTAAAACCGGAGAAGTGTCATTTCGGCTACGAAGAACTAAAGTTACTTGGCCACCTTATCAGTCACGATGATATTAGTCAGTCAGTAAGTCAATGAACTTTATTTACAAATTGTCCTGAGGAGCCGATTCCCCTCAAGAGGGAGGGTCGGCTGCGGGCCGCACCCACGTGGGGACAGGAAGAGCGAGCCCCTCCACCAAATTGCGAGCCCTCTGGACAGCCCGGATTTGGACCTCTCAGTCCGAGCTGGTAATTGCCGTCCTCCAGGCAGCTTCTGTGCTGAGAGGCTCGCCATCGCGCAGCGCCGCGCATTGCCAGAGCATGTGGGGTAACGTGCAACATCTCTCTTCGCAATGAGGGCATTGCGGGTTTATGCTGTCGATAAACTTGCTGTACACTAAAGGCGACGGGTAAGTACCCGTTTGCAGCATTCTTAAAGTGACTGACTGGGCCCTAGAGAGTTGCGGGTGCGGGAGCGGAAAGCTACGCCTGGCCAATTGATAATTTTTGGAAATTTCGTTAAAGGTGAGGAGCGAATCAAGCTGCCGGATGCCATCCCCAAATTTAGATGCCGATTGCCCGTCACGGTGGGACAGTTCGCGTGCTCGGGCATGGGCAAGCTCATTGGCATTGGGGATAACAGGGTGGACATCCTTGCCCATGTGGGCAGGAAACCAGGTGATGTGGCCGTCGATTTCCGTGCAATGTGGTCTTTTGGTAAGAAGATGGGCCGCCTGCTCACAGACTGACCCGGTCATGAACGCTCGTGCAGCAGCTCGAGAATCAGATAAAATGCGCGTGCGCATGGGAATCGCCAGGGCCATTGCTATAGCAGCCTGCTCTGCCCTAGCCGGCGTGGTATCTCGAAGAGATGCTGCTGTGAGGATTTTACCGTGAAGGTCAGTGACCACAGTCACGAAATTGGATGTACCGGGATACTGTGTTGCGTCAACGAACGCCACAAGTTCAGGGGTGGCAGCGGCGGAACTGAGGAGCGACCTAGCCCTAGCGGCCCGGCGGCCGACATTGTAGAGAGGGTGAACATTTCTAGGAATTTGTGAGACCGTAATCTGCTCCCTCAATTTGGGTGGAAGCTGTATTTTTTTGTCTGCTACCATAGTTGGTTCGCAGCCCAGAAACTCCAGGATGCGTCTCCCAGCTTTGGAAGAGGACAGTCGTGCAGCTTGTGCTGTTTGTTGCGCTTCTGCAATCTCACTAAATGTATTATGCATACCAAGAGCCTTAAGCTTTTCCTCATTTGTGTTGTTTGGAAGGCCCAAGACCCTCTTAATGCACTTTCGAATAATCGCATCCAGTTTCCCTTGTTCTTTCCTTTCCCACCTATGCGCTGCGGCAATGTAATTAATGTGACTCATAAGAAAGGCATGGAAAAGCCTCATGAGGTTGGCCTCACAAAGCCCTCCACGCCTGTTAGACACCCGAAGTATAAGCTTGACCATGCTCTCCGCCTTTGCCGCAATACGAGTCAGAGTGTGAGAGTTACTTCCGTGCTCCTCCAGGAACATGCCTAATATCCGAATTTTATTGACACGGGGGATGGCCTGCCCTGACCGTGTGTGAATTTCGATCCTGATCTCTTCCGGCGGAAATGGAATAGTGGTGAACTTGCGTTTCTCGGGCTGTGTGTACAGGAGGAGCTCCGACTTGGCGGTCGACAAGTGCAGCCCCGTGCTATCCAAAAACTCCTCCGTGCACCTGAGGGCCTGCTGGAGAGACTCCTCAACATCTCCGTCCCTACCCCCAGTGCACCATATAGTAATATCGTCTGCATACAGCGCATGTCCGATGCGGTCGATACGAGAGAGTTCGAGCGAGAGTTTCCTCATCGGGATATTAAAAATTAGCGGCGAAATGACCGATCCTTGAGGGGTTCCCCTAGGTCCAAGGTGAAATTCCTTGGAGCAGAGGTCCCCGAGCCGAACGGTGGCAACGCGATCCCTGAGAAAAGAGCGGACGAACCCGTAAAAGCGGGCCCCCAATCCCAACTCAGAGATCGAATCCAGTATGTGAAGATGTGAGATATTATCGAAAGCTTTCTCCAGATCGAGTGCAAGAATTCCTCGGACATCTCTGGTGTCTATGTCGAGAATTTGATGTTTAATCATTTTCATAATGCCCTGCGTAGAGAGCACGGGACGAAAGCCAATGAGATTGAAAGGGAAGAGCTCGTTTTGTTCAATGTGATGGGAGATTCGGTTAAGGATTGCATGTTCCACGACCTTACCCACGCAAGACGTGAGCGAGATCGGTCGGAGCGTGCCGAGCCCGAGAGGTTTACCAGGCTTGGGAATGAGGACGACAGAGGCCGTTCGCCACTCCTTCGGCACCTGCCCCGACTCCCAAACCCGGTTGACCTCGTCAGTTAGTAGCTCGATGGATCTATCGTCCAGATTTTAAGTAGCCTGTTAGTGATACCATCCGGCCCGGGAGCCGATTTTTCATTGAGATCAAAAAGGACCGCCCTGATCTCTGCCGTGTTGAAGGGGGAGTCCAGCTCAGCATCCTCCAGACCAGAGAAATCCGGGTAGTCTGCATCCGTGGTAGCCCCCAGGGTGAGGTACCTATCCGCCAGCTGTTGTAAGATTTAATCATTGGAGAGCCCAGCAGACCTCTCCTTGTGAATGAGCCGATCAACAGTGTGTTTCTGATTAGCTTTAGTTTGCTTATCTCTCAGGAGGTGCTTGAGGATGTTCCATTTCGCCCCTGACCGCATCTGCCCATCGACAGCGTTACAGACCTCATCCCATTGTTGTCTGGCCAGGGTTTGACTGTACGATTCAATCTCCTGTTTGAGCAGAGCAATTTTCTTTCTGAGCCGCCTGTTGAGTCGCTGCGTACGCCATCTGTTAAGTAAGGAGTTTTTCGCTTCAAGGAGCCTCGCTAGGCGGCTGTCCATGCGTTCCGTTTTAAGATCCGTCTCCACCACCTTAGTGGCAGCTTTAACATCTGCCTTAAGACGCTCAAGTAGCTGGCCAAGGTCATCGTCCTCTTTTTCATCGCTTTGTCTGAGTTCCCGAAAGGCATCCCAATCAACAATTTTGAAAACCCGCGGTGGTGGTGCTTTAACATCGAGGGAGATAGACGCGATGAAATGGTCGCTCCCCAAGTTATCATGCAAGTTCTGCCAGAAAGGGCACTCGACGTTCCTGACAAAAGCCAGGTCTGGCGTGGTGTCCCTTGCTACAGAATTGCCGAGACGTGTGGGAAAGTTGTGATCAGTAACTAGTAACATATTAAAATTGGTAGTATGCTGCAGAAGCGCCCGCCCCTTAGCCGTATTATTGATATAGCCCCATGTCTGATGTTGCGCATTGAAGTCGCCAGCAACTGTCAACGGAGCCGAGCCCGCGATTTTGGAGGCTTTGCAGAGAAGCGCATTAAAAGTCTCCCGAGTATCAGATGGTGAGCTATAAACGTTGAGAATGAATAGGTGCTCCTTAAGCCGAGAGTTTGGGATTACCTCAATGAGTATGTGTTCCACCTTTAGGTCTCGACGTACATCGCGAACCTCAAAGGAGAACTCTTTGGATATGAGGGTGGCGACCCCGCGTTTTCCTTCCCCCAGCAGGCAACGGAGCGGTTACCCCGGAGGGCCACCTCTCCTTTAAGGGTCTCCTGGAGGAGTATTACGGCTGGCTTATTCTCCTGTGAGCTGACGAACTGCTGCAAGACTGCCTTCTTCCTGTGAAAGCTCGCGCAATTCTATTGCCAAATGACAATGTTTTATTTAGCTTCGCCATGATTGCTACTTAGGTTTTGCTCCACCACCGCCACCCTTGCAGAAAGAGACTGGATGACAGAGCTGACACCAGCGATGGCCTCCTTAATTTCATGGACCACCCCCATAATTTCCTGTTTAAAGTCACTGAACTCCTTCCCGATATCTACCGGAGGGTCAGCGGCTTTTCGCTTACCGCCTCTAGGTTGTGCCTCGGCCTGGTGCACTTTCACCGCCCCTTCCGGCGTGCGTTCGCGCTGCCTAAGCTCCTCAACTAATGCTTTAATCTCCTGAAGCTCACTTCTCAGAGTTGCATTCTCACGCTCTAGCTGCTGTATTCTAGCCGTAGCTACCCGGTCTCTTGTGGTAGCATTGTGTAACCGGGTGGAGGAAACGAACGCTGACAAAAAGAGAATTCGAAAAACAAACAGGTTTATGGCATTATTTACACTTATTTACAGCAAAGAAAGGTTAGAGGTTTCACAAACCACGAGCACGGTGGTTGAACTGGTACACAGTTCAGAGCCCCGTCCAGCACTCACTGGCGTCGTTTTAAGCCCTTTTGGGCTCCTCCTCTCCGACTGGAACACCAATCACACACAGAACAGGTCAGGGGGACGAGCACGCACGGCCCATGCGAACGTCCAATATTGAGTCGTGATCACTGCACTGCAAGGTGGCGCCTTCGGGGCTCTTCCTCGCCGTGTGTGTGTCACTAGTCGAAAGGTCCCACGCTAATGACAGCATACATCAAAGGGTCCGCCAATCTGTTTGCTCAATTACCGGGGCCATTTGCGGCGGCCACCACGATCTCTTCCAAGGAAGATGCTGTCTTTGTTGTCCGTTCTCGAACAGTTTACGGCGTCGTGACGACACCATGGGTGGAGAAAACGAATGCTGACAAAAAGAGAATACGAAAAACAAACAGGTTTATGGCACTGTTTACACTTATTTACAGCAAAGAAAAGTTAGAGGTTTCACAAACCATGAGCGTGGTGGTTGAACTGGTACAGAGTTCAGAGCCCCATTTAGCCCTCTGTGCCATCGTTTTAAGCCCTGTTGGGCTTAAAGTGTCAACGTCATAAGCGGCAAACAAGTGCTCCTCCAGGGCAATTACATCCGGTGCCGCCCCCTAGAACTCCATTTGAGCAAGCCGGGATTGACCTCCTTGGGCCCTTTCCCCGGTCTTCTGATGGAAATTGCTTGATAGTCGTCTGCACCAATTATTTACACGGTACTGCGAAACAGCTGCCATACCATCGGCAACTACAGCCGATGTGTCTCTCTTCAAGCTACGTTTTGTTATTCTTCGACATAGTTCTCCCAAAATTGTAATCAGTGACCATGGCCGACAATTCACCGCAGAAATAGTGGAAAAGATGCTTCGTGTCTGTGCCTCAAGGTTTCGGCTCTCTACACCATATCATCCCCAAACAAACGGTCTAACTGATCGAATTGAGCTCTCTCGAACATGCTGTCTATGTATGTCGTATCATACCACAAGGACTGGGACAGTATTTTACCTTTTATCACGTGCATTCAACACCGCACAGCATGAAATTACCGGCTACAGTCCTTTCTTTTTTCTATATGCTCGACCACCTCTTAATACCCTGAACACCATCTTCCCGTGTTTGGACCACCATGATCCCTGCATATCCGAGATCATCTGTCGGGCAGAGAAAGCTAGACGCCTTGCTTATTTGCGCACTCTTGCTTCGCAAGACCGCTCAATGGCACATTTTGACCACCGACGCTGACACATGACGTACAATCGCAGCGACCTAGTGTTGCTGTGGACACCAACTAGAAAACGCGGTTTGAGCAAGAAACTGCTAGTGCACTATGCGGAGCCTTATCTTCTTCTAGACCGTATCAGTGATTTAGTTTACCGCATCGCGCGTATCCATTCGAACGGCTGACAGTCTGCAAAAACTGAACTTGCCCATGTTGCACGTTTGAACCGCTTTATTCCTCGGGACACTGTCTGAATTGCCCAGTGGGCTTCGTCTGCGTGGAGGGAAATGGTACAACATATGTAATTTAGGTATGTGCGCCTGGGTGGCGGGGAACAGGCAGATGTAATGGAGACCTGATGTAATGGTCATTACGAAAACGTGGCTAAACCCTGGTATTCACGATTCAGAGGTAGTGCCACCAGCATACGCACTGCTTCGTACAGATCGGGATGGCCGTGGCGGGGGCGTGGCCATCGCCTAAACGGAACACGCCTTTTCATGAAGAAAGTGGCATTGCTGGTCACGAAAGTGTGTGGTGTTCAATCCTTATTAATAATGCCCCTGTGTTTATTCGTGGTGTATACCGGTTTTCGGGTGCTCCTGATGAATACCTTGCAAAGCTACAGAACTTCATGGCTGTGTAGGTGAGCGAACGAAACTAATACTTACTGGTGATTTTAATATGCAGGGAATAAACTCGGACACTTTTGCCATCGGAAATACTGCTGTTAAAAGTTGATTGATTTGTGAGGATTAACGTCCCAAAACCACCATATGATTATGAGAGACGCCGTAGTGGAGGGCTCCAGAAATTTCGACCACCTGGCGTTTTTCAACTTGCACTCAAATCTGAGCACACGGGCCTACGACATTTCCGCCTCCATCGGAAATGCAGCCACCGCTGCCGCGATTTGACCCGCGACCTGCGGGTCGGCAGCCGAGTACCTTAGCCACTAGACCACCGCGGCGGGGCTGCTGTTAAAGTTGAGATATACTTGTTGACATTATGTTTAGTCACTTGTTGACACAGCTGGTGATAGAACCAACTTGCATCCATGGGTCTGTATGTTCAGTGCTTGATCTTGCATTTGTGTCTGGCTCATTAACACCACAAATAAGTATTGAAGAGGGAATCTCTGACCACAAGCTCATTCTGTTGACATTTCATGGCATGGGCGGCCGCGTATCACACGCAACGACGCGCATATCAGTTAAATATTACTACAGAGCGAATGACAAAAGTGTTATAGATTTTCTTGAAGCATAACAAGACGATTTTTTTAATACGACATCGGGTGTCGTAGATCTACGGAACAAACTAAAATCTGGAATCACGCATTGTGAATCAACCATCATACCTACTAAGCTAAAGAAAACTAAGCGTAAAACGCCGTGGATTACGAGAAACATAATCCACCTAAAGAGAAAAGTACAACGACTCCGCAAACATAAAAAGAAATCCGCTGCGCTCAATGAGCTTTTACGCCACTTAAAAACGGAAATAAAGATGGCAAGAGACCACTTTTTCTCAAGCACTCTGACTGAGTTTATGACAAATCAACCTTGTAAATTTTGGAAGTACTTATCAAAGCCAAATAGCACAGTAACTAAAATGGAAGTATCGGGTAGTTTTGTTGAAGATGCACGGATAATTGCAGATGCTTTCAACATCTACTTTTAATCGGTTTTCACGCGTACGCAGCCTGCATTTTTACCGTCGTCTGACAGTGAAAATCACATGCCAGTGTTAACAATGAGAGTCTGGCATACTTAACCTGCTTCTTCAACTCGATCTCAAAAAATCGCAATGGCCGAATGAAATTTCCAATGCTTTTCTTAAGCGCTATGCCGCTCAGCTAACCCCTTTTCTGCAGAAGATATTTTCCTTATCATTAGAAACAGCTGTGCTCCCTGATGATTGGTTGTGTGCCAAAGTAATTCCTATCCATAAAAGTGGGAACAAACAACTGATAAACACCTACAGGCCAATATCACTGACATGTACATGCTGCACGGTAATGGAGCATATAATAAACAAAGCCTTTATGAACTATCTAGAGGAAAATAATCTGCTTCTTCCGAATCAACAAATTACAGTTACTTTTTTTTCTCCTAGGTTTCTATAATTTTATAATTTTGCAGCAAAATAAAACTAATGCTCTGGCTATAACTTCTCTTACCAGGCCATTCCACTGACGTCACATTCACATGTTAATGCATGTGACGGCCAGTAAAGCAGCATAATTGTTTAGCAGCCTGAGAAAGCTGCTATTTCAAACGGGCCTCATTATGGTGTAACGCCGCTACAACAAAAAATTTACGATTCCCCATCGGCTGTCCTTAGGAGTCAATGCATAAATATTGTCGTCACAACAAACACTTTTTTTTCAATCGTCCCGCTTCAACAAGATTTTACAATGCTATTTCAGGCTCAGATACTTATTGCTATGCATTGAAACCAATCTTTAACATTTCGATTCATTTTCAGAGCCTGAAAAATGCGTGAACGACGTCTAAACCAGGCGTTGGCACCACCAGAAACCGCTACTGTTTAGCAAGCTTGGGCGCCGCCATGACAGCGATGGCAATGAGACTGCCTTGCGTTTGTTTTGCCGCTGGCTTACTTTTGAGTTATAGACCATCCGAAACTGAAGCTCAGTCGCTTAGTTCATACTAGAACACTGTAGTTCATGGTTTCCTTCATGCAGCTGCAGTAGCTAGAATAGGGAAGTGTGATGAACGCACCGGCTAGTGCGTAACGCCCTGGGAGGAAACCGCCAGATTACGCTAGCACACGTTTCCATCCAAGTTCAATCAAGATTAGAATTTAAGCAACGTGAAATAAGTAGGCTTGTTAAGGAGCTCACAAGAATACACCAAATCAGGGAGTACAAGGTGAGATGGGATGGAGATGAATTGAGGGCAAGGAAGCTAGCAGCAAGATAAAATTTGAGAAGCGTTTGGGAGAATTGGGGGAGGAGCGTTGGGTTAGGAAGGTTTGCAGCTACTTGTACATGAAAAATGTCGATACAAAATGGAGGAAGCGAACCAGAAAATTGATAGGTAAATACTTAGAAAACAGCAGGGGGCCAAACCAAAACTAACTATTGGTTAAGAAGAAGGTGAAGGAAACGGAGACCGACATGTGAAGAATTGGCATGATTAAGAAGTACGCACTAGAGCTATATCGAACTTTTAAACAGGAAATCGCCAAGGAAAGTATCTATGATAATACTCGGGGTAGTTCTCTACTGTTTGAGGCCAGGACAGGAGTATTGCGAACCAAGACATATCGGGCCAAATACGAAGGGGTAGACACGGTATGCAGTGCACGCGGAGAGGAGGAGGAAAATGTCGAACACTTGATATTGTTCTGTAAAGGGCTTCACCCTATAATTCAGGATTATGGCGAAGGGTATTTTAAAGCACTGGGGTTTAGGGACAGGGAGAGCAAAATAGACTGCAAGCAGGTAGAATTAACTAGAAAAAGTTTATCCGATTGGTGGCTAAATTCAAGGCACGAGTGAAATAAACAATTCACTGCAAAGTACCAGTCCTATACTTCACTATTTTAAAGGAAAAAATATAAATCTGGTTGTTGGTTCTCTAAGTATTATGGCTAGGTGGCGTGAGCCACCGCCCGATCTAAAGGGTACAGCCACATCAATACATCCATCCATAAGTACCCGATGCATGGAAACTTAGCCGGATTATCATGATCCATAAAGGAAAGGGGGATAAAGCTGACATAAACAACTACCGTCCTATAACAGTGACATCAGGGGTCTGCAGTCTGGCGATGCAGATTATGAAGGAAAGACTGCCGGCATGGATAGAGGGGGTGCTGGGGGAACTGCAGAATGGGCTTCGGAAGCACAGGAGATTGGAAGACAATCTGTTCTCACTGACGCAGTGCATCGAAATAGCAGAAAAGGAACGCAGGCCCCTGTGGCTAGCATTTTTGGATATCAAGGGAGCGTACGCTAGCGTGGTTCAAGAGGACTTGCGGGGAATACTGGACACACTTTGTGTGGAAGATGGAGTCACTAATCTTTTAAAGGATATCTATAAAGGTAACAAGGTAGTTAAGAAGTGGAAAAAACAGGTATTCAAGCCTGCAGAGGTAAAACGGGGGCTCAGGCAGAGGTGTCCTCTGTCACCCTTGTTATTCATGATGCACCTACAAGGACTAGAGGCCAAATTAGAGGAAAGTGGACTTGGCTTCAACCTCTCTTTCGTCAAACAAGCAAAACTTTTTGAACAGGCACTACCAGCATTGATGTACACAGATGATATAGTTCTAATGGCTGAGAACAAGGAAGATTTGCAGATATTGATGGACATCTGCGGCAATGAGGGAGATTGGTTAGATTTCAGATTCAGTAAGGAAAAAAATCAGCAGTCATGATTTTTAATGATAATGAAGGTAGTGAGCTCAGAATTCAGGAGGTCCCGCTAGAGATAACAGATAAATACAAATATCTGGGCATATGGATAAGCAATGGGACAGAGTACCCAAGGAAACACGAAATACACGTGACGACTGAGGGTAACAGGAATGCAGCAGTGATGAAAAACAGGGCACTGTGGAATAACAATAGGTATGATGTTGTGAGAGGAATATGGAAAGGGGTCATGGTTCCTGGGCTGACGTTCGGCAATGCGGTCTTGTGCATGAGATCAGAAGTTCAAGCAAGATTAGAAATTAAGCAACGTGGAATAGGTAGGCTTGCCTTAAGAGCTCACGGGAATACGCCAAATGAGGGAGTACAAGGCGATATGGGATAGACATTATTTAAGGGCAGGGAAGCTAGCAGCAAGATAAAATTTGAGAAGTGATTGAGAAAAATGAGGAAGGAGCTTTGGGCTAGGAAGGCATTCAGCTACTTGTACAAGAAGAATGTCGATACAAAACGAAGCAAGTGAACCAGAAAAATTGAGTGGTAAATACTTGGAAAACGGCAAGGGGCCAAACTATAAAGAATTATTGATTACGAAGAAAGTGAAGGAAGCTGAGACAAATATGTGGAGAATCAGCATGATTAAAAAGTCCGCACTAAATATCTATTGAACGTTTAAGCAGGAAATTGCCAAGGAAAGGATCTATGATAATACTCGGTGTAGTTCTCAACAGTTTTAAGCCAGGAAGGGAGTATTGCGAACCAAGACATATTGGCAATTATGAAGGGGTAGACACGGTATGCAGTGCACATGGAGAGGAGGAGGAAACTGCTGAACACTTGATAATGTTTTGTAAAGGGCTTTACCCTATAGTTCAGAATAATGGCACAGACAGAGTTTTTCAAATCACTGGGGTTTAGGGACAGGAAGGACACAGACTTCAGGCGGGTAGAATTAACTAGAAGGAGGTTATCTGTCTGCTGGCTAAAGTCAAGGCACGAGTGAAAATGAAACCCTTCACTGCAAAGTACGAATTCTCAACCACGCCAATTAAAGGAAAAAAAAGTCTAGTTTTTAATTCACTAAGTATTACGGCTTGGTGGCGTTAGCCACCACCCGATCTAAAGGGTACAGCCATATCAATCCATCCATTCATCCATCCAATGTTTATACAAGGTAGTTATAAAGTGGGAAAAGCAGGTATCCAAGCCCAGAGAGGTCAACCGGGGGCTTAGGCAGAGGGGTCCTCTGTCACCCTTGTTATTCATGATGTACATACAAGGACTAGAGGCTGAATTAGAGGGAAGATGACTTGGCTTCAACCTCTTTTTCGTCACACAAGGAAAACTTTTTGAACAGGCACTACCAGCATTGATGTACGCCATAGAATTTCGTATGAAACTCTATGATGTACGCAGATGATATAGTGCCAATGGCTGAAAACAAGGAAGATTTGCAGAGATCGATGGACATATCCAGTAATGAGGGAGGTAGGCTAGATTTTAGATTCAGTAAGGAAAAATCAGGAGCCATAATTTTTAATGATAACGAAAGTAGTGAGCTTAGGACACAGGAGGTCACGCTAGATAGTACAGATAAACACAAATATCTGGGTGTATGGATCAGCAATAGGACCGCGTACCTAAAGGAACACGAAATATACGTAACGACTAAAAGTAACAGGAATGCACTGGTGATTAAAAATAGGGCACTGTGGAATTACAATAGGTATGATGTTGTGAGAGTAGTATGGATAGGGGTCATGGTTCCTGGTCTGACGTTCGGAAATGTGGTCTTGTGCATGAGATCAGAAGTTCAAGCAAGATTAGAAATTAAGCAATTTGGAACAGGTAGGCTTGCTTTAAGAGCTGAGGGGAAAACACCAAATTAGGGAGTTTAAGGTGATATGGAATGGACATCATTTGAGGAGAGGAAATCTAGCAGCAAGATATAATTTGAGAATTGATTGAGAAAAATAGGGGAGAAGCATTGGGCTAGGAAGGTATTCAGCTACTTGTACATGAAGAACGACGACACAAAATTGAGGAAACGAACCAGCAAATTCACTGGTAAATACTTAGAAAACAGTGGGGGGGGGCAAACCAAAAAGAATTATTGGTTAACAAGAATGTGAAGGAAGCTGAGACCGATATGTAAAGAATCAGTATGATTAAGAAGTCCGCACTAGAGGTCTAACGAACTTTTAAGCAAGAAATTGCCAAGGAAAGGATCTATGATAATACTCAGGGTATATCTCTACTGCTTGAGGCCAGGACGGGAGTATTGCGAATCAAGACATATCGGGCCAAATACGAAGGGATAGACACGGTATGCAGTACAAGTGGAGAGGAAACTGCCGAACACTCGATAATGTTCTGTAAAGGGCTTCACCCTGTAGTTCAGGTTGATGGCGCAGAGTTTTTCAAAGCACTGGGGTTAAGGGACAGGGAGGGCAAAAAAAGACTAAGCGGGTAGAATTAGCTAGAAGGAGGTTAACTAATTGGTGGGTGAACTCAAAGCACGAGTGAAAATAAACCCTTCAGTGCAAACTACCAGTCTTCAACTTCACTATTTAAAGAAAAAAAAGATAAATCTAGTTGTTGGTTCACTAAGTATTACGGCTAGGTGGCGTTAGCAGCCGCGCGATCTATAGGGTGCAGCCACATCAATTCATTCATACACGTCACCCAAGCCAGCAATGCACTGCCCAGAGACAGGAATCCACCATGTGTGCGTTTAATTTGAAGCATTAAAAATATTTTTTTTGCGTGTGCATGGCCTCAAATGACGACCGAAAAAATAGGGTAATTAGCTTTGGAAAACAGGATGCCTACGCAGGTGCGTGACTGAACTTAAATCTCGTCAGGTCGACAGGATGCTGAAACTGAGCGCGTGACGGCACTAAAATATTTATCAATGTGAAGTGGTAGAAAAGTGGGCAATGAACTCAGTTGTGAGCCATTGCTTGCAACACCTTACATGGCGAACCACCATTTACTAAAGCACTAATCTGTAAATAAAGCCCCATTATTTATACCATCGTACTCAGAGATGAGAATCACGAGTGGTATCTGGATGAAAACCTTTTATTTTCGGCACACAGGTCATACAAGGCATTTCCAAGTAGTGACTCACTATGTGTTTACAGCAATGCATTCTTAATAATTGGTCACGGGTTCTTTTTTATCCCCAAGAAAAAAATTTTTGTAGTTCACAAGCGCCCCAATACGTTGACTAGGCAACGGGGCACTCTAATAGGCATTTTGAGGAAGAAAGGGGCAAAATCTGCCTTATACACTGAAATAATAGAGAGGGGGTGCCCTGCAATGAAACTTCGCCCCTGTCCCCTAACAGCAAGCACGCCTACGGGCCTACCCTTTTCAATGCGGAAAAACTCGCCATTCACAGTGTGCTCGAAGTTCCGGGAGATCTACCCCTCGCCGAAGTGCAGCTCGCACACAGCCGAGCTTTTTTTTGAAGCAGCTTGTCCGCGTGCGGAATCGCTCTCCGCCACTGCGGTAATAGAGCTTTGTCCTTTGCAATGTCGAACAACGCATGCTTCTTTTTAGCTGACTTGTAGCTTGTAGTGAACCCCAGGAAGAAGCAATGACATTGTTTTCGTGCTATGAGAGTGCACACAGAAGCATTGGAGTCAGAGTGCCACCGCAATTAAAAAAACGAGGACGAATGCGCTCGAAGAAACTGTCGCAAACCTGCAAACAACGTTTGATGAATGAATGGATTGGATGTATGGATTGATGTGGATGTACCACAGAACACCTATACACTACCCTTTAGATCGGGCGGTGGCTAACGCCACTTAGCTGTAATACCTATTGAAGCAACAACTTATTTATCTTTTTTTCTTTAAATAGTGAAGTTGAAGACTGGTAGTTTGCACTGAAGAGTTTATTTTCACTCGTGCTTTGAATTTAGCCACCAATCAGATAACTTCCTTCTAGCTAATTCTACCCACTTAAAGTCTTTTTTGCCCTCCCCGTCTCTAAAACCCAGTGCTTTGAAAAACTCTGCGCCATCATCCTGAACTGTAGGATGACGCCCTTTAGAGAACAATATAAAGTGTTTGGCAGTTTTCTACTCCTCTCCACACGCACTGCATACGGTGTCTGCCCCTTCGTATTTGGTCCGATTTGCCTTGGTTTGCAATACTCCCACCATGGCGTCAAACAGTACAGAACTACCCCGAGTATTATCAAAGATCCTTTTGTTGGCAATTTCCTGCTTAAATTTTCAACAGATCTCCAGTGCAGACTTCTTAATTATGCCAATTCTCCACATATCAGTCTCAGCTTTCTTCACCATCTTCTTAACAGATAATTTTTTTTGGTTTGACCCCCTGCTGTTTTCTAAGTATTTACCTATCAATTTTCTGGTTCGCTTCCTCCATTTCGTATCGACATTCTTCATGTACAAGTAGCTGAACACCTCTCTAGCCCAACGCTCCTCCCCCAATTCTCTCAATCGTTTCTCAAATTTTATCTTGCTGCTAGCTTCCCTGCCCTCAAATGATGTCCATCCAATATCACTTTGTACTCCCCGATTTGGTGTGTTCCCGTGAGCTCCTAAGACAAGCCTACCTATTCCAAATTGCTTAATTTCTAATCTTGCTTGAACTTCTGATCTCATGCACAAGACCGCATTGCCAAACGACAGACAAGGAAGCATGACCCCTTTTCGTACTACTCTCACAACATCATACCTATTGTAATTCCACAGTGCCCTATTTTTATTCACTAGTGCATTCCTGTTACCTTTAGTCGTTACGTATATTTCGTGTTCCTTTAGGTACTCGGTCCCATTGCTTATCCATACACCCAGATATTTGTATTTATCTGTACTATCTAGCGTGACCTCCTGTGTCCTAAGCTCACTACTTTCATTATCATTAAAAATTAATTATGACTGCGGATTTTTTCTTACTGAATCTGAAATCTAACCTATTTCCCTCATTACCACAGATGTCCATCAATATCTGCAAATCTTCCTTGTTGTCAGCCATTAGCACTATATAATCTGTGTACATCATTGCTGGTAGTGCCTGTTCAAAAAGTTTTGCTTGTTTGACAAAAGAGAGGTTGAAGCCAAGTCCAGTTTCCTCTAATTTGGCCTCTAGTCTTTGTAGGTACATCATGAATAACAAGGGTGACAGAGGACACCCCTGCCTGAGCCCCCGTTTTACCTCTGCAGGCTTGAATACCTGTTTTTTCCACTTCTTAACTACCTTGTTACTTTTATAGATATCCTTTAAAAGATTAGTGACTCCATCTTCCACACAAAGTGTGTCCAGTATTCCCCGCAAGTCCTCTTGAACCACGCTATCGTACGCTCCCTTGATATCCAAAAATGCTAGCCACAGGGGCCTCTGTTTCTATTCTGCTATATCGATGCACTGCGTCAGTGAGAACAGATTGTCTTCTAACCTCCTCTGTTTCGAAAACCCATTCTGCAGTTTCCCAAACACCCCCTCATCTTCTATCCATGGCGGCAGTCTTTCCTTTGTAATCTGCATCGCCAGCCTGTAGACCACTGATGTCACTGTTATAGGACAGTAGTTGTTTATGTCATATTTGTCTCCCTTTCCCTTATAGATCACGCTCATCCTACTTAGTTTCCATCCATCGGGGACTTCACCTTCGTTTATTATTTTGCTCAATGCATCTCTCAAAGTCTGCTTAGACTTCGGACCCAATGTCTTTATCAGCATAATTGGAATGCCATCTGGGCCTGTTGATGTGCTACTAGGAACCCTCTGCCTAGCTTTTCCCACTCTCGTTGTGAAAATGAAGCCATTGCACCACTTGATTCATCCTTGTCTATTGTGGTGCATAAGCCACTTTGTTGAAAATTTTCTGTCACCCTTGTTCTTATATGTTCAATAGCTTCGTCCCCTTCTAGCCTAGCACCTTGAGCTGTAGTTATAAACCTATATTCTGGGCTCATCTTATTTCTTATAGAGTATAGATGGTTCTAAAATTTCACAGCTGCCTTTCTATCCTTTTTATTTAATTCTGCCAGCCACTGAGCGCCCTTTCTTCTAATCTTTCCATTGATCAGAAGGTATTCTTCCTTTTTACATCTTAGAAAGATTCCCATTTTATTTCAACATCATCTGTCACTTCACCCCGCTGCTTAGCATGTTTGTGTTCCCTAGAAGATATCAAATTATGCCTTTCACACATATCCATGTTCATTTTGCCTGTTAGGTCGGTATACACATTTATATTGCAACAGCTCGAACATCGCCGAAGACGCTGCCACAATTCGCGTTCGTAAAAGCCGCCAAGCAAGTAGCAAGAAAGCCGCGCCATGGAACGCCGTCCTGCACGCGCCACGATGCTACGCCACGGGACCGGCACGAGACTCGAGGGGCAGAGGAAGAGACCGACGAAGTTGGAGTCAGCGAGCAAGAGGCATTCTAGGCTGACCATTTTTAGCTTTGAGTTTACGGGCACAAGTTCGCCCATAATAAAAAGTTTATATAGTACCAGGTGCTATAAATATTCGTAACAATCTGGTGGAGGTGCTGGGTATGATTCCAAGCCCACCACAGTCAAGAGAGAGAAGCCCAGATCCCAGAAGATTGGAGCCAGCAGAATTGACACCTGTGCACCAACGCACGATTCGCCGACTACGTGGTGAGCAGCCCGAGTTTGGCCCCCTAATTGACCCATCAAGACCTGTCGAGACCTCAAGCACAAGCGTCACTGCGATGGCCACCCAGTCGATGCCATCTCCATCTCACCTCATTGTGGATTCGCCACGTACACCAGAGGTCTTCCACGGTGAGACCTTAGAAGATGCCGAGGACTGGCTTGAAGGCTTCGAGCGCGTTGCACAACTGAATGGTTGGGACGAAGCCCGTAAACTTCGTTACGTTTACGTCGCCCTGCAAGATTCGGCACCTACGTGGTTTGAGGACCACGAAGCGTCCTGGCTGTCATGGGACGACTTCCGACGAGAGCTAATCGCAACCTATGCGAACACGGATCGCAAAGAGAAGGCAGAGGCTGCTATTCAGGCAAGGAACCAACGGAATAATGAGAGAGTGGCCACGTACATAGAAGACATGTCGCGGCTCTTCCGCCGACCCGACCAAAACATTGCCGAGGAGAAGTTGCGGCACCTAATGCGCGGAGTAAAAGAAGAGATTTTTGCAGGCCTGGTGCGTAATCCAGCGCGAACTGTGGCGGAGTTCCGTTCCGAGGCAACGACCATGGAAAGGACACTACAACAACGTGCGCGACTGTACAACAGAGACTTCGGCGTCTCTTCAGTCAGGGCGGAATCAACAACCCTCCCCACCAACGTTGATGCCCTCCGGGAAATGGTGAGGGCTATTGTTAAGGAGGAGCTCCAGAAACTGCAACTCCCCCAAAGTCCTCCAGCGATGCCATCAATCGCAGACGTTGTACGTGAAGAAGGGCGACAAGCAATTATTCAACCACAGCCTCAGGTGCCACACCACACGCAACCGGAACCTCAGCCTCAGCTGCCATACGCGTAAGTCGTACGGCAAGACATGAGACGCCCGAGCTTTGCGCAAGCTCCCGTTATGCCACCGACCTTTCCTCGCAGTATGCCACCGCCGATGCCAGAAGCGAGACCCCGCAAATGTGATGTATGGCGCACAGCAGACCGGTGGCCCCTCTGCTACCACTGTGGGGAGGCAGGTCATCTTTATCGGACATGCCACTACCGTCGGGTCGGGCTACGTGGCTTCCCAGGGAATGCACCCTGCCCTCGTAACGGTGAGCGCCTTTGCGAAATCGAAGAATATTTATCTTCGCGCTATGCATATCCAAACACTCAGCGACATGAATCGCGGTCGATTGCACCAATGCGCCATAGGTCGCCGAGTCCACACCCATCATCTACTTTCCCGAGGCGTCGTTCACCAAGCCCTCGACAGGAAAACTAGAACCAGCGACCTGTAGAGGCAGGGCCGCTGATTTTCGGAAAACTGAAAACCCTCCATCGCTAAGCGGATCAGACGACGACACTGACACAATGACGGACAAGCGCAGTAATGGTGACGTGACATCCGATCTACAAGTCAGAATCGACGACATCGAAACCATAGCGTTAATAGACACAGGTGCAGACAACTCAGTAATAAGTAGCACGCTCGCAAAGAAGCTGGAGAAAGTGCTCACTCATTAGACCGGACCACAGATACGCACCGCCGGAGGGCATTTAGTCAGCCACATAGGAATGTGCACAGCGAGAGTGGGAATAAGAGGCCATGTGTACGTCTGCAGTTTTATTGTTCTCCCCGAATGTTCCCGTGAGGCAAATCTGGGCATGGACTTCCTGCAAGCGAACAGTGCCATCATCGACTTGCAGAAATCCCAAGTTTCTTTCTCTACAGAGAACGCTGTTGCCGTGTGTCATGCAGAGCAACCAATTGTTTCGTCTCTGCGTATTGTGGATGAAGGTGTAACTGTGCCGCCACGTAGCAGCGTGACAGTTTCTGTGAAAAGCGACGTTTTTCGTGAATATGCCAGACTAGCTGATGGAAATATCGAACTGCTACTCACAAAAGGGATACGCGTGGCGAGAGTCCTAGTGAACCTGCGGAACGGATACACTGATGTGCTATTGACTAACCTTACCAACGAGGTACAGCATGTGGCGAAGGGAACAGCCATAGCATCACTTCACGACTACGTACAAGTCTCAGATGTTTGCACCTTAGGAAAAGTACCCACAACGCCCTCAACAGTGGACAGTGTCCTCGAGAAAATAGATATTGACCGAGAGCTTTCATCTCTGCAGAAAGACCAGATTGTGGAGTTGATCAAGGAATTCGCAGAGTGTTTTTCCTCTTCATCGAAAGTCGGACGTACACCTGTAGCAAAGCACCGCATTGTAATCGAAGGGCATGTTAGACCAGTATGTCGGCATCCATACCGAGTAGCCCCAAAAGAAAGGGAGACGATAAAGAAGCAAGTACAGGAGATGCTCGATGACGATGTCATACAGCCCTCCAAAAGCCAATGGGCATCGCCGGTAGTACTGGTGAGGAAGAAGGACAACACCATGCGGTTCTGTGTTGATTACAAAAAACTCAACCTCGTCACGAAGCGAGACGTGTACCCACTCCCACGAGTCAACGATACGTTGGATAAACTGCGCAATGCTCACTTTTTTTTCATCGTTGGATCTAAAAACTGGGTACTGGCAAATAGAAGTCGACGAACGAGATCGAGAAAAGACGGCGTTTGTGACACCCGACGGACTCTACGAGTTCAAAGTACTCCCACTTGGTTTGTGTTCTGCTCCCGCTAACTTCCAGAGGATGATGGACACTGTGCTCTCCGGCCTCAAATGGCAGTTATGTCTTGTCTATCTTGATGACGTGGTAATTTTTCCACTACGTTTGAGCAGCACGTACAGAGATTGAGAACGGTACTGGACGCTATTCGTATGGCTGCACTTACGATCAAACCCGAAAAGTGCCACTTTGATTCCGGGAGCTTCGGTTCCTCGGGCACATTGTCAGTTCTCACGGTGTCTGCCTAGATCCGGATAAAATTACTGCGGTTGAAAATTTCCCAAGGCCAAGAGACAAAAAAGCTATGCAACGTTTACTGGGGCTTTCTGCCTACTATAGGCGCTTCGTTGAAAACTTCTCTAAGATTGCGGAACCACTGACACGGCTTACAAAGGAAGGTGTACCATTTATCTGGCACCAAGAGCAAGAAGACGCCTTCTCTGAGTTACGACGGCGTTTGCAGTCACCTCCCATACTCGCTCATTTGGACGAAGATGCCAAAACAGACATTTATACGAACGCCAGCAACGTTGGCCTCGGTGCTATTCTTTTTCAATGGCATAACGGGGAAGAAAAAGTTATTGCTTATGCAAGTCGCACTTTTTCGAAAGCTGAGTATAATTATTCAGCTACGGAAAAGGAATGTCTCGCAGTTATATGGGCCATAAGTAATTTCCGTCCATATTTATACGGTAGACCATTCCGAGCCATCATTGACCATCATTCATTGTGCTGGCTTGCGAACCTCAAGGATCCTTCCGGAAGACTTGCTAGATGGAGCCTGCGTCTACAAGAATATGACATCACCGTAGTCTACAAGTCTGGCCACAAGCACAATTACGCGGACTTCTTGTCACGAGCACCAGTCCAGACCTCGTCTCCTGAGCATGAACAAGACTCCGCATTTCTTGGAGCTGTGAATGTGTCGGAGGTGGCTCATGATCAGCGAATGGACCCAGAATTACTTCTGCTCATTCAATACTTAGAGGGGCAGCAAGTCGAAGTACCGCGAGTTTTCGTCCATGGACTACGTTCCTACGCAACAACATTCTCTACAAGAGAAACTTTCAACAAACCATTGAAACGTTCCTACTGCTGATACCATCATCACTGCGAGCGGAAATTTTAGAAGCGTGTCATGATGACCCATCGGCAGGTCACTTAGGCATTAGTAGGACTTTGGCAAGAATCCGCCAGAGATATTACTGGCCAAAATTGATGGATTCAGTACAGCATTAGGTAAGATCATGTCGAGAATGCCAAAGACGCAAAGTACCACCCCTAAAACCAGCAGGTCTTTTGAAACCGATAGAGTCACCGAAAATCCCGTTTGAGCAGGTCGGAATGGATTTGCTAGGACCATTTCCTATGTCATCGTTTGGAAAGCGCTGGGTAGTTGTAGCAACCGACTGCATGACCCGGTATGACGAGACGTCATCTCTCACAAAAGGAACGGCAAATGAAGTGGCTCAGTTTTTTGTGACCCAGATAGTGCTGTGACATGGCGCACCTAAAGTCCTTATAACTGACAAAGGAACTGCGTTCACTGCCAGGCTAGTACAGTCTGTCATGAAGCTAACGCACACCGACCACAGAAGAACTACCGCATACCATCCGCAAACTAACGGGTTAACTGAAAGGCTGAACAGGACGCTTGCTGACATGATCGCGATGTATGTGGACGTCGAGCATCGGACTTGCGACACCATATTACCGTATGCTACATTTGCATACAATACCGCAGTACAAGAGACAACCCACTTCACGCCATTTCAACTTGTTTATGGTCGGACAGTAATAACAACATTAGACGCGTTGCTGCCTGTCAACAGCACGAATGAAGAGGACCCTGACATAAGCGAATATGTAGAAAGGGCAGAAGAGGCGCGACAACTAGCACGGAACCACATCATTCAACAGCAGGACGTCGACGCGCACCGTTATAATCTAAGACGAAGGGATGTTCAGTACTCCCCTGGAGACCAAGTGTGGGTCTGGACGCCTGTACGTGCACGTGGCCTATCAGAAAAGCTTATGCGGCGCTATTTTGGCCCTTACAGAGTTCTTCGTCAGCTTGGCCCATTGAACTACGAAGTGATCCCTGAAGGTCAAGTATGCACAACACGATGCCGGAATCACCCGGAAGTTGTACATGTAGTACGGATGAAACCGTACTACGACAGGAACTCAACAAGTGAACTGACTCACGTCGTCTAACACAAAGACCAGTCCTATTGTTTAGAAACTGTCAGCCGGCTCTATGCATCGGGGCGATGCGTTCTAGGAGGGGGACTAATGCCACAGCTCGAACATCGCAGAAGACGCTGCCACAATTCGCGTTCGTGAAAGCCGCCAAGCAAGTAGCAAGAAAGCCGCGCCATGGAACGCCGCCCTGCACGCGCCACGATGCTACGTTACGGGACCGGCACGAGACTCGAGGGGCAGAGGCAGAGACCGACGAAGTTGGAGTCGGCGAGCAAGAGGCATTCTAGGCTGACCATTTTTAGCTTTGAGTTTACGGGCACAAGTTCGCCCTAAATAAAGAGTTTATATAGTACCAGGTGCTCTAAT
This sequence comes from Rhipicephalus microplus, assembly GCF_043290135.1. Lineage (NCBI taxonomy): Eukaryota > Metazoa > Arthropoda > Arachnida > Ixodida > Ixodidae > Rhipicephalus > Rhipicephalus microplus. The sequence goes on along the minus strand of NC_134702.1, from coordinate 205,039,045 downwards.
TATTCGTAACAATATCTTCTATGTGCGCATTCATATCTTTTAATATAATTATCTCGCACTCTTCGCCTAATTCCTCAATGTTCTTTGATATACACTTCACCATTGCCTGGCTTTCCTCTCTGGCCTTTGCTCCCGTCCACAAGTACACAAATCCAAAGAGTGTCATTTGCCCTGCCACTATCACTTTAAGGCATAAATGTTCCTTGCACTCCTGCTTGACCCTTTGCCAGTTTCTCCTTTTATGAATGAATGCCCTAATACCACCCCCTTTCTGCTGCCTTCTGTTCTATTATAATATTCTCACGCGTAGTCCGGATTGTTAGGAGCTTGTTCCATGTCCCTGAGATGTAATTCTACAAAACCGTACACCATTGGCCTCTCCTCATATAGCTGTTCTATCTCTTTCTACTTCAGCCTGTTTCTGCCACCCTGCATGTTAATATAACCTGTGTCTGAATTGGCTCGGCCCTCGTGGCTACGTCTATTTCTGCCCCAGACTCTACCTATCTTAAATACTGGTGCCACTTTAGAATCGTATGTGTCTATGCCACATGTAAAAGAGTCCCCCTCGCCGTTTTTCTCATTACTAACTATCCTGCAGCCGAAAGAGCCCTCGTGGCCCACCCCCCCGCCCCTCAAAAAAAAGAAGCTACTGCGCGTCCTGCAAGTCGCCAACCCACCTCATGACATAGCCACCCATTGGAGTGAATTCTGTCTCGTTGAAAACCACCACCTCAAAGCCTTTCTCTTGACTCATCCGCCATATTACTTGGTTTGCATGGACAACCACCCTTTGCAGATTGTGGTCACGCACTGGTACCTCCAGTATCATGCATATCACTACCTGTACATAAGGAGAAGCGGCGCGCATGTCATCAAACCGATTCGTCAGCTTGGTTGCTGGTCCTGCCGTATCTTCATTTAAGACATCGTTTAAACCACCGGAAATTGTCGCGAGGTTTCGTCTATCAGCTGTAATTTTGAGCTTTGCGCTCGCTTGCCTCATGACTGCTTGCAGCTTGCGTCCTGGGAACGTCCCTACTGCAACCCTCTTGTCACCTCTTACCCTCTCTTTGATTGCTTCTGAGCATCCATTTAAATTCGAGTCCCAGGCGATTATCACATGCTGTGACTTTTCAGCTGCAGTGTCCTGCACCTGGGGGTACTTGCACATGTGACGCCGGCTGCTTTGTCCCCTCCCAGCCTCATCACTGCTTCGCTGAAGCTGGGTCTTGCGACCATTGACTGGCTGAACCTGCTTTTTCTAAACTTGCTTGCTCTTTTTTCTCTGCCGTTCTGGTTGCTGGTGCCCTACTGTTCTCTCCGTCAGCCGCTCCTTTGTTCACCTCTGCTAGTGCTTCCTCGGCGGACTTCAGCCTTTCTCCCATAACCCTCGTTCTCTCTTGCTTTGTCGCCAACGCAGTCTCCAGCTCGGTGATTCTCATCAGCAGTTCACTCTGGGCAACCATCATTTTCGCTATGCGGACTCCCTGTCTGCGCTTCACCAGTCTTCAACTTCACGTACAAACAACTGCACGCGCCCCCACGCGGCTTCTCCTTGGAGGCTTCAGTGCGCTCCGTAGGTGACGCTACGGCTACCCACTACCAGCAGGTTTGAATCTGGGCTCGGGGGCAACAGTTCGGGGGCAACGATGAAAGCCATACTACGCCCGACATAAAAATTGCAAACAATACCTTAAACCAGGCGTTTTCAAACGTTCAGGCCTTGGGGAACCCTATCAGCTTTTACCAGAGTGCCGCGGAGCCCCTAAAGTTTTTTGAGCATGAAGACAATCCAAAGCAAAGAGAGGGGGGAGGGCATCAATGCCTTTCGACACGTGCAACCGCAATCGCTGCGCCCATTTCAACCTGTTTGTTTTTTTTCATGATATCGCAGTCCACTTCCGTTGATCTAGAACTCCCGATAATGTATAAAATAGTGATTTCCATGTGAGTCAAATAAGATGCCCCCCGACCCTGAATAATATTATTGGGGAGTATCATGCCCCAAAACCACGATATGATTATGGAAGACGCGGTAGAGGAGGCTTCGGGAGATGTTAAACACCTCGTGTTCTTGAACGTGCACCGACGTCGCACAGTACATCCCTATCATTTTGTCTCCATCGAAATGTGACTGCCACAGCCGAGATCGAACCGGCGACCTTCGGGTCAGCAGACGAGCACTGTATTGATGTGGATGCCAACCGTATACTCAGCATGCTTCAGACGCCACGGAGTGTGAGCGATGGATTGATGTAAAGGAAGCGCTGGATATACAGAGGCCTCTTTTTTTTTCCAAACAAAAAAATGAGACATGCCAGTAGCACAACGAAACGATCATTGACCAGTACATCGGTCGTAAATTTATAAGCCTAAATACCAGTCAGCTGGCCCGAAGCAAAGCTTTTTACGGGTATCAAAGGGCTGTTTTCTTGTTTGGGATACGAAACCAGCACAGAAATGTGGAAAATCACCAAGTATAAAAACAGTGCCATGTGATCACCGACTCACACCATAATCCACAAATAAAGCACCAAGGTGCCCGTCGGTGTAGTTTGAACTAAAACACGGCTCATGAGTATGGAATTATCAGCACTCCACGCGTTTGGTCACCACGGTTTCCCAAATCTTGCAAGAGTCACAGTGCCCACTAAACACGACGAGTTGTTACTGCTGCTTCCACGTGGCTCTCTCGTTACCCACTGGCGCCCAACCTGCAGATGTGGCGCACGATGGCTTAGCCAGTGAGACGAAATGCATTGAAAATTTGCTTGTCTACACAAATACATTACTTACTCTTGGGGCTAACACAAAGGCTACCTTCAATCTGACCGCTCGTGGAACCCTAATATCACCTGAATTGAGGCACTAAGATGAGCTAGGTGGTTTACATTCACTTTTTAAATGCTTATTAGTGCACTTTTTACCCGGACGAATACAGGTGTAAGACGGGACGCGCGCAGCATTCATGTTTAATACCACAGTTATAAGCCTTTAAGAATCAATGCATCCTCACGAAGTGAGTACTGATGATGAAGCGAAGCAGGGTCTTAAAGTCCATAATGTCTACGTTGATATCACTGACTGGACAAACAGATGAACGTGCAGACAATAGTCATAGAATCGTTGCGTGACAATGACTGATGAGGGTTGTCAGTGTGCATATACTGCACTGAATGCAGCCTGCTAATTTTAAGCTAATAAGTAAATGTAAATTTACTTAAACATGACTACAGCATAAAGAACTAACCTCCCGTCGTCACCTTTAACATGCTGTTTGATGAAGTTAAGCGCATCATCCAGGAACTGCATGCACACATCTTCTGACCACAGTCCCTGCGACAGAAAAAGAAGTAACAGAAAAATTCTATAAAACATCTCGAAATCAAAGCACCAATACTTGTTCATTAGGCGAATAATAAGAATGAAGAATCCAATACTTTTACAATTGTGTAAGCAAATTGTTTTAGTTGCTAGCATTAAATACCCTAATTATTAGAAATTGTTCCACCGTCAGTACATGGCGTTCAAAAGGTACAGTTATGACAAGCTCCGGCTAACGTAATGTATATAACAGTAGCAGAATATTCTTTGACCTCTTATAAGGCAAAATGAAAACAGAGCTGGAAAAACGATGGTTCCGAATAAGCCACGGGAAGCAAAACGCACGTTGCATGGCAAGAAACGTACGCATTGTTGTTCGTTTTGCTTTCCTGCCGACGGACAGCACAAAGGAGCAAAAAAAACAGAAATCGAGAGTTATGCGATGGATTTTGTGTGTGTGTTTAGGATACACAAATATATGTGCCATATGCGAGCTGCTCATATGAAAACTGTCTTTTTCGATATAGTCATTCAAATATTTTTTAATAAATACCATGACAGTCAGTTTAATCTTTCTTTAGAAAACTCATGTGTTGTGTTCTGGGTTTCAGTTTGGGACTGACATGTGAGGATGCCAGGGGGCGCCGCTCTGGCATCCAGGATTTCAAGGGGACTGTAAAATAAAACCAGTGTGTGTTGGGTAACCGTGGAGTGAGGTTGTTGTGCTTCTCTTCGCCGTTTCGCGCCAACCCGCGTGTTCGGGCTGGTCGGCGTCCCCGCCGGCCGCGTACGTCTTCGTCGGCCGTCTTCTTCTTCTGCTTCGTCGGGACCGGCGAGCCCCCAACACAGCATCATGCTATATTATTTCAGCAACGTAAATCTTAGTAGAAACATGAACTATGGAGTTCGTGCATTTTAATTTTTTAAACACACCTTCTGAATATTTGAAAGAAAAATACGAGATTAGATCTCTGCCACATCTGTTTGAGAGACAATGAAGAGTGTCACTCACAGTTACTGCTGCTACAATAATGAGAGTGACGCGCAGTCATATTTATAGAATTGGAAGTCACGTTCGCTTTTGCAGAACAGGTGTATTCTCATGAGTCAACAGTCGAAAAAACACGTCTTACAGCATTCAGCAGCACTATCATGCTTGCACAGTTCTTTTATTCATGCCATCTACGTCAGCATAGTATTTCTAATCAAAGTGGATGATTGGGTCAGTTGGTGATTCATGATTAGTAGATACTGCCGAGTAGAGCACACAGACAAATAACAGATGGGGACAAGCGCAGACGATCAACTTAAGGCTTATTTTTCGCATACTACATATACGAGTTGGAAACAGTAAGAGCAAAAGAAAAACAAGAACAGTTAACCATTAACAAACAACAAAGATTATACACTCAAGGAACAACCCAGGTGAAAATTTCCAGCTGGCTTTCGGCTGGGAGCTGCTGGTTTCTGGTGGAACCTGCAACTAACCTGTTGGTTTTATGCTGGTTGTATTGGTTCCAGCAGTGGTTGTATTGGTTCCACCTACCTAATACAAATTCTGCACAATAGAAAAAGTTAACAAAATAGTAGTCCTATAAAACATATATTATCATCACGAATTAGCGCTGTAGTTTAGTACGGAACACACGTTACGCCCTTGTCGTGACTTGTCTATCTTTCCATTTTTGTGTTTAATGTGTTAGTTGCAAGTTTCCTCTCGAATCTGTGTGATATTAACATGTAATAGTTTATTCTTAAGTCAGTTTTACCTGTAAAAAGTGTGGCAAGTGAATACCAGCCTTGTTGAGCTGTTCTCGGTGCTGTGAAATATGGTGTCTTGATTTCTTGAGTGCAGATTGAGGCCCAGCGTGTTTCTCAGCCCTCCACCTTCTATACAAGTAAGTTGCATTATTATTTCAAATATATGTAAAGCATGCATATGCCGAATGTTCTTGTGCTTTATTAAGCTCACTGTCATTGTACATTGGTGTTTGCAATGTTAATGAATGCACGTATGCATGCCGGTCAGTGTAAGCCATGTTTCTTTGTCTCCGTGTAAGTATCTATTAAGAAAGTTCTTAATTTTAGTTTGCTGAGTGAACTAATGGGGTTGTAGAGATGTAAAAGTTAATTCACTTGATATGTATATCCTCACGCGCACTGCTTCCCGCGGTGTTAAGTAGCATTTTTTAAAGATTGATATATGCATTTCCGATATGCACGGAGAACAAAACCTTTTATTTTGTTAAGGATTGCCTTCATCATTTGGCTGCCCTCCACAACACAGGCATCTGGGGTGTGGATCAAGGTCCCTTTTAGATTTCCACCAAGAACGATTTCAAACATGGAGCATGAGCCAAAGCTGGCAGACAACCCTTTTGTAGTGTAAATACATTTTTGAAAATAAAGATGATTGATCGACGATTGTATGTTATGTGCATATTTATTGCACTTTTGAAAAGCAGCACCTTCAGAACTACATGATCTTGGTGGGAACCAACTTAATCTACTCATTGGTATCACTGTAACTCGTATTATGAACTCATATTACTAAGTATTACAAAAATGAAAAGCGACGATTGTTCAGCTGTGATGGTACTAACTTCCAGTTAGAAACAGGTCAGATTTAGCTGGTCTAATTGAGCTGTAATAAAGCTTGCAGCTGATAGTATACAGCACGAATTAGGCTTATTACCAGCTTTGCCTGCTCAGCTCCACGTCTGCGAGTTACAAGTTGGCCGTCTGTTTTCAGAACTGTGCTGGAAACTCCAGCTAGTGGTTTCATCAGCTGCTGGTTCCATCACCTACTCGGAATGCACTAATAAACCAGCACTGCTGGATCCAATAGCCTACCAGAAGAAGATTTTCACCTGGAAAGACAGACTATTAGATTCATTGCTCATGCGCACCATTTTCCAGCCAACTTTTCATTTTTCTTTTTCTCATTTTAATTATATGTATGTGGTATATATATGTGAAAATTAAGTGTTCAGTTGACAAACTGCGCATCTCCCCGTCTGCTTGTCGTCCGTGTTCTCTACCGCAAAGTATACATCGATTATGTTTCATGTCTACTCGACCGAATGAAAGCTACTGCTATTAACAAGCTAAAGCAGAGTTGATGCTATCTATCTGTCTGTCTGTCTGTCCATCTGTCCGTCCGTCCGTCCGTCCGTCCATCTGTCTGTCTGTCTGTCTGTCTGTCCATTCATCTGCCTGTTTGTCTAAAGGTGCCTATGTTGAAGCCTATCCTAAAAAACGATATATGTGAAAAGATCTATTTCACGTTCGGAGGCTCTCTGAAGGCGAAACCGATAAAAACAAAAAGAGCAAACTTAACAGCAAAAGTTGCCAACTGTTCGAGTTGAACCAACTCCCATGCAGGAATGTGTTGTTTCAAAAAATTCAAGCTAACTTGAAGTATTCAGCATTTCTTTCCTCGTATATTCATAAAGCTATCTCATAAGACAGTGAAACGCGAGTTGGTTTACAAAAGCTGGAGATGCTAACAGCTACTGCAACCTGTCAACTTTTAAAAAGAACTGACAGGTTTAGGGCAGTGTGGAGTGGACAAGCACTTATATTTAAACAATCCCAAACAGATTACTGTCTGTTGTAACCACATATATTTCAACCATTTCTTGCCGAGCCAGTGTACATCTTTAGTTTTACCTTTGCACTAAGTTTCAAAAGTATATAGTAATAATAATAGGTAGTTACAGTGATGAAAGCGACATTTTGCTTTTTGGAGCAGATTCTGGAGGGAAAAAGGGTGCTTTTAATCAGGCTCAAGTGTCTTAGCAGCAGAAAAAAATGCAACAGCTTAGGGTTGCTATTGGTATTTTTGGAGCAGTTGTATGTTCGTAATGACTCCAGAAGTCTAAAACACCACTTAACCATCAATTCAATGCTTATATTTATTATTAAATGTTCCATATGCTAGTATGCAGCTAGTATACAAGCATTATAGTTGGCACAAATCATGGGTGGGAGAAAGCGTTCAGGAGACTTCGAACTTTACTTGTGTTCAGGCTGGGGAGGACACCCCTTGCAAGGGTCCCACTAGAGATTTAGCTTTAGCACGTAATATAATTGACTCGACAGTTAAGTATAGCACAATCAACTTTTTAAAAGACTTTTTATCTTTTGCTGCATACCTGTGTTAAATGCTCTTCAGCTGTGTGAACAGCTGTGTGACCCCATGCCCGTTTTTTTAATTTCGTTTGAAAGCCTGATTTAATTTTTATGTAAATAAATATACAGCCCATATTAAAGATATGAATTGGACACCATGGCCTGATATGTGTCACCCCTTGAGATTTTTCTCGATTTATGCCACTGAGTAGCTTACTAGGATGATATTGTATACAGCTTGCTTTCCGTTTCGCTTAGGCTCACACGATGATCCCTTGTTTCAACTTCATTTTTTTTTAGTTTGCCAACACCATTTTGAAGCAGGTTCGGAATAGTTACTAGCAAATATTGCACTTCGAAGCAGCATGGAGCACCACTTCCATCACTGCAGTCACAGCTTAGAGGGCTTAGCGGAATAGCGTTATCTAAACGCGCATGTGTCATACGCTAAATGACACGTAGCCTTAAGGGTGCGCCCACTATATTTCATATAAAGCATTAACAACTTTTGTTGGTTGACGTAGTACAGGACAATGTTTTTCAGTGCCCCTCAAGTAACCACAAATATCCAGTAGGCGGACGACGGGACACTCGTTTCGGATATTCCAAACATTCATCAGATGTCAATGGATGTACACAGTAAGTATGATGGACATACATGATATGTACAAAGGTAACAAATTTGTACGCTCGCTTGTCATCCATCTAGGACAGCCAACACAAACATTGACAGGCCGTTCAAGAATATATATATATATATATATATATATATATATATATATCAATGCCATCTGACTGTCGGATGTTTGTGTACAGTGACACTACATCCATTGTCACCTAGATACTATTGTTAGGAACATCGTTGACAGGCTGTTCAAATATATATATATACATATACACACATCAATGCCATCTGACTGTGGGGTGTTCGTGTATAGTGACACTACATCCATTGTCACCAAGATACTATTGTTAGGAACGTCAAGTCTGGTGATTTCACGAAGAAAGTGGCTAGTGTCCAAGCGTCGCAAGCTAGAGCGGGGTGCAGTAACTGGGACAATTACTACACATTCACTATTACCGGCAACACCAATAGATATCAACTGGAATGTTGAAACCGTGCCTCCGAGTGTAATTAATCTTTCTTCAGCGCAGCTATCTGCCACCGAAATCAGACTACTTTCAAAACGCCTCATGTCCTGTCTCGCTAGTGGAAAGAATTGCAGTTGTATTAAGATTTGGTTTACTTCGCCAGAAATATGCACCTACAGGAGTACTTCGATGACCATGAACCGAGTCCAACAGCATTCCCTGGTTCTCCAGCAAAAACTTGATCACTACCTGAGCAGCGGGACAGACACCTAGACATGTATATATCTACAGTACAGAAAGACATCATATCAGCTTGTTCAAAAACACGGCGCTATAGAAACAATCTCTCCTCGGAAGAGCGTAAGTCTTTGGAGTTACTAAGCCGTCGAGCGAATTTAGTAATTAAGCCTGCGAATAAGGGTGGTGCGATAATAATATTAAATAAAACTGAGTACCTGAGAGAAGGCTATCGGTTTCTCGAGGACAAGAACTTCTATGCTGAACTTGAAGACGACTGCACTCAATTATTCGAGTCAGAAATAATCTATGAACTTAATTCGCTTCGTAAGAACGGAAAAGGCATGGCTGATATGTTCATGGCACTGCAATCAATTCAGCATACTCCAGGCCGCATTTACTTGTTTCCTAAAATACACAAAGCCAACCAACCTGGTCATCCTATTGTTTCAAGCAACAGACACAGCAACAGAAAAATTGTCAAGTGCACTAGACTTCATTCTTAAGGATATTGTTCCAACTATCCCTTCATACAATAAAGACACTGACCACTTTCTCCGTCAAATCAGCAGACTCGAGGTTCCTAACGTTAGTATCCTTGTGACAATAGATGTAGGGTCACTATACACAAACATCCCACAGTCAGATGGCATTGATGCATCAGTCGCAGCTTTCAAGAAGGCCAGTGTGCCTGTGTGCTTAGATGAGGACATGCTGTCATGTTTTCTGCAGTTGATACTCAGCCACAATAACTTTGAGTTCGATAATAAGGACTTTCTCCAAAGAACAGCACAGATATGTGTAAAAAATGGCTCCTAGTTAAGCAAATATTTTTATGGCATTCATTGAAGAACCCTTTCTTGCAAGCAGATCATTGAATGAAGCCTCTCATCTACAAAAGATTCTTGAAGGATATATTCATGATTTGGCATCACAGAAAGGAAAGTCTGCTGTCAGTCATAGATGAATTAAATTCAACTCACTCATCAATCTCGTTTACACACACCTACTCCAAATCAACTATAAACTTTCTCGATGTTACTGGTCAAACGATGGAGAAACAGATTTGCACGAACCTATACCAAAAACGAATGGATCGCCATCAGTATCTTCATTTTGAGAGTAGCCATCCGCATCACTACAAGAGAGCCATTCCATACTCGCAAGCACACCAATACCGCCGAATTTGTTCAGACGTGTTAGATTTCTAAGGTCATGCCAATGATCTTAAAATGGCTCTTGTGGCTGTTGCAAATGGAGTCTACCCGGTCTCTTGTGGTAGCATTGTGTAACCGGGTGGAGGAAACGAACGCTGACAAAAAGAGAATTCGAAAAACAAACAGGTTTATGGCATTATTTACACTTATTTACAGCAAAGAAAGGTTAGAGGTTTCACAAACCACGAGCACGGTGGTTGAACTGGTACACAGTTCAGAGCCCCGTCCAGCACTCACTGGCGTCGTTTTAAGCCCTTTTGGGCTCCTCCTCTCCGACTGGAACACCAATCACACACAGAACAGGTCAGGGGGACGAGCACGCACGGCCCATGCGAACGTCCAATATTGAGTCGTGATCACTGCACTGCAAGGTGGCGCCTTCGGGGCTCTTCCTCGCCGTGTGTGTGTCACTAGTCGAAAGGTCCCACGCTAATGACAGCATACATCAAAGGGTCCGCCAATCTGTTTGCTCAATTACCGGGGCCATTTGCGGCGGCCGCCACGATCTCTTCCAAGGAAGATGTCTTTGTTGTCCGTTCTCGAACAGTTTACGGCGTCATGACGACACGATGGGTGGAGAAAACGAATGCTGACAAAAAGAGAATACGAAAAACAAACAGGTTTATGGCACTGTTTACACTTATTTACAGCAAAGAAAAGTTAGAGGTTTCACAAACCATGAGCGTGGTGGTTGAACTGGTACAGAGTTCAGAGCCCCATTTAGCCCTCTGTGCCATCGTTTTAAGCCCTGCTGGGCTCCTCCTCTCCGACTGGAACACCAATCACACACACACAACAGGTGAGGAGAACGAGCATGCACGGCCCACATGAACGTCCAATATTGAGTCGTGATCTCTGCACTGCAAGGTGGCGCCTGCGGGGCTCTTCCTCGTCGTGTGTGTGTCGCTAGTCGAGAGGTCCCACGCTAATGACAGCATACGTCAAAGGGTTCGCCAATCTGTTCGCTCAATTACTGGGGCGATTTGAGGCGGCCACCACGATCTCTTTCAAGGAAGATGCTGTCTTTGTTGTCCTTTCTCCAACAGTTTACGGCGCCGTGACGACACGACGTCTCACCCTCCAGCCAGCAGGGACAATGCCTGGCGGGCATAGGCAGCCGGCCGGTCGGCTACTTGATTGAGGATTAAAAGAGCGCCGCTCCCCATCAGCTCTGACGCCGGTCACAACAGCTTCCTTCTCGCCAGATGAGTAGCTGAGGGCATCAGTCACCGCTGCTGCTCGAAGGTACGATAAAAGAGTCCGTAGTTGAAAGTCGGGAACTGGCCTTCGCTTGCCGCATGGTCTGGGTGATTGCCGAAATCTTCGACAGCGTCTGGCAGACTGGGTGCCGAAGGGGTTGAGAGCCCCACCAGTAGACTGAATTACGCACATTGGCGTCTGCCCAGATGAATTGCCGGGGCAAACCTAACAGCTCCTTCGCTGCCCAAAAAATCTCGACTGGCCAGCGCTCCCAACCGCTGGGCACGAAGAGAATGGCTGGTGACGAGGAAGATGGCCTGGTTTTGACCCTCCAGCAGCGAACTCGTAACTAACTCCCAAACCAGCTCACAATAATTGACAACAGCAAGGCGAACCACACAACACAATACCATGCTGCAGTCAAGCACATTGGACCCACTTAAAACCCTCCAGGCTTCTCAAGAAACACAAACAAATGAAAAACCTGTACACTAAAATTTTGAGACAATTTGGTGCCGCAAAAGTTACAACAATCTGGACGTGGAGATGCTTACCAAAGATGGAACAAATTGCCATGCGAGAAAAGCACACGAAGGCAAATGCAATTTGGCCCTATATAACCATGAGTATGCTCTTTCAAAACTAGCTTCCTACCATCCTTGCTACTAAGTTATAACTTTCATCCGCTGACTTATCACTAACTTAAAAAAACACAACCAACTACTTGAGTTTTACATGAATGCTGCCAGATCTTATACACAAGGTATCTGGGCGCCCTTTTTTTCCCTCTCATTATAAACTTGCAAGGCGTAGTCGAGAGTACCTACTTTTAGGACACCCTGACACCAAGGAAAACTCAGTCGTAACAGATTAAACTGCGTCCTATAAATCCTAGAATTGTATCTCAAGCCTCAGAATTTGAAGAATGCAATGCTCTCAGCTCAAGTCATCATTAGATCCTTATAAGCAATCACTAAAAGAACAAAATGAAGGGAATAAACCTCTCATACGACACACTCATTTGTTGAATGTAGCTTCATGTCAGCCTATGTTTTTAAAGCACATGACTTCGCTGTGCGCCCGAGCACGACATCATACTATCATACAAAGAGCAATATCGTATCAACACACACCTAATCATAGGTCATTTCGCTATAACCTATAGCGAACATCACTTCAAGTTTAGGGGGCATACCAAATCTTCATCCCTGACCTACATGCTTTTAGCTCAAAGAAAACTAATTTCACGCAGTCGGCAGACTGATGCGGGCCACTGCTTCCATATAAAAACTAAACTAAAAACACTTACAATACTTTTAAAAAATCTAGAAGGGAAAAACTGCTGCTACACGAACTAGCCGGGGAGAAGACAAAGGAATACTACTTTAAAACCAAAAGTAAGCAAATAAACATGCTTCTAAGAAAATTTCCTTGGTCGCACCCTCCAGCTTATAGTTGTCCCTCACTTCCATCGCACACGCGGCGGTCGAGGTCTTGGCGGATTTTCAGAACGCCCGGCACTACAACGTGCACGTCCTACAAGCTGAAGAGCGCAGTCACGCATCATTCGCAATTGCTGTGGGCTTCTGTCAATCTGGCGGAGGGAACCCGAGCAATGCAAGGGAAAGAGTGACGGTGTTCTCTTTGGTCTAGCTCCTGTGCGGACCGATGATCTACCCATTCTTCTTTCGCCCGGCTCACCCCTACCCTTTTCTTCCTTTGCTTAGTCGCGCGCGTACGCTTCAATTTTTTATGACAACGCTTGTGACCAATCGTTTTCTCGCAACTAGGAAATTGGTCTCGAGTTGCGTAATCGGTGGTTTTACAGGTCAAGGGTGCTTCTGAACCACCTGCCCTACTACTTTGGCACTTTGATTTCTCGGCTGTGTTGGCTTGTTGGGCCAGTTCACCTGTACTGAACCTGTATTCGCCCGCGCACTGAAACGTGCAGTCGATAGAAATGAAGTACCGATGACTTTACACGGGAATGCATTCGCGAAAAACCCACTTTTCTATTTCTTTTCGTCCAGCGGCTCGGACACATGCAGAGCAGCTTGGACGCCGATGCGAAACGCCTCGTTTTGCGTGCTACGCTCAAATTTTTCGAACTTTCCTCAACACGCGTAGTGACTTTTGTCTTGCTCACGGCTCTCTGACATCTCTTGCGTCTGCGTCACTTTTTACATCTGGTTTCCAAGCCTCCCGATCGCATCTTACACTCATGAACCCTCTGACAGCTTTTGTCAGCTGTCTCAGTCGCACAGTCTAAAAGATTTTCGACCAAATCATCTTTATTCTCACCCTCTAGACTTGCGGACTGGTTAACACACTTAGGAACAATGCAGCTGCTTTCCTTCGAAAAATCTTGCTCGCAATCTTGGGAGCTGTCTGCAACTGCACTGATACCATTCTCTACTTTCGCTGCTTCTTCTGAGCTTTCTCCGGTGTCCTTGACTACTTCCACCTTGTCTGCAAGATCCACTGTCGTGACAAACAAAGTTGAGCTCTGTACCAGCTTTTCTACAGCTATCTTAGCTGTTTCGCTAGCATATAACTAGTGCAGCACTTCGTCACACTCCCTCTGGCCTTCGGCGGTCTCTCTCGTTATAGCAGCATTTTCCGCAGCTCTCACATTCGGTTGATCTGCGAACGTGCTGCGCTCTTCACACGTGCTAGCCTTCTCTTATGCTCTGGACTGCACCTCACTCATTGGATCATAGCACTTCTCCTGCACTACAGTTGCGGATGGCTGAAAATTCCGCCGCATTGCTTCAATTTTACCTTCCAGAAGTTTATTATCCAAGTCGCGTGCTTGATCACGCTCTTTTCTATCCCTTCTTTCCTTTTTATCTCATTCCTTTTCCTCTCTTTCTTTCTCCTTTTTTGTTCCATTCTTTCCGTTTCTTCTTTTTCTCGTTTCTTATTTTGTTTCTCCAACCTTTTCAAGCTTTTAACAGGTATCCAATATCCTTCTCACTGGCGTTTTGCAAAGTTAGCTCTAAAATTTGTGACCTGCCCATTCCTTCCTTAATCTTAATACCCAGGTCATTACATAACTACAAAAGTTCATGTTTTAGCAGTGCGTATACCTCCATGATTGCCATTTGTCTTTGGTCTTGCCTCTCGCACAAATAGAGGTGATCCCTAAAACACACTCAGAACTCAGACTAGGTGATCTTCCTAACTTCGAATCAAACAATCTAGTTTATACTAAACTCACACAATGAAACCTGGACAGTTAAAGCAAAGACCAAGCACTCACCTCAACACAGCACCATGTCGCGAGGTTCGTCTCACCGCTGCCAACCAGTTGTTGCGAATGGGAGTCTACCCGGTATTTTGTGGTGTAACGTGGTAGAGGAAATGAACGCTGACAAAAGAGGATACGAAAAACTAACAGGTTTATTGCGCTATTTACACTTATTTACAGCAAAGAAAGGTTAGGGGTTTCACAAATTAAGAGGGTGGTAGTTGAACTGGTACATAGTTCAGAGCATCGTCCAGCCCGCTGCGGCGTCGTTTTAAGCCCTGGTGGGCTTCTTCTCTCCGAGTGGAACACCAATCACACACAGAACAGGTCAGGGGGACCCGCATGCACGGCCCACGTGAACGTCTAATATTGAGTCGTGATCACTGCACTGCAAGGTGGCACCTGCGAGGCTCTTCCACATCGTGTGTGTGCTGCTAGTCGAGAGGTCCCAAGCGAGAGGTCCCAAGCTCCTGACAGCATACATCAAAGGGTCCATCTATCTGTTCGCTCAATCAGCGGGGCGATTTGCAGCGGCTGCCACGGTCTGTTTCAAGGAAGATGCTGTCTTTGTTTTCCTCTCTCGAACGATTTACGGCGACGTGGCAACACGACATCTCACCCTCCGGCTAGCAGGGACAATGCCTGGCGGGCATAGGCAGCCGGCCAGTCGGCTACTTGATTGAGGATTAAAACAGCGCCGCTCCCCGTCAGCTGTGGCGCCGGTCACAACAGCTTCCCCCTCGCCAGATGAGTCGCCAAGGGCATCAGTCACCGCTGCTGCTCGAAGGGACGACGAAAGGGTCCGTAGTTGAAAGTCAGGAACTCGTCTTCGCTTGATGCATGGTCTGCATAATTGCCGAAAACTTCGACAGCGTCTGGCAGACTTGCCGCCGAAGGGGTTGAGAGTCTCCCCAGTAGACCGGCGGCTTACGCACAATAGAGTGTGCCCAGACGAATTGCCGGGCCAAACGTAACATGCAAAAGAGTACCCAGAGAGAATTATCGATGATGCTATCAGCCGGGCGTGTAGTTTAGATAGGAACAAAATTTTGTCGGGCTCGAAACCACGCCATTCAAAAAACCAAACTAACCTTGTCGTGACATACTCATTCATAGTACCACACCTCAATAATATCTTTTTAAAACATTTGAACATTGCACAGCATAGTGGGCGACTATCTTCAATTTTCACGGAGCCGCCGCGAGTGGTCTATCGCCGCGAAAAGAACATAAAAGACATTCTAGTTGGAGCTGAGACGACCGAATCTGAAAGCAGAGAATCGGGTTGTAAGCCATGCGGAAAACCATGCTGCCAAGTCTGCAAAACGGATGACCAACACATGTGTTGCCAAGGCTTTGTCCTCAAAGTTAAGGACTCACTGAATCGTGACCGCCAGAACGTGGTATATATGCTGCATAGATATGTCTGTGGCCAGCAGTATATTGGTCAGATTGGTACACGATCAGACTACGTTTCAATAACCACAAAGCCCATGCACGCACACTACGAAATCTCCTTTTAGATGGGGAAGCATCTTATACTCGCGCCTTGTAGTGCGCCGTCCGCGCCGTCCGCGCTGTCCGCACCGCTTCTCGAACATTCGACAGCTGACGCGCGCGCAGGCGCCGTCGCGCCGTCGCCCACCATCTGTGCCGCGCGCGCTTCTCCTTCGAGAACATTCGACAGCTGACAGCGCATGCGCCGTCGCGCCGTCGCCATCTGTGCCGCGCGCGCGCTTCTCCTTCGAGAACATTCAACAGCTGACAGTGCATGCGCCGTCGCGCTGTATATATACTCAAGGTCGGCGCTCGCTCGCTCAGTTGCCGCTCGTCGGTTGGTTTGTACGGCGCGTCGACGTCCAAGGTCGCGGTGAAATGAATTCCAACGAATCCACAAACACAATGATGACGTCCCTTCGACCAGCGCCGTCCTTTCGAACAAGTGTGTACGTGTTCACTCATTTAACACCCCCTCCTACAACCACGTTAACCAATTTAGCCATCGACCCAAGTAAGTCGCAATTTAACACCCCATTTCACAACCACGTTAACCAATTTAGCCATCGACCCAAGTAAGTCGCACTTTAACACCCCGTTAACCAATTATATGCTCCGCATCCTCCTCAGTGTTCCCCCGAGGGAAGCTGCGGGCAATTTTTTTCCAAGCATCTGAATTTGCGAGAACACTCATTCGATAAAATACACTCCACCCTCCTCCTGTCAGGCTTCCGGGGGACTCGTGAACGGGAACAAAGGGACATCCACAAATGTCAAACATTAACAGATGGCATCAATGAAAGCATCAGCAACCTATAGTTTCTTAAGACTTGCAGAGGAGAGATGGCACACCAATCGAGTCCGGCATAATAAATATATTATTCCTCGACATCCTCAAAGGAAGTGCCCAATATTTATCCGGGGGAATAGACCAACCAAACATTTTCCCAAGCTCTGTTCGCATATGTATATCTTTGCTTTATTACTGTTTTCATTTATTTCAATTTTATTTATTTTTGTTACAATTTTTTACTGTTTTTTACTATATTTTACTATTTGTATTATTTTGTTTTTGATTACTGTTTTGTCTGTTTGCATTTCTCTGAGTTTCCAGAGTTGTGCTTATATCTGTCCTACAATATCACTGCTTTCATTATCTTTTGTTATTATTTGTTCCATAATGACATTTCACATTTCTTTCTATTTTTGGCCATTACATTTACCTATGTTTGCCCTATTTTTTGTAAGTGGAAGAACCCAACCAGTGCGAGCCGGTTTCAATCACAAGTGCTTCGGGGAGTGGTACAAAAGGGCTGGATACATACACGCTGTCATATTAACATATGCCTTCTAGCGAAAAATTTAGCCTGTACTTTTCAAATGGCCTTGTGTGTTTTCACCATCTTTGCCCCGAAATCTACCGCCCTCCCCCCCTCACATATGAAACATGTCAGTGTAGTCTCAACAAAATACCTGGTTCCCCTTCTTTCCTAATTGACTACAGAAAGGGCCACATCGGGGGCTCTCTCTGCAGAGTCGCCCCTTTCGCTACAAGCAATTGCCTGCCACTGAAGCTCACCAACAATGTCCCTCCACAACCTTCTAAGACGCGACCCGGAAGCCGCTCTATCCCCCCACTCTCTTTCTCCTTTCTCCCCCATTTCTTTCCTTTTTTTACATTTCTTTTTCATTTTTTTACTTTGGCTTTTTTTGGTTTGCCTCAGCGAATGAGAGGAGAATAACTGTTCGGCACAGCATATATCAGCATCGTAAAACAACACTAATTTGTCACCCTCTCCCATTTCCTTCTTGCACCACAATGTCGATGCGGCATGTTCGCATAGAATCGCACTTGTTCGCAAACCCTGACGAACACCGATCCACCGCTCAAAACCGTTGGAAATAAAACTAAGACAACCCCGAAGTTTCTCTCTCTCTCTCTCTCTATATATATATATATATATATTGCTACGATACTGATATATATATATATAAATATATATATATATATAAGGGAAAGAAGTGTATACCTAAGGGCTCGTTTTTCCGTGTTTTAATACAATATTAATAAGATCTAACAGAGAGTAATGTCATGGGTTATACAGGGGAAGTTATTAGATCCAATGGAATGTAAATAAGAAGAAAGAAAAGGAGACGAAAAAATAACCAGCCGTGGGCAGTTTTTTCATCCACTTTTCTTTCTTCTTAATTACATTCCATTGGTTCTAATAACTTCCCCTGTACATTCCTTGGCATTACTGTCTGTTAGATCTCATATATATATATGTATATATATATATATATATATATGTATATATATATATATATATGATGAATGGGAGACATGGCCTGGCTCATAGGCCATGCTTATCCGTTTATTCCAAAGCACTTGTTCATTCTCTGCCTCTATCACAGTCACTGCCTTCTTGCGTCACAGGATTACCCCTACCGCGAAAGAATACACAACCTACAAACTTTAAAGCATCACAAATGGAGTCTCTAAATAAAAAATATATCAGAAAATGAAGTGGTACCATGCAACACAGCAGTTTCGTGTACTTGCACAAATGCGTTCATAAGAAAGAAAGTCCAGTAATATCTAGGAGACCTCAGGGGGGGGGGCGAGGTTGGCTGTTGCGTTGTGGAGAGCATATCCATGCCTTCAACGTGGAAAATGACGATGACACAGCCTGGATAGTAATGAAGAATGAGCAAGGCTGCGAATCCTTGTAGCATTGGAAGGTCGGATGTCTCATGCGTTGGATTCTGAGTTGTAGCTGCGACAGACGCTTTGCTTTTAGAATGCGTGATTCTTGACAGATTATGACGGCATGAAGCCTGAGTGCTGGGGGTGTGCAAGAAGTGCTTCTGTGTCCTTCTTGGCATTTTCTATGATGTTGTAGCATGTGTAATCGCAGGCGCAGAGAGCATCTGTGGTGAGGTTTCTTCATCCGGAAAAGTCTTACGTTTTGAAATAATCCTTAAATCAAATATATTATTTTTTCAGTGTTGCTCAGGTCACGAGTGTACTTCCGTTAAAGTTTTCATTCGTCGTCATCTTTTCTTGGTTTGGTGATGGCACTGTGAAAATTGCGGGTGGTCATCGATGTTGAATGAGCAGATGCTCTTGTTAGTCTCTGTGTTATTTACGAGTGGAATGTAAGCACGATTTGTGTCAAAGAAAGCAGTAGATGCCTTTTAAGTTTTATCAATGAGACTCACATTCAGTGGTGAATCCTTACGCTTTAGACTTTTGGTTGGTTCAGCTCCTGAGGATGAGATCGCAGCAAAACATGGCTTGATGTGCTTTCAATTCCGTATGTTTGTTTCTTTCCGTGACAATTGAGATAAGCGTTCCTGAAGTACAGCCACTTTCGGAATGGCAGTGGCTTGACAAGGTATGAGGCAGATATTTCAGGTTGTCTGTTGCGTATATAGCGATATCCTGAGGCGTGCCATGTGAGGGACGAGCGCCAAAAAAGCTACTTCACCCAAAACCAGGTGGTGGCTTACTTAAGCAAGACGAAGAGACAAGTACATTGGGTGCTTGAATAATGTCTTGATTTGTGTATTGTATGGAAGAGGTTAGCCTTGGCGATATTTGTGCAGATGGAAAACCAGGTAGAAGATTGCGCTTGTAGAAAAACGGCTGGGATGTCTTTCCATGAGCAGATGGCTGACTTCACCTGACGGGAACTGTAAACTTCTGCTCTGTGCTCGAATGGGTGGAGGCTGCCTATGACTGTGATTACTGAGTTTGATTTCATTATTATGGTTGGTTGTAATCGAATTTTCATTATAGTCTTGACGACACTTTTGCTGGCATTGCTGATGTTGCTGTAAAATGTCCTGCAGTGGGAGCCCTTTTTGAACATCAGCTGGTAGTCTGTAGGCTGTTGTCATACAGTTCGGGCAATCAAGATAATGCTTCACAGTTGACAGAAAGCTCTTCAGAAGCTTCTCCTACATTGTTCACTACAACGGGCTCTTGTGCCAGGCAACGTGCGAGGTTCAATGCGTCTGATCCTTCTGTTTTTCTTCGAGTGTCAAGTGTGTATGCACTGGACGGTGATGCATGAGCCCGTGTGGAAGGAGTATGGCTCGACAGGGTATTTTAACGATGCGTCAGCTCCTCTATCGCGAACACGGCGTCCTTATGAGGCAACGGCTGAGTGTAAGGAGCGCTTGAAAAGCAGTGTGATGGAAAACCGGGTGGCGGATCCACGCATGCCAGATGAAGAATGAAGGGCAACAGGTGGGCGAGCAAGATCTCGTGTCGTATGCTGGAGCGACGACTTCTAAAATACCGGTTTTCGGGAAGAGAAACTTGATGGAAAGCCATGTCCCTAGACTAAAGATCGTGGACTGTGACTTCTGAGTGTGAATGTCTCCAGACGGTTAGTAATGAGGAAGTTTTTGTCATAGTCATTAAAACGGGCAATCATATCTTCTCTCATCTATTGCCACGATTCATCGTTATCTAATATGTATGTAAGGTAAAATTTGAATGCCTCATCAGTCACTTGGTCGCTGAAGTTTGTAACCATCTCCAATTCCGACCATGATACAGTGGTAGCGTGGAGCTCGAACAGGTCGAACCAGTCCTGTACAGGTCCATCATCTGCAAGTCCGGTGTACTTGGGGACGGGAAGGTCAGTCGATGGTTTTGTTATAATGCCGCGAACTGCATGCGCCTCAGATCACCTCTTCTGTGGTCGTTATTCATCTGACGCGTATTGCCGGTGGCTTCGTGAATGATATGAGGCTGATGAGCGGCGACCAGGTCTTCATCCCGTCAACTCGTCTGACGCTATGTCGAATGGGACACGTGGCCTGGTTCATACGCCATGTTTATTCTAAAGCACTTCCTCATCCTCGGCCTCCACTATCAGTCACTGTCTTCTTACGTCACACACACACACACATATATATATATATATATATATATATATATATATATATAATATCGCTTGTGTGTGTATATAGCTAGTGCGTATTCAAGAATGACCTTTCATGTGAACAATGTACCCACACAGCCTCGGAGGCCCATCTTTTTCCCACAGAAGTTTTTCTGCTGCAAATGAATTCTAAAAGAAAATAGAGTCCAAGCGGACTTTCAAGAACCATCCAATTTTTATTATCATCATATATCAAGACTAAGAAGCACATATCTCACAGGCCGCAGCCACGATTGTGAAAGGAAAGTGTGTTTGTAGTCTTCCAAGATTTCAGTGTTCAATGCCCTTACGCCTTCAAGTGCGATAACTTCTTAGGTGGCAGCAACTGCTTCTTTGTGGGTTGATTAAACTTTAAGCAAAAAGCCCAACTCCCGCTTGTTTATGGCAATGTTATTATGGTAACCGCAATACGTACATACGAACAAGCACAGGAAAATAACTGTGTGTAGCGCATGCTTTTAAAGAAGATATACAGGCACCAACAACGTGCTCGTCTAAAATCGGTTATAGGCAAGGAATATACAAGCAAATGAAGAACTGAAACATGCCACGTATTAGCAGGGCTCATACAAATGATGGGCAATAGGTAATGTGAGATTAAAATAGATAAATGTTTGATACGAGACGTAAAGAATAGATATATAACAAGTGGCCTTATCTGTTCCGTGCGAGTGAGCGTGGTTGCTGCTGCTTGCCGCGGTAATCTCTGCCAAAAACAGTGGTGAGCTCGTGCCACGTTTCGGTGCTTCTTGTAAAAAAGTCATCTATTGTAACTGCACATATTAATGTGGATGTCCACAAGAGCGAACTTGAAAAAAAAACTGCCTTCTGCGCTCGGAGCCTCGGAGACCGGCTCAGCGTACATACGTGCAATGCAACACGAACAGCTTCCTTCTTCCCGCTCCTTCCCTTTGCACAACGCTGATCAAGCAGGTTTCGGGACAATAGGCACAATGGGGCATGTTTTCTTCCAACACATCCAGAGGGGCATAGCTAGCGTAATGTGTATGTTCGAGGAATCTGAGCGACTACAGTGCACCCCTTATTCAGAAGTGTCGAATATGGTGCATGAAAGTTTGCCTACATGATGACTGCTATAACGCACTCGATCTGCATTTTCGCGATTTCACATACGATAATAATGTCACTAAATACATTGTTTCTAATGACATATGCAACATATATTGAATCAACTAGATGGTTTTGCCGCATGAAGCAAAATTATTTGGCACCCTGGAATCAAATGCATGTGCTGAAGTTTGAATGAATTTTTGAGTAGCTTTTTAATGAAATTTCATAAGATTGTCACCCGGGATTCGGCAGGTGTATATATATATATATATATGTGTGTGTGTGTGTGTATTTTTTTTCACTACACTTTAATTTTACATTAATTGAGAGCAAACACACATATTCTTGGCATGTCCTTATATGGACAGCCAGTCAACGATCAAAACTTGATGTCCAGTCGGACATCCCGATCAGACGTCCGGAAAACAGCCACACGGGACATAGATTTTCACAGTACATTCATTGGCTATCCGAGTTAGATATCCACACGGCCGGACATTTGTATTCATAATGAACAGTCAGTGGATATCCGTGGTTACTTGGGCCGCTTCGAAGTGAATTTAGTGTTGATTTGGATGTATAAACTTTTTTTGTAGCAAACTGCTGTGTAAAATGATTACGCTTGCCTTCAGGTAGCTTTAGTGAGCCAGTACTAGGCTAACTTCTCTAACATTGATTTTGAGATCACTTTGAAGAACGGTGCCAACGAATCTGCAACATAAATGTTATCGCTTTTGTTGCGTGGTTCATAATAATTTAATTTGTTGTTAGTAACACGTAATAATATTGCCGCGTGCAGGAATGTAGGCGAGCATTCTCAGCTTGTTCGCTATCACAGCTTGGCCATGTAGGCACTATCCTCTGACATTAGCAAGCTTTCGAACGGCGTATGCAAAGAATCGCACACGCTATTCATTGCAGTCACTGACATTGTGCATGCGTCATAAAGCTAACGATAATTAGCATTTGCAGTCCATCCACAAGGTGGCCGCAAAGCCCCTTTGAGATGACTTGAGCATGCGCCAGCGTTTGTAGTGAAGAAATGCTATTCTAAAGCTCATACAGCACCCACATGCAAACACTACGCCCTGGGCGCCCGCTAACTTTGCGTACACTATTAGAAAACTCCTTATAAAAGCAGTCTGTCCCCAAAGATCGTTTGCAGCATGGTAAAAATATTTCCTCAATTTGCACAATTACACAAACTTTAAACTAAAACCAACATGACAGGATGTTACGTGCAAGAACTATGACGTGATTATGAAGTACGCTAAAGTGACACACTTGAAACCACCTGGGGTTATTTACTGTGCTACTGATTTAAATCTTCAGCTCTGCGCCTTCATCGAATTGCCATCTCAGCGGCCGAGATCACACCCCACGACCCTCGTGTGAGTAGTGTGACAACAGAAACCACTGTACCACTGAGACACTAAGGTATACACAAGAGCTGCTTTGCGGATTAAATTTTAGCACTGACAAAAATTTTCATAACTATGCTGTATTCAATAAAAAGTTTTTTGTTCAACGACCCACTCGGAACAGGTGAAGCAAAAGTAAAAGAAAAGGGTAAGTTGGGTTTACTTCAGTGAACACTTACTTGTGAAAATTCAAGTGGTGTGATCCATCGGAGAAGACACGGTTCGTCTTGAAATCCACGTAGCTTGCTGTAGAACCTAGCTCGCACTGAACAGAAGGGTCCACAGCTTTTACTTCTCCGGATATCACAAATGTGTGCATTCCAATCTGGCCGCGCAAGACGGTGTTGTACGAGTCACCTTCTCTCACCACATCGCCTTCCTCGGATGCCACCCATGGCTCAGCTGCGTCGGAATAAAATAATAATTTTGATTTAACACATGATCCTTCGCTTGAATCTATGTAATATCTGTAAAACAAAAAAATAGTGAGGTATCATAGTAAGTAAATTAACGTCTAAGCTCTGATTTCCTTTTCTTTTTCACGATTTGTGGTGTTTCTGCACAATGCTATATGCCTCCTTTCGATCATGTGTTCTTTCAGTTTCATGGTGATGAAAAAGTATAAACACAAAAATGGCAGATAAGCGAATGGCACTCCAGCGTGAAGTTCAGAAATTGCAAAACGTAAATGCCGACCCCCCCCCCCTTCTCCTAAAATATGAAAGCAATCGTACGGCTGCAGAGAAACAGCAAGGGAGAACTGACTCTACCTATGGAGTAAGTACGGGCGCTGCTTCCAATCATGGAGTCAGCACCCGTCCTGTCGCGCATTTCTTTGTCGCGTGCTCGTAAAATGGAGTGCAGGCATATTCTAAGAATGTGTGACGACCGAGCCTCGAAAAGTATTTCATCACAACAAAAATGCCACATGTTGGGTTTCATGGTGGCACCCACCATGGAACTTTACATGGAGCCATGGAGCTTTACAGCTACAAACTGCAAAATATGAAAAAATAGAAAGAAGTAGAAGTGTCGCCGCAAAGGGGACGCAATGTGAAAGCAATAAATTGAAATGCTATATGAACTAGGGCTAGTAGTGTCGATCCACCCATTCGTGTTTCGATTGAGGTGTTTCATATTTCTAGGACAGAGTAGGGTACCCGTTGCAGGCGCCTTGAAGTTCACTCATAAATCTTACTCAGCCATTTTGCAGAAGCCGGCAAAAAGCGGTGAGTGTGGCAATAGCAAGAATTTGTTTCATTGAACCATAGCAGAGGAGTTTAAAGCTGGAGTAAAAAGCCTGGTGGGTGAGCGCTCAGGCCGCCTCATTTCGTCATAAACACTTATGGCCAAGAGTCCAAATACGCGCTTCCGGGTAGGACCAGTGGCAGCCCTCCTTAGAATTTGATTGGCTAAAGAGCACCTCTCTACAGAGAAGTAACAAACACACGTTTTTTAAAAAGATGTTATTTTCGCCCTCGAAGTGGGTTCCACGACTGCAAGTGCTACTGCTAGTCCCTCGGTATGCGCTGACTTTTGTGCTCGGAAGGATAATTCGTTGACATGTTTTACCTGACGTTGACGTGCCTGGTAAACAAGAGCAGCCGCATAAAATTCCTTGGGTGTCGGCCCTACTATGTCTGTGTAGTATACACCAGTTGGGTAGCCGTGTTGTTTTTCAAGCATCCAAACCCGCGCTTGTTGCCTAGCTAATATTATCTATGTGCATGTCTATGTTAGTGGGGAGTGGAGTGACCCAGAGCACAGGGCGCCACGTTTTTGGAGTAAGTGCCTCCTCTGTAGTGCAAGTGTGTTGGATATATAAGCAGTGGAGCAGGCAGCGTACAGGGGCCGTCTGTATGAGCCCCGTGTATTGACATATAAGGTGGGCTTCCTGCACTACTTGGTAAGAGTTGAGCACACCGAAACCCTAACATTGGATGTAGCCGCCGGGAAGTCCATAGCTGCCTCAGTAGCCTTGCAGACATGGGCGTCGCTTCACCTTCCTGCTTGTTAGTGCAAAGCTATAGTATTGCGTAGAGAATCCAGATTTTCACGAAGTCATGGGTAAGCCGAAGTGTGTCCCTGCCTCGCAGGCCACCTTGCTTGTTAGAAACAACACAATTTACTCTACCTGTCTTGAGTTTCGAAACAGTAGTCTTGTTTGACGTTTGAGTGTGGTGAATGAACGGGCCGAAAATTCATATTTCCTCCACCTGCCTGACAGGAAACCCAGACAGATAGATGTGTATAGCTGAGTTGTCTTTTGTATTTGCTCTGACAAGCAGAAGGCCTGATTTGGTCGGAATCCATGAGAACCTACGATTGTTGAGATACGCTTTGACTATTGATGCGCTCCGCTGAAGGCGTTCCTGCTTTTTCCCGAGGCTCCCCTTAGTCGTTGAACCTGAGAGGTGCTAACAACGCTTGCTGATGGGTACTTTGTTTTTCGCTTCACGCCCCACATGCAGCATTCCCCCAATCTCGAAACATGAAAATAAAAGGAGGCAGAGGTGCCAGTGCTTATACTGTATGCATCAATTCTTCCAGTATTCCTATTTTCATCACTATATGTTGCTGTGGGAGCAACAATCCAAAGCTGTCATAGTAACAGTTCTTATCAAAAAGAATATTTGTTGGCAAGTGTCCCAGTGAAATAGGGTTACCAAAAATCAAGTGAATGATAAAGACAGACACATTTGTGGCGGGAGCGTAAGTGGTAGAAGGAACACCACCACTTTCTTCCAATTTCTTTCACTTTCACATTTAGCTACAACACCACCTCACATGTGTGCATGTCTCTCACACGCTTGCATGTTTTCTTTCAAAAAAGAAAAAAATAATAAAAAATAGTACAGATAACTAGAATCGAAACTTCTGGAAACCCTCCCGCGAATTACTATGATGTTTACTTCCACAATACCATTCACCATAAATCACCAAAGTTCTTAAAAACGTTATATGGAATAGCAGAGTATATCAAACTAATTCCCATATTTTGTGAGCTCGACATATGTGGGTTTGACTTTGGGTGCGATTACTGTACTGCCTATTTGCGCACGTGCATAAATTCCGCCTTACGCTGCATGTTAGAAGGAATAACCGTAACATGAACTTTTCATCGTGTTAGGAAATACTGGACTTTCACTTGTGCTAATGATGCGGTGAAACTTGATGCCCCAGTATGTCATGCGATCCACAGAGCAGTTGTCCTTCCTCCCTTGGAGGTATTCGTGCACATCCTTCTTTGTCGGATGGACACGTAGATAGATGACGCCTCGGTGTCGGGAAGCCACCATCTGCCAGGCCGTTGTCTTGTCGTACGGTGTGCACATAAGAACACACAAGCACAACCGATGGCCGACGAAATCTGTGCGTACACTGCACAGAAAGGGCATGCATGAGTACATTGCAAAAGAATTCATGACTTTAAAAATTATTTACATGCACTACAAGAAGAAGAATTGGTGATGCCAAAGCAGTTCAAACTGTACCATTCAATGATCAGCCCACAACCAGTAACAAAAAACCAAAATTCCTGTCATAAGAAGAAAAGTTTGTACGTGAACCGCGTGAAGCCACTGCAGTCACCCAGCCAACACATCAAATGCACTTTGCCTTCTTCTGTCATGCTTGTTATCCGATAGGCAACTGTCTTTGTCTGTCGATGCCACTCTTACAGATATAATCAAATTCGTCACTAAAACTCCACCCACTAAAAACCGCTAATCCTCAACTACTGGTGCATTTTGAGATTTAGAACACTTCCCGAGAGCTGGCAGTGCTGCAAGTTCCTTCCCGCCATAACGTCGCAGAAAGGAGTGTTAAGACGGTAAAGTTAAAAAGTACATGCACAAGCTAAATGTCCCCACTTATGAAGCCCGTGAAGCGATGTTAAATTTGTTGCTTTTCTTTCGCCAACCCCCATTTTATGCAGAAACTGAAATAAAAACTTCCTTGAGACTTGACTGATCATAACCAGTTTCACTACGTTCACTGTGGCAAGGCAAAGGGCAGTGGAGTAGCCAGAGGGTAGAAGACCAGGCATGTTCCCTCCTCCCTCCAGAAATTTTTCTCTCTGTATAACAGACCCCAAAATGATACTCAACGACATTTGCCTGCCCGGCCTCCACTTTAGATGACAATTGTGCCTCTCTCCCTTCGGAAACATTATTGCTGCCTACGCCCATGCTTCATATGCGGCAACCCTCGCAAATATTCTGATAGAGCTAGGTCTCAATCAGTCTGATACAGTATCCTATAAGTTGTACGAGTCTTGTACCAGACTGATACAAAGTCTTACCAGTTCTTATAGACATTCACATCAGTCTGATACATTTTCTTACCAGTGCTACCAGTCTCATATCAGACTGATACACAGTCTTACCAGTGCTACCAGCTTTTGAATAAGGTTGATTGGTAATTTATATGGCATATATTAGTCTATATGTTTTTAGTTTTTTGTTCATTTATCGGATCTTCATAAGTTGCATTACTGTCATTTTAACGGTAATTCTTTTTTTTGAACACACTGCCCACATATATGTGATTGGTCGTTTCTGCATGTATATTAGTGTATCAGTGTTTTCTATTGAACACTTGACGACCATTGTGTGAAATATTATGATGACTCAAAGAGTGCCACTGGCAGCTTTTGGATGCATAGAATAAAATGTACAATGTGTACAGATAGCAACACAGTTAATGCTGACAATGATAGATGACATCTAGAAATTTCAAGATACTAGTATCCAAAGCTTATCAGATGACCGCATAAACATAACTTGAAACAATACAAACAAAACTTCTCATCACGGAGCTATATTAACATAATTTCTAAATTTTAAGTTATAGGGCCAGTAAACATTCCAAGGAAGATAACTTACTAATGAGTCAACTACTGTGAAATGAGCATGCTGATACAATAATTTTTCTAAACGGCGTGGATTCGAAAGCCTCGAGTGGTGCTGCAGTTTCTCCCTTTCACAACACAAGCCAACCCCAGCTGTCTCTCCCACATAGTGCTTTGCCTTTATTGACGAGCCACTACATTAGTGTCATAAACTATAGTGGATGAGATACTTTAAAGAAACAATGAAATGCTTCTTTGACTCATCATTATTTGACCTCATCATCAAAACTTAATGCCTCGCAAATCCACTGCCAGAAATATTTCAAAGCAACTTGAGGGGTTTTTTGCGCACTTCCACCGCTTAATTTTTTTCTCCGCGGTCCCAACAAGCTGCGCCGAAAACTACAGGGAGAAATGGCAGTAAAGAAGTGCGATATGTATGCACTCATTATGAGCTAGATTATGCTTGAAGAAACACAGCAGCTTTTTCGTGTTGTCATTCCCACATGTGAGTGTGACTATGCAATGTTAGAAGATTTTGGACAGCAGCGCCAGCATTTGGCAGCACACTGTGGCAAGAAGCACATTAGACTAAAACGCTGCTCTTGATTTATTTTGGCTATAGGCCAATAGCATGCTTTCAGTTGTTTTACACCACATACAGGCATCCAAAAATTGGAAGTAAGCACAGTCATCTATATAAAAAAAGTCTCTTGCAGCTGGAAGATTTGGCTGATATGTTGATAGCAGCATCTGTTATTCACAGGTGTGTCTTTTCACAAAGCCCAAGCGGTGGCACAGACCTGCTATATTACTTGCCTGTAATTCTCACAAGATTGATGAATCAAAAACCATGTACTAATTAAGAGTAAAGCATTTGACTGCAAAACCCACACACACAGACAGACAGACACACACACACAAGAAACTGCCTAATCACTTGAAAAGTTCTGTTGTGAAGAGAACAACAATAGAAAGGATCAAGCCAACATTTAGTTGTCCTACCTTGCTAAACTCATATTAGACTGGCTATATATGCCACAAGTTTTAAACAAGTTTGGTATATCAGCAGCATAGCAAACACATCCAACTTTCATGAGCAAATACACTGGCCACATCCTTCGGCAAAAGCACAACTTTTTTTCTCTGTTTCTCAGCAAATACCAATGTGAGATGGGTTCTTGAATAGTTTTGATGTAAGCCTCACAGACATGAGCACGCACACTGAGCCTGGCAGTTTATTGACATGCACCAGTGTAAAATACATGCCATTGTTGCATTTAAAAAGTGTCGCTCATGCCAACATTGTCGCGAGCCGCATCTGCAGTCCGGTCGCAATCGCTGAGTGAGTTTTCCTCGAAGCCGTAAGTGTCGTCGGGATCAGGATTTTCATTGCTGTCACCATGCGCACCACTCAGACTTCGCGTGTCGAAGGCCGCTACTCCAGAACATCAATTACCAGACAAAGACTGAGGAATGCTCTTGCTGAGTGTAGCTGGTTGGCCGACTACACCTCCACCGCTCCTTGTCCGAGGACTTTGCGTGTCGAAGGCCGCTACTCCAGAACATCAATTACCAGCTAAAGACTGAGGAATTCTCTTGCTGAGTGTAGCTGGTTGGCCAACTGCACCTCCACCGCTCCTTGTTCGAGGTACAACATATTGCGATCCAGGCTCCAAATAGCGTTTTTTTTTCTTTTTGATCGAGGCTGGGGTTCATCTCTCGTCGAACTTGACACCAACTTCAAATAGCGTGCTTAATGGTGTCCAGCAAACTGAGGCTGCGGGACTGATAATAAGTGAACGAGTAAAGATCAATTAGTTGATATGTAGGGTTTAACATCCCAAAACCACCATATGATTATGAGAGACGCCGTAGTGGAGGGCTCTGGAAATTTCGACCACCCGGAGTTCTTTAACTTGCACCCAAATCTGAGCACACAGGAACGGGTAAAGATCGATTACATCAACCAAGGCTTCACATTCACAACCTGCTTGCTGTGCCTTGAATGTTAAGCACGCAGCGCGGATTTCGCCGAAAACTATAACATGAGCCACGAGATTACGGTGCGAGGTCGTGAACCTTCAGAACACCTCGCGTGCTGAAGGTGTATTCTACTGTAGTCGCCACGGAGGAAGGTGGTCGTCGCCATGGTGGTCGCTGACTGCCATTATGGCTAGATGATTTTAGCGATAATGATGTGATAGATGGATAGATGAATAGATTGATATGGCTGTACCCTTCAAATTGGGCAGCGGCTAACGCCAACGCCATCTAGCCTAACCAACGCGAATATGGCGACGCAGCGCATGACCTCTGAAATTTCCGCTGCACGCCCGTCATTGCGCGTTTGCCATCTCGGAGGCTATGCACAGCGTCACAGTTTTACAATAACTGCGTTCATTGTTTATATATAATTTGCTGTGGGTTCTAAAAAACTACCCTATAAAGTTGTAAAAACATGAAGTAAATGTTTTATTGCGAATAAATATTTTTGTTTTCATAAACTAAATTGCGTTGTGTTGAGGAAGAAGTCTAGGACTCGTGATTGCATAAACTACTCGGGAGATCCAAACGGCCGATCCACAGAAGTTTGGAGATCCACAAATGTCACTGCCATCGTCATCAATAACAAGTTCGTGGCCGCCTTGGCGCATGTGTAGCGCATGTGAACATTGTTGCGTGTCCTAAATGCTCAGTATCGTGCCTGTACACTCGCAATTCTCCAAGATGTTTGGTTTCACGATGATAATTAAAAATTAATAGTCCCGGTAAGGGCATGTAAGTACATCAATCCGAAGGATACGGGCAATTTTGATCCTTACAAATGGTGCCGGGTATTCTGGAAGAATAACACACACTGCGGCCACTAACACGCTCAAGTGATTAAGTTTTACGGTAAATCCGCACCCCTTGTATTTCAATACGAAAACAAAGAGGAGTAAGCAGTCATTCTGAAGTTATTTACTGGTCATATTTTCATGGGCACCGAGGATGATGCAAGGAATACAACAGAAAAACGACCATCCATTCCGCAGACCCGATTGGGACTCCTCCGATAGCTGCAGTTTAAATGAAGTGGACAATGAGTCGTTTAAAAAGTAAGTTGCAATTGGTCACACTGCAGCTGATATACTACTTGCAGCGTAATTATTATCGACAGCCAAGTTTGGCTATCGTTGACATTGCGGCTGGTGTGCTACTGCGGCGCTATTATAATTAACAGCCAATTTTGCTCTGCGCGTGGTGCCGTGTCACACATGAAGCACCAATGCTCTGATATACTCCCCGCCCCCTTAGTAAATATATCAGAGCATCGCTGCTCCACTACTTCGCGGGTGCCGGAACGTAGTATTGAAGGTGGTAGAAAAGTTGCAGTATGCTGAAGAGCTATTTTATTTTATTCTATCGTGGTACGAGCGCAGCTTAGTCACACATTTTTGTACAACTGACTGGTTTAAATTTATTTTTGCTTGTGCGGATATACGCCCTGTTTGTGCTTGCGAACTAGCACTGACGTTTGTGTGTTGCGTTGTCTGCAGTTGTAAGAAACACGACGTCAAGCTGCTGTTAAGCAGAAGACAAAGCACGTCAGCAACCGTTTTAAGAAGCAGCAGGGAGGCCTGCTGTTTGCTGATGCTGAAAAAAAGAACAGAGAGAGAGCTTCTGAAAGAAGTGAATATATATGCGGAGGGCTCAAAATACAAAAGTATTAGAAAGAATAAGCCTACTGGAAAATGCCATTAGCAGCAAAAATTTCCAAACAGGTTTATCATTTCTTCATAAGCTGTTGTAACGCACTGCTGCTAGGGTTGTATGCAGCAGCAAGTTGCCCTATTCTTATAGCGTGCAATTTTGCTGAAAAGCAGAATGCAATGTAAGCTCATGGGTGGCAGGTATGCATGCATGTTTTTCTAATCACTTGAAAATGTGCTTTTACAACTTTCACAGTGTGATGGATATTAAAAAGAACACCACTTGGTCTAAATTTCTTGAGCCCTCCACTATGGCATCCCCTTTAATCACACCATGGTTTTGAGACTTGACATGCAACGTATCATTACACTTTAATTGCATATCTCAACTGCATGCTATGTTTATCATATATATTATTTGACCATGCACACCTAGGATGCTACCATGACAATTAAGGGTGCAATATACTTTATTTCTGCACACTCTATTTTTTCATTGCAGCAAAGAACCTTGTCCTTTGCGGGTGTTGCAGCCGCAAGCCTCAAAACAGAAACGACTAGCACCTTTGCCACCACTATGTGCTGCCACACTGGAACCACCACAGTGACCACGGACAGCCCTGAAGTAGCCCACTCAAGTGTGAGAGAGGCTGCACCGCTTATCAATTATGTGCCCACTGACAGAGAGGTATCATAAAACTCTAGTATGCTTTGTCTTGAAGATATATTGCTTTGCTTTAATGAGAAAATGTGCATTGACAAACCAATGCGTGCACATCATCTTTGACTTGTTTTATCGGTGCATCTATGCAAAGCAATTGCCGTTCCCAAGATGTTGTACAATCACACCATGGGCTTGAAAAGACGGGCCCGTTTTGTTCGTGAGGCGGCCGTTGCCATTTTTTATACAGCAGGCCTAGTCGGTAGAAGTGCTACTGGCGCAGCCTCCAATCGGTTTAAAGGGGAGGCGAAATCTCCCTCGGAGAAAGAAACATTTGCTGTGTTTTTAGGTAGGTGAAATTTTGCAATCTGACCAAAATTCATGGAAGTTGGTGGCTCCAATTTTGCATGTAATCAGCGGAGGTTTCACTGCCAACTTGTGTTATAATTACTTACTAAAGCTTCAACAATAGTTTTTGCCTACTGGAACTGGGTACTTTTATGCAAGAATACACAAACTAGATTTAAACAATATTAGAGAGGCAGACTGGTAGCACTCCTACTTATTTCCGTGCCATATTGACTCCTCTATTTAGAGTGAACATAATTGTCACTTAATAGGTGTCTGTAACTTGCTTTGTTTTTGATCGTGCAGATTTTTCCAACCATTTTTTTGAAGCACACCATTCTGATTGGAGAGGTTGAGCAAATGAAGAAGCTCCTCAATAAAGCTTTGGCAAACAAAATTAATGACTTTATGAAATGAAAAGACTAACCAAGGAATGGCACATCAAATAAAATATTTTGTTTAATTTCTGTGTTCATATTTGTGTCCTGCTTGCTCTGATGTAGTGGTGCACCTGCCAGTTGGCTAAGCACCGATTCACCTGTGGGCCTATCAGAGTGGAATGCTACGCTTATAGGCTGGTACACCAGTACCGGTACACCGATAGACTGATACACTCATAGACTGATACATTCATAGACTGATACAATCATAGACTGATACACCTATAGACTGATACACCTATAGACTGATACAACTGTCAATAACCTGATAGCCTATCAGTTTTTCTATCAGAATTTTTGCTAGGGAAGTCAGGCAGGCTCGCGATTTGCTTGAGCGATCTCAAATTGGCAAGCGCTGTGGCGCTTGTTTATATACATTTGTTATTAGGTGGTAGCACACTGCAAACGATTTGCTCGCTGACCGATTTGTGAGTAAACTTTGAAAAATGAAAATGTTCTTCGCAACCTGATAGAGGGGTGACGCGTTGTTGTTGAAATAGTTTGGCGGAGAAAATTACTC
The DNA here is from genome assembly GCF_043290135.1 of Rhipicephalus microplus. Classification (NCBI taxonomy): domain Eukaryota; kingdom Metazoa; phylum Arthropoda; class Arachnida; order Ixodida; family Ixodidae; genus Rhipicephalus; species Rhipicephalus microplus. Next base: position 205,005,125 of record NC_134702.1, on the reverse strand, counting down.
ATATTTCTTTCAGCAGTGATGTTGAAACAAACCATCTAGACAGCAGGAATTTTATAGTGGATGTAGAAGGGTATGAAAGCACCCACAGTGACAGTGACGATGCACGATCAGCTGCTAATTACTCACGAAGAGCAAGTTACACTTCGTCCCTGGGTTATTGCTTGTTCACACTCGTAAGTTACTTTGATTGTATTAGGTGTATGATATCCTGGATATCAAAATAAAACAATAAAATAATTAAGCCACGAAATCAATCGAATGCAATAATTGCATGTAGCCCTATTATTGTACATATTATGGAGCGCCAACAACCTCAAGCTCAAACAGCAAATTGAAGCGGTTAGAGCTATGTAAATGTGCAGTCACAGCTACAATCTATGCCTTTTGGCTAACTTCATTCGACTTCACCGGTACCTTCTGATTGGCAGTATTGTCGACAAATTTTCGCAAAGTTGAAGAATTTACGTTGTCAAAAGCATACGCATGCATTCTTTTCAATATGCAATTTTCGATCCTATCGATCAAAGCTGCAGCATAATGGTACAGTGAATAGACCAATCTCACCAGCAAGCTTCACTATGTCACCACAACCGCAGAGCATGCTGGTAGCAGTAAGTACTCTGTACGTTCGGCTGCCTGCAACAGGTGCATCGGCAAGCTTTAACTACCGTATTTGCATAAATTGTGATAGCTGGGCTCACGTGATGCGTGCTGGGATGCAACAACAACGTCCTTAAGTAAAACAACTTGGCTTTTACGTGTTCTGAAATAATGTAAAACATCCACAGGAATGTGTGCAACAGTTAACCAAATCGGACAGAGCGGCAATTATCATGCACTTTCTAGTTCGGCGTATTTGTGAAGGCCGTGTGCATATTGCATCGTGTTTTAGCACTGCATTATTGCGGTATAACAAACTTGCCTGCGCGACCAATGAACAGGTGTAAGAAAGCAAAACTTAACGCAGTGGGCACGGAAACAGTGCGCTTTGCATGGCTTCTAACCACCGGTTTTTCATCTTGCAGAATCTGCTGATGCTCCTGATAGCGTGGTCAGCGGCAGCACACGTGTGTTCGTGGGAGATAGTGATGAAGTTGCCACCCTCGTACGGACCGGACAACAGGGTTGGCGATGAATTCTCTACAATTTCACTGAGACAGATGAACTCTACTTCGGGTTTCTAGCCGCATCGACGTCGCCAACACCTCCCGTGGTCTATTTAGGCACACGGCGCATTGATTTGCCTTTCAATGGGCACGGAAACAGTGCACTTTGCATGGCTTCTAACCACCAGTTTTTTATCATGTAGGTGTGTACAAACTTTTCTCTACGCGCTAAAAAATCGGACGACCCATATTTCGATACTGTTTCCGTGCCCAAAAGTGCTGTACGAAGTTGTATGCGACTTTTCATGCTTTTTTTTGCTCCTACAATCTGAAGATGTTTAAACTAACCCGGGACCTAACAAGCGCTCTGAAAGCCTACTTGATATTGATTCATTACCAATAAATCCCGCCGAGCAGATGAAAGCGATGTTTAAACTACTCAAAGATGTACACAGCCGTTCACTCCAAAGTTCGAAAGTGCCAACCAAACTAGCTGCTGACGTTAAAGCAATTAAAAATGGGCAAAAAGACAGAGAAATAAAAATAACCGGCATACAAAAAAGACTAGACGAAGTCGAAGAAAAATCGAAAGACTTTGATCAACTTGGCAAAAGTTTATCAGAAATACAAGTGTCGATATCTGGTCAAACGCACCGAAGTAATAACTATCAAACACGCTTTGATGAGATTGAGGACAGATCTAGGCGTGACAACCTAATCTTTCATGGTATAGCTGACACTAAAGAAACCTGGAATGAAACTGAAGCTAAGCTATCAGCAGCGGTAAATGAAGTACTTGAATCTTTCTGCACAGAGTCAATTGATTGCGCACACCGACTTGGCCTGTTTGCACCTGCCAAATGCCGCCCCATAATAGCCAAATTTTCCAACTACAAGACCAGAGAAAAAGTTTTGTCACTTCGTAACCAGCTGAAACAAAAGAACATTTCAGTGACGGAAGATTTTTGTCAACGTACCCGCACTTGTCGCCAAAAACTAATTGAATTTGCAAAGAGCTATCCTGGGCGCCCGCAATCTAAACTGCGCTCTAACAAATTGCTCATAAATAATAAATGTTTCTACTACAACTTTGAACTTGATCGCAATGAAGAAATACGATCGTGTGGCAAACAATTAGGTCGCGGAGACTCCACTGGGCGAAATGCTTCACTGTAGGGAGAAAGGAGGGATAGTGGCATATCATCGCATCGTCAATCGCATCCGGTATCTGTATTCTTTGCTAACGCCAGAAGTGTTCTCAATAAATGGTATGCCCTCTCACCTATTATAGATACATGCGATGCGAAAATAGTAACTTTAACTGGAACGTGGCTTTCCGCACAAACAACAGACTCAGAAATATTTCACGAGGCAAACAACTTTATGGTATATCGCTGCGACCGCACCGAGCACAGAGGAGGAGGCGTACTACTTGCGGTCTCGAAGGACATACCATCGTCACAAATCCAAGTTAACAGTTTACTAGAAATAACCTGGGCTTTACTAACTTTGGGTAGCTGTAAACTGGTTCTAGGTACCTGCTACAGATCACCTTCCTTGCCATCTACATTTGTTAACGAACTGCACGACTCCAACGAACTGCACGACTCCAACAACATAGTAGGCTCTCGTTTCCCTTCGTTACCTATGTTTTTGACTCGGAGATTTTAACTTTCCCAACATGAAGTGGAACACAATGCCGATACGTATATCCCCCTTTTCACAGCAGAGTGAAGATTTTCTGAATACATGATCTGTTTATTGCTTGAATCAGTTAGTAACTCAAGCCACAAGAATTACAAGTAATACAGCAAGCACTCTCGACCTAATACTAGCAACGCATCCTGACATTGTCTCCGAGATTACATACTTACCAGGAATCGGTGACCACGTCTCGCTAAACTTTGTCATCAATATTAGGCCTAGTAAAAAGACTAAACAGCAGAAACACATACGATACTACCGGAAAGCTAACTTCGAAGCAATAAATAATGAGCTAACTCTATTTTACGATAATTTTGGTAGAGATTTTGAATCTCGTTCCGTTCAATCTAACTGCGATCTGTTCGCATGCACAGTCCATAAATTGATAGAGAAGTACATGCCTAATCGCACACTCATTTCCAATCCCCAAGCGTCGTGGTATTTCAGTCATCTAAAACACCTATCTAATCGGAAAAAGCGTTTCTGTCGTTTAGCTAAAAGCTCGCCTTCACCTTTGTGCTGGACAACTTACAAATCTGCTGCAAACGCCTACTTAAGAGCTCTAAAAACTGCAAACAACAACTATCTAACTAGAACACTACCTGAAACACCGAAAAATCACCCTAGAAAGTTTTGGCAAATGATTAACCCAACCACCAACAACACTATATTGCTAGAAGATTCATCTGGAAATAATATCCCCGATAACATGTGCGCATCATCTATTAATGATTCATTTTCAAGCCAGTACTCTGAATCCGCCAACATCATACTCTCTTATGCGCACCACTATAATTACATGCCCATGGATCCAGTATTTATTGAGGTAGCTGGAATATTGAAACTAATAGATAAGTTACTATTCCACTTCTCTCCTGGCTATGATGGCATTAATAACAATTTTTTTTTAAAAGCACTAACGTAGTTTTTTCAATGATACTAAGTCAAATATTTCAACAATCATTGAGTACTTGTTAACTTCCAAAGGAATCAAAAATAGGGAAGGCGGTTCTAATCTATAAATCTGGCCCCAGAAACTCACCTCTTAATTACCGACCCATATCACTAACAAGTAATTGTTGCAAATTATTAGAACATGTATTCTTCTCGAACCTTGCTAACTTTCTAGAGTCAAACTCATACTTTGCTAAAGCGCAACATGGTTTTAGAAAACAGTACTCCTGCGAGACACAGCTTGCTTCGTTTACTCATAATCTGCATCAAATCCTGGATCGATCATCTTGCGCTGACACTTTTTTGTGGATTTTAGCAAACCATTTCACAAGGTTTGCAATAAATTACTGCTCTTAAAACTAAGCTTGCTAAATATCGACACTAACGTTCTTATTTGAATAGAACATTTTCTCTCTAATCGTTTCCAATTCGTAACTGCTAACGACCACCATTCACCACTCACTGAAGTACAATATTGTGTGCCTCAAGGTTCAGTGTTGGGACCTTTATTATTTCTTGTATATATTAATGATCTAACTTCTTCAATAACTGCTAACATACATCTGTTCACAGATGACTGTGTTTTTTACCACGAAATTACCAATGTTGATGATACTAAAACACTTCAAGCTGACCTAAATATTATAGCTAATTGGTGTAATATCTGGTTAATGAAACCTAATATTAAGAAATGTAAGATAATGCACGTATCAAGAACTAACTCGAATCATAACACCTACCACCTAAACAACGTTCCTTTAGATTTCGTCTTGTCTTATAAATATCTTGGCGTGCACATCACAAATAACTTAAGTTGGACAACTCATGTAGAGTACGTGATTAACAATGCTAATCGCATGCTCGGCTACTTACGACGTAACTTCTCCAAAGCACCCTCTTCCTTGAAACTAGTACTCTATAAGTCTCTCATACGCCCCAAACTCAAATATGCATATGAGATCCCAGTCATGCTAATCTCATCACCTCTCTTGAACTAGTACAAAATAACTCTGCTAGGTTAATCCTCTCTAACTACAACAGCACTGCAAGTATGACTTCAATAAAAAATAATTTATCACTTATTTCATTGGCTCACCGGCGAAAAATTGCCCGTCTTTCACTGTTTCATAAAATTTTTTATCACCCTACACTTCATAATGACCTGATACTCCAGCCTCTGTACATCTCAAACCGTGTTGATCATCACAATAAACTGCAGAAGCGTACGCATTTGGGCTGGTTGGTTCATGTTCACAGAAGTTAAAAAAACAGCGCTAAAAAGACGGGACAAGAAAGGACAACAGGACAGGGCGCTGACTAGCAACCAAATATTTGGTTGCTAGTCAGCGCCCTGTCCTGTTGTCCTTTCTTGTCCCGTCTTTTTAGCGCTGTTTTTTTAACTTCTGTCATCACAATAAGGTAGGAATCGCATCATGTCACAATAGGTCTTTCTTTCAGTCATTTATTCCCCACACATCTCATGATTAGAACCGCCTTCCTTCGAATGCCGCAACCGTCACTGACTTCAAACTTTTTCACGAAACATTAGCTAACAATCTATAACCAAGAAAATCTGTTACCTATGCTTATTGCTTCTGTTTTTGTATATTTGTAAATAACAATTTTTTATACAATCTGCAGAAATGGTAATATTATCTATATTTATTGTATAGTTTTATTTGTATTTATTGTATTTTTATTTGTATTTATTGCACTGTTTTATTTGTATTTTTCATGTATTTACCCACTCCCCTCTTTAATTCCTTTTTATTTATTTATTTATTTATTTACTCTCAAGTCCAAGGGCATTACAGAGAGGAGTGGGGGGTAAAACACTCTACAGGTATACAACGCAGCAGGAGTGTGATTACACATATGAAATACACATAAATAAACAAACAATAACAGAAAGGAAAAATCAAAAGGCGCGAAAAAAACATTTGCCGTACACGGGAACAACCGAGCAGAATTTACACAAAACCGCGGAATTCGCGGGGAGAAAAAAAATCAGGTAATATGGCCACTAATAGCCACCTTGAAATTGGCTGGATTAATTATTGAAGCAATGCAGGTGGGGAGGGGGTTCCAGTCCGAGCTGGTTTTAGGAATAAATGAGTTGAAATAATAGTTGGTCCGGCTGCTGGGTACGCCAACCTTGAACTGATGGTCGTTTCTTGTCGAATGATAAGTGGGAGGAAAAAGCATCGAATCTTTGAGCGTTGAATTGGCGTGATAAATTTTATGAAAAAGACAAAGTCGTGATATTTTCCTTCGAAGAGACAGATCAAGTAGGTTAAGGGAAGATTTCAAGGACGAGACGCTAGCCGTACGAAAATAGTTTGATAATATGAAGCGTGCGGAACGATTCTGGATAGCTTCGATATCATGAAGTAACGAGTTGATATGCGGGTCCCAGATCGACGACGCATACTCCAGCTTTGGCCGAACTAAAGTTTTGTATAAAACGAGTTTTATATCTGCTGAAGCAAGAGCGAAATTTCGTCGTAAAAAACCGAGCATGCGGTTAGCGTCGCTTGTGATATGATCGATGTGTGTTTGCCAAGAAAGGTTATCCGAGATGTACACGCCAAGATTTTTGTAACATGACACTTTGGTTAGGGGGTCGTGGTTGAGTATGTAAGTGCACGCTGTAGTATTATGTTTATGACGTGTTACTTGCATTACTTTGCACTTATTTGTGTTCAGTTTCATTAACCATGTATCGCACCAGGTAGAAATGTTATTAAGGTCAGTTTGTAGCGCACTTTGGTCGGCGGAATCCAAAATTTCTCTGTAAATTACGCAGTCGTCCGCGAAGAGTCTAATAGTTGATGATAGTGTATTCGGCAAGTCATTAATATAAATTAAGAATAACAGGGGACCTAAGACAGAACCTTGAGGCACACCAGACGTAACAGAGCAGTGCGTGGAAGTAAAGCCATTAGCAACAACGTATTGTGTGCGGTTACTTAGAAAACACTCCAACCATTTGAGAATATTTACATCTAGATTGATTGAGTTTAATTTAGAAAGCAGTAGTTTATGACAAACGGTATCGAATGCCTTCGCGAAGTCGATAAATACGCAGTCGATAACTGAGGAACGGTCAGCGGCGCAAAATAGGTCGTTAGTGAGGCTAAGTAACTGAGTTTCACAGGAGTAATTTTTTCTGAAACCATGTTGGAATTCGCTAAAAAAGGAATTGTTTTCGAGAAAGCGGACTAAATGGCTATGGATAATGTGCTCAACAATTTTACATGGTGCACTGATGAGCGATATGGGTCTGTAATTGATGGGATTGTGAGTGTTACCTGTTTTGGGCAAAGGAACCACCTTCCCGACCATCCAATCCTGTGGTATTGTAGAAGTTTCCAGAGACTGTGAAAAAATCTTAGATAGAATTATAGCGGATAACATTTCAGCATTTTTTAAGAATTTGGGGTTAATACCATCATCTCCGGGGGAGGAAGGTTTCAGATTCCTTATCAATTTGGCAACACCGACCCAGTCTATGATTAATGGATCCATGGGTAAATAATTGCAGGCAGGGAAAGGGGACAAACAGTATGGCGTACAGGTCACAAATACCGACGAAAATACCGTATTTAAGGCTTCGCAGCACATTTCACTTGGGATCATACAGTCATCTTCAGACATCAGTTCAATTTTCTTTTCACTTTTTCCGTTGATGGTTAGCCAAAATCTACGGGGATTAGTTCTAAGCATAGAGGGGAGGGTAACTTCAAAGAAAGAACGCTTAGCCACGGCAAGCGCGTGCGCATATTCATCGGCTGATTCATTGTACGCAGCCCAATGGTCAGTTGACCTCGAGCATTTGGCTTTCCGAAAAAGGCGCTGCTTTTTATTGCGTAGTCGCTTTAGGGTCGGTGTGAACCACGGGGATTGAACGGTATTCGTTATTCTACGCAGTGGTACATAGTGGTCTACTAACTCAGACACCTTGGATTTGAACCGAAGCCAGTTTTCGTCTACAGAACGCTGATCAAAATTTTGAAACAATTCTCCGGTGAATATTTCAAGCTCCCTATTTATTGCAGCATAGTCTGCACGTTTATAGTCTCTGAATGTTTTGGAGGTTTTCTGACGTCTGGGATTCCTGTTGGGAATAGTAAAGTGGATTGCTGAATGGTCACTGAGACCAGGTATCACAGAAAGGGATGTAACATGATCTGGGTGAGTTGTGAGGACTAAGTCTAGAATAGTTGAGCTGGTAGTAGTAACACGGGTCGGGTACTTGACAAGTTGTATTAGATTGAAATCTGAGCACACACTGATAAAAGATGCGCTTTCAGACGAGCTGTAGCTAGCCTTTGGTTGGGGTAAACACCAAGAAATATCGGGCAGATTGAAGTCACCCAGAACAAAGAACACTGCAGCAGGAAATCTAATATGTATCTTATTTAAAACATCATGAAATATCTCGGAAAAGCCTGGAGAAGAGTTTGGAGGCCGATAGCAGGCACAAAGAATGCAGTCTTTGTGGTGCAGGCGAATGCACACACAAATTAATTCTAGTTCAGAAGCGACATTAACTTTGAAAGACACAAATTCATTTGATATCGCAATTAAGACGCCTCCGCCCGAACGGCTACCTCGGTCGTACCGATAAAGAACGTAGTTTTTTGCACCATGCAAAACTTCCCTGCTATCAATTTTTGCTGTCAACCAAGTTTCCGTCAGTATGATTACATCTGCCAGGCACGCATGAACAAGGGATAATAATTCATCACGCTTGTTCATTACGCTCCTTACATTACAAAGGAGAAAGGAAATTTCCCGCTCAATAGCATCAGCTTGTGTGCGCACATCTAGCTATGTTGAAGACTGACCTTCACTTTTGTTTGGGGAACGCGATCCGGCTTGGCCCAGAATATTATTACTTCGGCAGTTTTGAAAGCACCCATCCTTTAGTCCAATTTCAACAACACGATCGGTAATGCTGCAATACACATAGCTCTTTTTGTCGATTACAACTTTGTTGTACTTCAGAGAAAATGGCTGGCTGGTGGCCTTCGCGAAATCCAGCAACTTTTTACGTACGATGCACGTTGCCTTACAAAAGTCCTGAGCAACTGAAATGTTGGTACCGCGTAGCTTGGACTTTTGTGAAAAAATTGACTCTTTCGTTTTAAAAGACGCAAATTGGACGATGATTGGCCGGCACTTATTTTTGACAAACGCTCCTAATCTGTGCGCGCGATTAATCGCTTCATCGGACAGTTGTATTTTGAGTTTGTCAGAAAGAATTCCCCTAATTTTATCTTCTGCTTCAGCCCACGTCTCTTCCGCACAATCAGATATTCCATAGAATACCAAATTTTCTCGTCGTGCCCTGTCTTCAAAATCATCTAGCCGTGATTGTAGTGTGGCGCTTTCATTACGTACAGCTGACGTAATCATCGCGTCCAAATTCGCTTCATCATGTAGTGCGTCAAAGGAATTTACTTTTTCTTCAACAGCGGCAAGACGCATTGTTAAGTCGGATACCTTGATGTCAAGAATTCGTTGGTTTTCTTTTACCTCATTGATAGATTCCAAGAGCTGGTCGTGCCGCTCGTCTAGGTGCTTAGTAAGACGGTTAATTGCAGACAAGACTTGGCTAGTTTCAGCGGCAGGGTCCAGTTTTGGGGGACCAGGGTTAAGCTCTACGTCGCCTGCTAGTACAACAAGTTTAACAACATACACAATGTCATAAAACTCAGACACTAAAACATGTGGGCACGGGAATAGCAGCAGGCAGATATTATCGGATTTCTTCGAATAGAGCGAGGGTACAGTACCAACCTGAACAAAAAAGCAGAAAGGGTTTTTAGCGAACATCGTCGCTGCTGCCATTCCATGCCCACTGAATTGTGGCGAAGTCGGAAGGCGGCTTAAGTAGGCCATGCTGGTTGCGGTCGATGTCCCTCTGGCGGCTTGGGCAGCGTCCCCTTGCGGAGACACGTATGGAGGCAGGCCACATGGCGCAGAATGGATCGTTGTTATCTCCAGGACCGGGCGTTTTCAGCAGCATTTGGGTGCGCCGAAGTCACGGCGCAGGCATAACGGCACGTGTGGAGAAGTGCAGCCAACTGAACAAAAAAGCAGAAAGGGTTTTTAGCGAACATCGTCGCTGCTGCCATTCCAAGCCCACTGAATTGTGGCGAAGTCGGAAGGCGGCTTAAGTAGGCCATGCTGGTTGCGGTCGATGTCCCTCTGGCGGCTTGGGCAGCGTCCCCTTGCGGAGACACGTATGGAGGCAGGCCACATGGCGCAGAATGGATCGTTGTTATCTCCAGGACCGGGCGTTTTTCAGCAGCATTTTTGGTGCGCCGAAGTCACGGCGCAGGCATAACGGCACGTGTGGAGAAGTGCAGCCAACTGAACAAAAAAGCAGAAAGGGTTTTTAGCGAACATCGTCGCTGCTGCCATTCCATGCCCACTCATTTCATGTCCTGAGGGTAATATAAATAAAATAAAGAAAAATAAAATGACATGTTCTCGATTCCCTTCGTCGAGCGACCCCGCCAGCGGAAAGAGATGCGATGCAAATTGTTTTTTTTTGCGCGAAACAGATATATATCTATTGTTATGGTGCACCAGCGACATGAGCAAGCATAACACTTTGGGAAGAGGATGAAGGCGCCTGTGCATTAGACGCTTGCGTGAGAAGCTATTCAGCCATATTGTTCGGCTGCCGATTCACTGTGGACGCTATACTATAAAGTTATACCTCGCCTTGTCACATTGGGTGGACGTGCTGGGTAACCGCCTTGCAACAGAACTTCGCAGCGGCCGTCGTACGAAGGGTCATTCTTTAACAATGACAGAAAGTATGGAGTCTGCATCTGCTCCTGGTGTTCCTGCAGCTGGAGATGATGCGGCGACTACATCTCCTCATGTGACCCTAATCTTCGTGCTCGAGACTCCGCGCGAGCCTGGCATGTTTAGCGGTTCTGGTGATCCGGATGAAGTGGATGTTGAAGATTGGCTGGCAGAGTACGAAAGTGTGAGTACTCAATATCGATGGGGCCCGACTCTTATGCTGGCGAACCTGTTGTTCTATCTTACAGGAACTGCGATTCGTGGTTTGAGAACCATGAAGCAGAACTTGGGAGTTGGGCAATGTGCAGGGAGAAAATGTTGGACCTGTCCGGGAAGCCTATTGGAAGAAAAATGGCCGCGAACAAAATGCTCGGGCCTAGGGCGCCGACCTCGACAGAGTCGTACGACTTAAACATAGAAGATGTGTTGGCATTGTGTCGCAAAGCCAATGCCGAGATGCTGGAGGCTGACAAGGTTGGACATATTCTTAAGGGGATTGCGGACAACGCATTCAACCTGCTCATGTGCAAAAATTATTCCACAGTGGACGCCATTACAAAGGAATGCTGGCGCTTTGAGCAAGCGAAGAGCCGGCGGATTGACAGCGTGTTTGTGAGCCTTCCGAATACGGCTGCAACGTCTTGTGAAGACCGTGCAAGGACACAGCCGCCACCTCAAGTTTCATCGGATCAGGTGACCCAAATTGTATGGCACGAACTTGAAGCCATTTTCCTTGCTCCAGCTCACACTGCTGCTGCATTTTCCTTGCTCCAGCTCACACTGCTGCAAGTGACACAACCCCACTCACTGCTAAGATGGTTCAAGCCATTGTCCGCCAAGAACTCGTCAGCATAGGTATTCCTTCAGCATGCGCTTTGCCCAGCCTGCAGTGAGCTCCATGGTGTGCACCCTCGTCCTATCACAAGCAGCAGTTTACGGCTCGATCTCACTATCCTGCTGGGTGGAGAACCTCCGACAATCGACCAATTCGCTTTCATTGCCCCCGTATCGGTCATGTCGTCTGTCACTGCAATTACCACTGCTCCTCTCTATCTCAACGTCCTCTCCCTATCAGCAGTGGCCGATGACCGATGATTAGAAACAACTTGGATTCCCATCGGCTTCCGTTATCATTTACCAATGCCCGGACAGCGTGACAGAAAAGGCCTACATGCAAACTATGGGAGAGATGGTAGCGAAAGCCTCATATCTTTTTTAAAAGTGCACGTTTCTTTTAGTTGTTTTTACCTTCTAAATAATTAGAACGAAGCAAAAGTTTGAAAAATATCTGTGATATTTAACACGGAGGCCAAGGGCTTTCCTAACACATACCGTGGTTGCTGGCCAATGCTCACAGAATTTGCCTGTTCATCAATCTTACTTCCTTTTGTGTAATAAATACTATTCGACAGAAATTCGGGGCATGCGAGCACATACAAGTGGTAAAAAAAGTAAAGCGGTTAGAGCCGATGTGTCCGTTTCTTTGGTCACTTCGTCGTAAAGTCAGACGAACAGTTACCGAAGAGCCACAGACGCTCATTTGTTCCATTCATTAATTGAGTTCGCACTGGCTTCTCTACCGAACACCTCTTCTTTGTTTCTTTTCATTCAAAGGACCAAAGTGTACCAGCAAGTGCACAGTGTGGCATTTAAACTGCACATTTTTTTACCACGCGCACACCGTTTGGCCCATGCACAGCCCTACTGCACTTAAGAAAAATAGTTCACCAAAGCTCAGCAAAGCTCACCAAAGACAGGCAATTTTCAGAAGCCCACAAACAAGAACGGCTGTATAGCACTTACGTAATAGTTCAAAAGTCACCAAAGATATTGCAATTCATTTAGCTTTAGGCCAATGTAAACGCATGCACTGTTTATGCTCACTTTCACATTCCACAGCGTGTTACGTGTATGACTGCGCGCCGTCTTCACCTCGTTCGCACGTTGACTCAACGCTTCTTCTATTGAAATGCCTGCTGCGTAGGAGAAAAATAGCAGCCACACCCTTTCCCTCTTTCATTTTAGAATGTTCTTGGTCGCTAGCGTCATCTGTGGCAGACGGTGCAACAATGCAACACTTTGCATAGCCTCCGAAACAGTGGTGTACAGTTGCAGGTCTCTAACAACTCTTGACTGACGCGCCCTTATGGGCCGCGCATGAAAAACGCTTAGCTCGTACCATCTGCCGCCGTGATAACAGTGTTGGTCGCGACCACCGCCATGCGGCGCTAGTTTAATACTGAAGCAACGCCTCCTCTAGAAAGATGCCTGAGGAATGCCTGGCGCTCCCAGCGGAGTTGGCCTGCTTTCAGTTTTAAACAAGCTCCGCACAGTGGCGCTCGCAACCGACACTATTATCACGGCGATGGACGGTACCAGCTAAGCATTTTTCATCTGCAGCCAATAGGGGCGCGTCCGTCGAGAGTTGTTCGAGACCTGCTAGTGTGCACCACTGTTTCGGAGGCTGTGCAAAGTGTTGCATTGTTGCACCGTCTGCCACAGGTGACGGTAGCGACCGAGAACATTTTCAAATTGAAGAAGGGAACGGGTGTGGCAGCTGTTTTTTTTTTCTCATGCGGCAGGAACTTTCCTAAAGGAGGCGTTTACTGAAGGCAGGCCAACTCCGCTGGGAGCGCGAGCCATTTTTTAGGCATCTTTATAGAGGAGGCGTTGGTTGGATGGACGTCATGGCCATCACAGCCGTGCAGCCACGAGCTGTTTTTCAAGTTGAAACAGGAGGTGAGTAGATATCAGCGGTACTTGTATTTGTCCTTGTTCTCTCAGTGGCATATGCGAATCAGTGCTCAGGTTTACGGCGGTGAAAATAGCGCATGTGTTAAGTAGCGGGCGCTGCGTAGTCCTAGCTGTAGTCCTAGCTCGTCACGGCGAGATTGCCCATGGCGTAGTTTCTGAGGCTCTTTGATTTTCCACTTCTCGGTACCCGCGGGCTGTCAGAGCCAGCCAGAGCGCGCTCGTTTTTTTCGGGCTGCTCCATAGCCCCCGCGGCGCACTTCCGGTTGGCGTACGTTTTTCTGAGGTTGGACGGTTCTGGCGACCCGCGAGGAGCCCGAGGGTCGCCAGACGCTTTCAGGAAAATTCAGTCTTGGAAGCTTTCTGGAAGGTTTTGGGCAAGTTTCGGGCTAGCAGACGCTGAAAAGGTACGATGCGCTCTTGGTGCCATCTTTGTGAGGACTCGATGGATTGCAATGTGAGCGCTTGAGGACTGCGCCTTCGTACGCTGGAGGATAATGAATGCGTGCACTCGAGGATATTATTTCAGCTTTTTGGCGAGCTTAGCTATGTATTTCCAAGCGGACAATGCAGAAAAAAAACAACATACACACGGCGCATTGTTTTGTTTGCTGCCATGAAGGTAGAGTTTTTTTTTGTTTACGCTGGCTGTCCCAGCGTTCGATTTTGCGATCTTCGGGCAGTTTCGGGTTGTCTTGGTTTCCCCACACACCTGACTATGGCGCTGTTTCCTGTTCAGACCAGAACTAGCTGACTGACCCTATGGCTAGCTCTGGCTGCCAGAGAGCTGCCTGAGGCCTGAAAATCAAAGAGCCCCACAGTCTCTTGTTACAAGTAAAAACCGGACATATTCGAAACGTTCTTTCGTACAGTGTTTGAGCACAGATTCCATTCGGCTTATTTTTCAAATTAACTATACACTGTTTTCAGGGAAAATTTGAAATTAACTGCATGGACCCGGCTCTTAAGGTCAGGTGCCCAGCTGCTAGTGGTGTTTAGGTCCGTTCGATTCGCCTGCACAACGTTAACCAGTTCACGAGGTGCTGCACTTTGCCATTCGTTTCAGCGGTGCAGCATTGACAACCTGTGAACACTGCCATTCATTTCAAAAGGTGCAGAAGAGATGCAGCATTGTTTCACGATTTTCGTGCACCTCCTACACTGATGGTACCGGCTTGGTGGAGCCGCGCGTGCAGCTGAGCAGACAACGCAGCACTTAAGCACAGACGTCGTACCCGCCTCTATGAACGCGGTGTGTTTTGCCAAGATGTTTTCGCCTCATAAAATGTCCACATGTGCAGTTTGTCATCATTCAGTGTTAGCTGAATGGTGTAAATTGAGCGAACAGAAATAAGGCCTGCACCTTTTTGGCACATCGTCATTCGTACGAGTTTCGGGGGTCGTGCTGTGCCAGCACCGCTGAACTCGCGCTGCACAATTTCTGAACTGAGCGTGCACAGCCGTGAGCCGGTTCAAATTGATGCAGGTGAATCGAACGGACCTTATGTGAACACATGCTGCGCGGCCATTTCTTGTTCGCTTCTGGCGGACTGCCTGCCGCTGACCACGATTGCATCTCGCTAATATGCGCCATGCGATTTAGCATTGACGCCGGTGCTTTGTTAGTTAATTCCAAATCATAAACTTGTCCATGTGGTCATACTTAAACGGCAAAACAGATATGAAGACTGGTGCCGAATGCGAAAAAGTCATGGGTCATCTACCATCTAATTTCAGCCGTGCCTGTATTATTTTTTCTTTTACAAAATGCATTGACGCAATAAGGTTCCTCGGTATTGTTGGGTCTACTTTAGTGGAATTGTACTTTTGGAAAAAAATAATATGATAAAATTTTTGTTTCAGCGACTTCAGGATTTCATTTATCGATATTGAGACAGTTGTCATTTCAGATGATGCCACAGTTTGAAAGTTGTGGTAAGTCAATAAGTACACTATGTTGGCGAGTGATGCTATTCTGAATGTAATGCATTTATTCATAATTTTCAGAGTGTAATCTGTCGTAAATGATCTATCGTTGCAGTACCTGGCCACTACCTCCCTCATGCATACGTCAATTAACTCACGGCTTTCAGTCCCCAGCAGCTGCGAAGCAACTGACCACAGCGGCGGTCAGATCTGCAGTGCAGCAAAGGGTGCTAAGAATCTCTGGATGCGGACAGGCCGCCATAGGAACCTGAACTTGGCAACGTTTAACGCTGGAAGCTTGTCTGGTGAGGCAAGTCTAGCTGTACTATTCGAGGAGCTAGAGGGTGTTAAATGGGGTATAACAGGGCGCCGTGAGGTTAGGACTGCTGAGGCCTATACGGTGCTACAGAATGGGCATGTTCTTTGCTATCTGAGCTTGGCTGACAGAAGAGAACTTGGAGTGGGGTTCTTAATTCACAGAAACATAGCTGGCAACATAAAGGAATACTATAGCATTAACGAAAGGGTCGTAGGTTTCATAATTAATCTCAATAAGAGATACAAGATGAAGGTGGTACAGGCTTACGCCCCTACAACCAGACATGATGATGCTTCAGTTGAAAGCTTCTATGAAGACAAGAAATCGGCAATGAATAAGGTAAAAACACAGCATACTATACTGATGGGAGACTTTAATGCAAAGGTAGGGAACAAGCAGGCTAGAAACTAGGCAGTAGAAGATTATGGCATCGGTACACGAAATGCCAGAGGAGAGCTACTATAGTAGAATTCCCAGAATGCAATAGTTTACGGATTTCGAATACTTTCTACCGAAAATGAGGAAACCGTTAAGTGGACATGGACGAGCCCTAATGACAAAAAGAAAAACGAAATAGGCTTGATAATAAGTGCAGACCTAGGCATCGTGCAGGATGTGGAAGTGGCTGGCAAGGTACGATGCAGTGACCATAGCATAGCACGGTCTCCAATTTGTCTAGGCTTGAAGAAGGAATGACAGAAACTATTACGCAAGAAGCCAATCGATGAGCTAGCACTTAGAGGGAAAGTAGAGGAATTCAGAGTTGCTTCAGAACAGGTACTCGGCTCTTATTGAGTAAAACAACCTTAGCTTAGATACCGTGAATGATAATCTGACGAGCATCATTACGGAGTGTGCAGTGGAAATTGGAGGCAGGGTAGTTAGACAGGACACTGGCAAGCTTTCCAAGGAAACGAAGAACCTAATTAAGAAGCGTCAAATCATGAAAGTGTCAAGTACAACAGACAAAATAGAACTGGCAGAGCTTTCGAAGTTGATTAATAGACGTAAAGTATGCGATGTAAGAAGGTATAATATGGAGAGAATTGAACACGCTCTGAAAAATGGAGGAAGCGTCAAAGCAGTGAAGAGGAAACTTGGGATAGGCAAAAATCGAATGTATGCACTAAGGGACAAAGAAGGCAAGATAACTACCAATATGGATAGGATAGTTAAAACAGCAAAGGATTTTTACAGAGATCTGTACAGTAACAGGGACTACCACGATCCTAATAATATAAGAACTAGCAGTAACCGAGGTGACACCCCCCCAGTACTGATAGAAGAAGTCAGAAAAGCCTTGAAGAGCATGCTAAAAGGCAAAGCTGCTGGTGAGGTTCAGGTAGCATCAGATCTGCTGAAAGATGGAGGACAGATTGTGTTACAACAACTAGCCACCCAGGTTTTACGAGGAGTCTCCTGATGGGAAGAGTACCAGAATCTTGGAAGAATGCTAACATCATCTTAATACATGAGAAAGGAGATGACAAGGACTTGAAGAATTACAGGCCGATCAGCTTGCTCTCTGTAGTATACAAGCTATTTGCAAAGGTAATTGCTAACAGAGTAAAGAAAACATTAGAATTCAGTCAACCAAAGGAACAAGCAGGATTTCCAACAGGCTACTCAACAATCGGCCACATTCACATTATCAATCAGGTAATGGAGAAATGCTCAGAATATAACCAACCACTATACATAGCCTTCATAGATTACAAGAATGCGTTTAATTTAGTAGAAACTTCAGCCGTCATGCAGACACTGCGGAATCAGCGCGTCGATGAAGTATATATAAACTTCCTGGAAGAAATCGACAGGGGATCAACTGCTACCATAATGCTTCATAAACAAAGCAGCAGAATACTAATAAAGAAGAGTGTAAGGCTGGGGGATACAATCTCCCCAATGCGATTTACCGTGTGCTTACAGGAGGTTTTCAGAGGCCTAAAATGGGAGCAGTTAGGGATCAGAGTTAATGGAGAATACCTGAGTAACCTGCACTTCGCCGATGACATTGCATTGCTGAGTAACTCAGGGGACTGATTGCAACTCATGATTAAGGAATTAAACAAGGAGGGCAGAAAGATGGGCGTTGACAATAATATGCAAAAAACAAAAGTAATGTACAACAGCCTCGGAAGAGAGCAGCACTTCGAGATAGGTAATAGTGCTCTCCAAGTTGTAAAACACCATGTGTACTTAGGGCAGGTAATAACCATGGAGCTGAACCATGAGATTGAAGTAACTAGAAGAATAAGAATGGGGCGGAGCATATTTGGCAAGCACTCTCAAATTATGACAGGTAGATTGCCACTATCCCTCAAGAGGAAGGTTTATAACAGCTGTATCTTGCCAGTACTTAGCTATGGAGCAGAAACCTGGACACTTACAGAGAGGGTTCAGTTTGAATTGAGGACCACGCAGCGAGCAGAGGAAAGAAAAATAGTAGGTGTAACCTTAAGGTACAACAAGAGAGCAGAGTGGATTAGGGATAAATGGGGGTTAAGGATATCATAGTTGAAATCAAGAAGAGGAAAGGGACATTGGCCGGGCATGTAGCGTGTAGACAGAATAATCGCTGGTCAGTAAGGGTAACTAACTGGATTCCCAGAAAAGGCAAGTGGGTTAGAGGGAGAGGAAAGGTTAGGTGGGCAGATGAGATTAAGAAGTTTGCGGGTATAAATTGGTAGCAGCAAGCACAGGGCCGAGTTAACAGGCAAAACATGGGGGAGGCCTTTGTTCTGCAGTGGACGTAGTCAGGCTGATGATGATCTATCATCAGCTGAATGTATTATTAGTTTCATATATCTGTTTTATTTTCTTGCATGGAGTGAGTTCCGCTCGTTAGACTATGTATAAATTACACAAAAACACATGATTCTTCCAGTTGTCCAACCAAATCTCTATGAAATTTACACCAAAAAATACTGTTTACAAGAAATGGGCCTAAATTATTGTTGTGTTTTGGGAATTTTATTCAAGATTTTCTACAACGAAGGCCCACTTCTGCCAGCCCAAGTACTTAGTGGAATGTCCAATGAATATTTCGATGAATTGATGCGTTTTGTTTTGGCAAGATTTTTCTTTTGTTGGCACCACAACCACTGCATATAGTAAACTTTTTCGATGCTTCTAAACATGTGTTACATTTATCAACTTTCTAATTTATGTATTGCTTTTTTTACAGGTCAGCTATTTGTTGCTAAAGAATGTCAGCAGTGCTGAATATGGTGTGCACGAAGATCTCCATCATATTGTATAATGTGATTACAAACAAGTACTGCTGGGCCACTGAGAACAATTTTTCATTTAAAAGCCTGCAAAAGTGCTGCTGCTTCTACTTGGTGAGCATCAACTGAAAAAAAAAAATAGATTGGTTTTGCTTTGCCTTTCATTTTCAATATCCTTATGACTTTTTGTTATGTCAATGCTGTGATATTTTGGTTGCTGTTCTTTACAAAGTGTTTCGATCACTAGGACCAGAGTATTGCACATACTGCATCACTGATGTTCGTTTGAAAACTTGACCTACTAATACTATTTTTTGTGTTTATATATACTGCCCTCCTGAAAAAAGCTAACTTCTGCCATCTAGAGCAAGATTAAGCATTGAAACAGTTTCACTGCCACCGCCTAAATGTTGTATTATCTTATTTCCTGTTTTACAAGCTTGCCGATTTGTGGGAGCTGGCAGCCAGAGCCCATAAATAATTTCATCGTTTAAACAGTCAGATGGATGACTAAGCGGTAGGACTGCTCAAGAATAAGCATTGAAATAAAATAGAGCATTGACAACAGAAGCTACAAGACAAAAATAACCTTCGTAAATAAAGGTGCATTGACTACCTCAGTAATGTTTATAAATATAAAGGTACGTACATACAAAAAAGAAACAGGGACACTAAACAGTGCTTCTGTGCCAATGCTGCTTCCAGAATGCTATCAGTAAAATATTACCTTTTTTCTAATTGAGAGAATATATGTTCTAGAATGTGCAAGGATAAACGGATTTCTTTATTTGTCTTCATTTAAAAATGCATATGCAGTCCAACAAGTATTTTCTTCCCGTCTGTGCAGGTGCTGTCATATTCATAGTCATGCATAACCTATTAGTTTTCCAACAAGTGTTCCTACTGTGTGTTTTGTTGAAAATTGATGAAAACAGTTGCTTATGAGGTGGCTTATTAAAAAGAGGACCCCATGATGTTTTTTTTCTCCAATTTTCCAGATGAGACATACTCTGTTCATAAAACTTGCGCAGCTGTTCTGGACGTAACAAAAGGTTGGCTCGGGTTTGCTTCAGATCAAGAAGGTAGACCTATGCAAAAAGGCATGCCGGTACGATAGATGGCTTCAAGAGAAGCTCCAGCAACACTTCAGAATCACAAGAGCTTGGGAAATAAAAATAGCATATTGCCTTCTATTTATTGCGTGTAAAATAAACCTGAAGCTCTAAAAATAAAATGAATAGTTTTGTTACTTCTCATGGGGGAGGAAGGGGGCATGAAAAACATACAAAAAAATTGCCGGGGCATCAAATTATAGCCAAGACAAAAAAAACTAATGAGTCAGAAATCGCATTGGGCGAAATAGTTGGCTCCCATGCCAAGAACATGCTTAGCTATTGCATGGTATTTCAACGCAGTGCCAACCATGGAAAGGGGTGTTTCCAATGATTTTCCAAGCACTGCCTTCCTTTGCTTGGCCAATGGTAGGCTTCCCAAGCACATACTTTCCTTGGCCTCCAATAACTTTCCAAGCATGGAGAGCTTGGCCACTGGTGATTTACCATGCTTGGCCCAAGCAAATTTTGCTGGTAGGGCTGAACCTCACTACCGAAAGGACAGCACCCGCTTTGCATCTGCCGCGTAGCCTTCTTCGCCAAACAACTACAGAAGGTTCAACAGCCGATCTCCGTTATCACATGGTCGTAAGTTGCGTTTGCCTCTAGGACGTCGTCAGTCGTCTCGCTCACCACAGACTCACAGGCCGTCATCCCCATTCAACCCCGCTCCTGCCTATCCGGAAAACTAAACGGTGATGCGCCCTGAGGTGACACTGCAAAATCGACCTTCTCCTCAAATCCTCTCTTGACGCGAACGACAAGACCAAGTTTGTTAGACGTTGACGTTGATGGTGTGACTATCTCTGCCCTTATAGGTAGTGGAACACACATTTCTGTAGTGAGCGCGAACCTTCGCCAACGCGTACATAAAGTGTTCACGCTTGCCGCTTCCCGCACACTTCAAGTCACTGATGGGATGACCCCTGCCATTCAAGGGTGGTGCACAGTCCGTGTGTACATTGCCGGACATTCTACATTAGTTCAGATTGCCATCATTGAAATGTGTCCTCATGACATAATACTTGGCTTGGACTTCCTGTCACATCATTCTGCGCTCATTTATTGTGCCATTGGTGCTCTTCAGCTTGAGCTGCCGCAGCTTGCCGATTTTCCAGCTGACCATTCTTCACATTTATGCTCTCGTCACCACAATCGCTTCCCTCCGCAAGCTGCTACATATGTCATTTTGTTGTGCTCACGTGATGTGCCTGATGGTGACTACCTCGTCAATCCTATTGTCTACGTACTGATGGCCCGAGACATCGCCTTTGCTCACACTGTTGTCTCCGTCACTGACAACACTGTGGTTATACCCCAACTTAACATCGGTCTCTTGACTCAAGTTATTCAGCAAGACATGCCTTTGGCCACCCTATCTCTGCTTGACAGCTGCAACGTTACTGGTTTGGACACCAATGCAACATCCCCCTGTGTTGGCCACAATTACATTCTGCCTGCTGATGAGATTAACAATAAGATTGCTCCCAATCTCACCCCAGCGGAAACCGTCGGCCTCTGTCGTCTGATAACATCCTATAGAGATATTTTCGACTTTGACCACCACACTCTCGGCCAAACAACTGCCGTGTCTCACCAGATCAACACTGGTGAAGCTAGTCCTATACGGCGGCGTCCATATCGCGTATGTCACAAGGAGCGCCAAGTAATTCAGAATGAAGTGGACAAAATGATTACTAAAGACGTCATAGAACCAGTATCCAGCCCCTGGGCCTTCCCAGTCATGCTCGTTAAGAAGAAGGATGGCAGCTGGTGCTTTTGCATGGACTATTGCCGTTTGAACAAAGTCACTCATAAAGATGCTTAACTTTAGCCTCAGATTGATCACGCCCTCGATTGCCTTCATGGTGCCCAATACTTCTCGTCTATTGACCTTTGGTCGGTCTATTGGCAAACTACCGTTGACCTCATGGATCGCGAAAAAACCGCTTTCGTTACGCTCGACGGCCTCTACCAGTTCAAGGTCATGTCGTACGGGCTATGTAATGCTCCGGCAACTTTCTAATGCATGATGGACTCCCTTCTCCGAGGATATAAGTGGTCCATCTGCTTATGTTACTTAGACGATTTCAGCCTCTTTTCACCTACCTTTGACAGCCATATCACACGTCTGACAGCCATTCTGGATGTTTTTCGAAGCGACACTCTTCAGCTCAATTCTGCAAAATGCCACTTCGGACGTTGCCAAATCACCATACTCGGCCACATTTTCAGTGCCCCCGTGTTCAACCGGATTCCGACAAGGTGCGAGTAGTACAAGAATTTCCTGAACCACGTTCAACCAAGGATGTCCGAAGTTTTGTAGGGCTATGTTCCTATTTTCGTCGATTTGTCCACAACTTTGCCGACATCGCTCAACCGCTTACTGATCTTCTAAAAAGGACGTTCCCTTCACCTGGGGCATAGACCAAGCAGACGCCTTTTTGGCTCTTATTCATCTGCTGACTACCTAAATCAGTGGTTTATTGTAAATTTCAGGGTTAAACTTACTAATGTTTGAAGTTTAAAAAGCACGACCTCAACGAAATTGTTGTCTGTTTTCGAAAAAAAACGTAATTCTATTTCCATCCAATTCCATAGAAAATATGCCTAATTTCATTTTCATTCCATTTCTCCAAGCTCTGTCACCATTTCATTCTTATTCCATTCAGGGGTCATGAAAATGTGGAATCATTCCGGATTCATTCCCATTCCGGAGTGGCTACTCTGCAATACTGGTTTCCACTATGCGGCCATTCGTTTTTTTCTCAATAAGGGATGTCATTCAGGCTTCCTTGGTGTATATTGCCGTTACCAACACGACAAGTGGCGTCTTGTTCCAAGGTGCCGGTGGCCACACCTTCCCTGCTGACATCTCGCTTCGTCCTCAATCGGCACCTCAGCCACTCAGGGGTGCTGCCCAAGCAGTCTCGGCCAAGGATGCCGACGCAGTGAGTGCGCTGAGAGAGAAGTGCTCCATATCTTCAGACGTTACCCCAGGTTTCACATGCGGTTCGCCTGAAAGCCCTGTCCAGGTTTCCCAGACCACTGCGCGAATCTGCGTCGAGGTCAATGCCTTGAAAGCTTGGATCTTGCGATCTTCTTGCGGCCTTACCAGGGCTGCACACGACCGATGCCGCTGTCACTAGTCCCGTTAATTAGGCAGCCAATCGCCAGATCAATTCCAAGAGCTGAAGTATCAGCCCCCCGAACTGCATCATGACAGCAAGGACAATTTAGATGTCGTATTTGGTGCGCCAGCAAACGCGGGCTGTGGTCCAAAAAACGAGTATTGACCAAGAGTTGATAGCAAATAAAAATATATTCTCAAATACGGCACATCAAACAACACACAAATAGGCACATTCGGCAATAATTCAGGATGACTGCCAATTGGGCGTGTTGGTAATTGTTCATAATGAGACAAGTGCAAAAAAATACACACACTCAGATAGGACACAGACAGGCGCTTACTAGCAACTGAAATTTATTTTGAAGCGTACACTAATAAATACCACACACGCATGAACGTCATTTCCCAACTTTCCCTGTCATCATCAAAAACGTGATAATACAAAATATGCACGCGCACATAACCGGAAACACGTACCAAGAACTAAGAAAAGAAAACGTAAAAAACAAAGAAACATAAATATAAAACGTAACACAGAGAAAAACACTGGGTTACGTGACGTCCAAAAAAGCAAATTCCGCATCTGTTAGTAGAACTGACGTTTGGCTGACGCAACTGTCCCCTGCTTTTCTTATTCTATATGCTTCCATTATTTCTCTCGTCGTCCGCTTGTTGTGCCTGTCAATTATTCGTGTTTCGTAAAATTTCGGTTGGCATGTGCATTCCTTGCAGTGCATTGCTAAGTGTGAGTACGGGGCCCCATTTAGTGAACTCTCATGTTCCCGAAGGCGCACATTTACGCACCGACCCGTCTGACCAACGTATTCCTTTCCACATGTGAAAGGAGTTCCGTATACAACATCTTTCTCGCACTCAACGTACCTTCTGCCATGCTTTATGCTGCATTTTTTCAATTCCCTAGTTCCTTTCTTGATAGCTAGCCTTTCCACTGCTGGACAAATCATTGATAACTTGTTTTCGGCTGAAAAAACAACCCGCACGCCATACCTTAATGCAACTTTTTTCAATCTATGTGAAATATTGTGCAGATACGGAATCAACACTGTCCGCTCTCTTTCACCCTCAACTTGTCTCCTCTCTTGGCTTGTGCCAATGATTGCATTTTTTACTTCCCGACGATTCTTCTCACAGGCCAAAAGGATACATTCATCTTGGTAAGCGGCTCCCCTCAAGCGCTTGATCTGCGCGGAAACACTTTCATTCATTGAGTGTACGCACGATTTTATGAGGGCAGCTTTGATGCAAGAAGTTGCAATCCAATTCTTTACTATCTTCGAATGTGCCGAACGATCACCAAACTTCTTGGTCGGTAACACATCGACCTCTCACGCGCTTCGGCTGCAGAACCCACTTTCACCCAGTGGCGGTAAACACACCCTCTTCTCCTACTTGTGATACAAGCCTTCACCCTCAGCTGTAAAACCTCATCTCAACTGCTTTGCCACTAAGGCATTAGCCTTCGCTCGACGGCGGAAAAACTCTCATCACCTGCTCTAATCACGCTGGTTCAAAATGTTCTTCTCTTGATCACCACTCTCTGAACTCGCTTAAATACGTTCGTCCTAGGTTTCGGACGTTTCAGGTCGTTTCGTTCGTGTGCCGCACCTTCAGAGCTGTGAAAAGGACAGGAGCTTTCTGGTAAGGTGACGCAACTAGGCATGGCCACGCCTAGAGTGACTTAGAATATGGGGAGTGTCCAAAGCGCCGGATCCCGCGCCATGGCCGCCGAGATGGCGGGTGCGTGGCGGGTTTCTTTCCGGCCGTCCCAATCGCACGAAGAGCGCGCGTTTTATGATGTAGGCGTGTCCCGCTGCTTTCTCCGCACCGCGGCGCTTTCTCTTTCCGTCGAATCCATGGAGATTCTGTTCGGACTGGCACGGTGGATGGACGTGTTTTTTGAGCGCTCCCGATCGACTGCGCAGATAAGTGGTTTTGCATGTTTTCAGCTTGCCTTTATAAGGCAGCAGTTGAAATCTTTGTAGCACTTATTGCATTGTACGGCTTTTCTGGGGGTCAGTCACCATGTATTCACTAGTTTGAGCGTGTGTGTGTGTTTGTTTCTTTGCGTTTTTTTTTCTTTTGTCGCCCCATGGGGGAGTTGCACGTACATCGAACACACAATTTTTTGTAGTATAGCTTAGAATTTCTCTTTTTCGTAGGGCAGGGATCGTGTTTTATAATTATCGAGTGAGACAAGTCATAAGGACTTGTCTCAGGAGAGTAGGCACGAGGGAGCGGCAGGCATGTGTTCGTCACTGACCAAGCCGCTGCTTTTTGTTGTGCAGTCTTTCCTGGTTGGCGCATGGCTTCTACCACAGCATGACGCATCGACTGTTCCAGTCCTGCAAGTTCAGCTGGTGCCTCCGGCGCCGATTATCGACGAGCCATGCTTTCGTCACCAACCGGATCTTGAAACCGCCTTCAAGCCCTTTCTTGGCAGGCAAGCGTCATCGACATGGTCAACACTAGACACCGACTACTTAAAGGACGGGCATCGTACGCCAGCCTTTAGTGGGCACGAGGGAGCGGCAGGCATGTGTTTCTCACTGACCAAGCCGCTGCTTTTTGTTGTGCAGGTTAGTGAAATTCCGTCACTGTACTGTAAACGTTCTTGTAACGTTTGCCTGCTGCTCTTTCCGTGCCCAAGTGTCCTTTGCGAGATGTTTTGTGAATGCGTTCTTGTAACAAAACAGTTGCTGCTTTGCGGCGATGTGGAGACGAATCCGGGGCCTAATTCGGAAGTCCTAGCAGCTATCGCCAATCTTTCCGCCAAAATGGAGTCGCGTCACGCTGACGTTTTGCAGCAATTTGCTGACCTTAAAAAGAATCAAGAAAATTTGACGCGAACGGTCTCCGAGTTAGCAACTTGGATGGACGCTCTTGAGTCAATTGTCGATACCCTTGACCGCGGACCATGTGCCGCTGACATAACAAACATTGTTTCTGCCGCTGTTCAAAGCGAAAATGCGGAATTGAAGTCAAGGATGGACGAGCTTGAAGACCGGTCCAGAAGGGACAACCTTATCTTTTATGGAATAGCTGACAATGAAACGGAGACAAGGGAGCAATCTGAAGCACACGTGTGTAACCTAGCCTCTCAGCTTGAAATTCAAAGTTCTGAACTTTCTGGTAGTATCTCGAGAGCACATAGGTTGGGCGCTTTTTCAGCCACAAAAATGCGACCCATCATCGTCAGGTTTTCTTCTTCCAAAGTGAGGGACCGCATCCTTTCACGAAAAGCCAAACTTAAAAGCTCAGGCGTGTCAGTGGGGGAGGACTTTTGCAGAACCACTCGACAGTCGCGCAAGAAGCTAATTGAATTTGGCAATGCAAGCGGTCAGCGTTTTTCACTGCGTAGCAGCAAACTTGTAATGAACAAGAAAACGTACGTATACTGCGCGGCGACCGATGAGGTTTGTGACGTCACTCCTAACCAAGTGTCGCATGCATCGAGTGGTAGCACGTCAGTGCATACTCCCCGCGCCAGTCCCCATCCATAGCTATCTTCATCGCAGCCACATGTCGAGCACGTGTCTGTACTTTTCACAAATACATGGAGCATGATGAACAAGCGGGTGCAGTTATCTTCTACAATTGATTCATGTTCAGCAGATATTATTGTTTGTACAGAGACTTGGCTGTCAGCCAAAATAAAAAACAGTGAAATATTTGAATGCGAAAAATCGTACAACATTTATCGTTACGACCGTGACGTACGTTCTGGGGGAGGTGTATTGATTGGTGTCAGCAGTGCTCTGAAATCTTATGTGGTTAATGTATCTTCCGGCCTAAAACTTATCTGTGTACGAATCTGTCTGCCAAGCCAAGATTTCATTCTCTGCGCACGTTACCGGTCGCCCACCGCCTCGCCATCGTTTTCTGACGAACTACATGATGTTTTAAACAGTGTCGTTATTAGTTACCCGAATTTGCCCTTATTTCTTTTGGGAGACTTCAACCTACCAAACATAAAGTGGCAAAGCGATATTGTAACCCTTACTCAAAATTCGTCTGAGTGTGTTGACTTCATAAACGTATGTTCTGACTTCAATCTAACCCAACTCGTACATAAACCCACACGCACTACAGCTACTTGTTCCAACACCTTAGACTTGATCCTAACAAACAAGCCAGACTTGGTTACCTCCCTTAGTTACCTTCAAGGAATAAGTGATCATTCCATGTTACACTTTATTCTAAAGGCACGTGTTTCTTCTAACAAAAGTGTTAAAACCATCCGGGATTACTCTAGAGCAGACACCAAGTCAATTACAGAAGAAAAGGAGCGATTTGTCGATGAATTCATGGCGAACTTTGAATAACGATCAATAGAAGAAAACTGGTCTGTTTTTAGAAATAAACTTTTATATTTAGCTGACCGTTACGTTCCACAAAGAAATGTCCGCTCTAATCCCCGTTCGCCATGGTTCAATGCTACACTTCGACGCTTACGCAACAAAAAGAAGCGATTGTTTCGCTCTGCCATGAGAGTAGACAGACCCAGCCGTTGGTCCGAGTATCAAAACGCTAACGCCGAATACCTCCATGAAGTTGCTAATGCAAAAAATGCTTACTTTAACGTTACTCTTCCCTCTTATGTACGAAAAAATCCACGAAAATTTTGGTCTCTTGTGAACGGTAACAAAAACAAGATAGTGCAATTAACACACTGTGGTGAACCTGTTCCAAATAATGAATGTTGCAAGCTTTTAAACGATGCATTTTGTTCAGTTTTTCTGCGCAATTTTTCGTCTTCTGTTCCAACAGCCCCTAGCCATAATTTTTTTCCTATGGACTATATTGTAATAGATTGGGTAGGAGTTAGAAAACTGATCAACAACTTGAATATGTCTTCTTCTGCGGGTCCTGATACCATAAATTCCGAAATATTGAAATGTACAGAGTTGTACTCATCACTAATTCTTTCGAAGATTTTTCATCAGTCTTTGCAGTGTTCATCCCTACCTGGCGACTGGAAAAAGGGCAAGGTGGTTCCGGTTCACAAATCAGGTAACACTAATTCACCGGAGAACTACCGTCCCATTTCATTGACAAGCATTCCATGTAAAATGTTAGAGCACATAATATATTCACATTTAGTTAGTTTTCTTGAAGAAAATTCCTTTTTCAACAACTGTCAACACGGCTTCAGGAAGATGGTGTCATGCGACACCCAGCTTTTGTCCTTTACTAACGACCTGTTTGTTAACGCTGATCAAGGTTTCGATACTGACTGCATTTTTCTTGATTTTGCGAAAGCATTTGACACTGTATCTCACGACTTACTAATTCTGAAGCTTACCAAACTCAACATTGACCCTAATGTTCTCTCTTGGATTATTGACTTTCTTTATAACCGAACCCAGTACGTAACCGCTAATGACTGCTTATCCCCCTCTTGTGCTGTAACGTCTGGCGTACCTCAAGGGTCAGTACTGGGGCCGTTGCTCTTTCTTATTTACATTAACGATCTTCCCGACTGCATCACTTTTTCAACCATTAAACTCTTTGCTGATGATTGTGTATTGTATCTCAAAATTTCTACCCCAGCTGACAACTTGAAACTTCAAACCGATCTTAACAACCTATCCGAGTGGTGCAATAAATGGCCCATGCGTCTTAACGTGTCCAAATGCAAATGCATGCGAATTTTGCGTCGCGATAATACTGCTAACACGTGCACGTATAGGCTTCATGCCGCTTCTTTATCGCACGTCGATTCATATAAATACCTCGGTCTTCATATCACAAATAATCTCTCTTGGCAGATGCATGTTGAGTATGTAACTAACAACTCTAACCGCATGCTCGGATATTTACGTCGCAATTTTTCATCTGCACCTTCATTACTAAAACTAACTCTTTACAAAACGCTAGTACGTCCGAAATTAGAATACGCATGCGCCATCTGGGATCCTTCCAAACATACTCTAATCCTCGCCCTCGAATCAATTCAAAACCGCGCAGCTCGTTTTGTATTTTCTAACTACTCCCGCCATTCTAGCGTAACTGCAATGAAGATGTCCCTAAACTTGCCTGATCTGTCGTTGCGTCGTAAATGTTCTCGGCTTTCATTTTTTCACAAAATATTTCATCACAACCCCATTTTAAAAGAACAGCTTTTCACAAACCCCTCCTACATTTCATCCCGTTTGGATCATGGTTTAAAAGTTGGTGTGCCATCTAGTCAAACTAATCTTCATTATGACTCTTTCATTCCACGAACAAGCAGGGACTGGAACCACCTTCCCGCCGCCATCGCCTCCATCACAGATGTAAATGACTTCAAGGTCATCACCCATCAAGAAGTGCTTTGAATGTATTGTTGCGCGCTTTAGTTGTGAATGAGGGTGGCGATTTGGGCTTGTTGGTATGGTTGCATGATGATAGATGGTAGCGCAGACAACGGACACGGACAAGAGAAGGCACATAGACGCAACACAGCGCTAACTTTCAACAACAGTTTATTACACGCAGATCCCCGTGGTGTATGCGATCCACCACGCCAACGTCGCACGTGCGTAGCTCTAAAAACCATCAAATATAAGTATTGGAACATGCGCGTTGGTTATATTTGATGGTTTTTAGAGCTACGCACGTGCGACGTTGGCGTGGTGGATCGCATACACCACGGGGATCTGCGTGTAATAAACTGTTGTTGAAAGTTAGCGCTGTGTTGCGTCTATGTGCCTTCTCTTGTCCGTGTCCGTTGTCTGCGCTACCATCTATCATTAGTTGTGAAACCCCACTCCTTTCTGTAATGACCTCGGGCCCTGAAAGTAAATAAATGAAAAATGAAAATGAAAATGAAGGACAATTGGTGTCATAAGGACATGGTTAAAAAGACTGTAAAGTGTTCAGAATGCGGAGTGAGTTTGAAAATGAACCCAAGTGCAGAAGCAAATGGAGAAGAGGCTGACGAGAAGCATAGGCAATGTGAGGTTGAGGAAAAAAAATGGAGAAAACGATGGTTGTCCAGAGTGAACTGCTGTTGAGAATCACCAAACTGGAGACTGCGTTGGCGACTGGGCAAGAAAAAACGGGGGCAATCGGAGAAAGGCTGAAGTCCGTTGAGGAAGCACTAGCCAAAGTGAACAAAGGAGTGGCCGATGGAGAGAACAGTAGGGCACCGGCAACCAGAACGGCGGAGAAGAAAGAGCTAGCAAGTTTGGAAAAACAGGCTCAGCCGGTTCAATTGTCGCAAGATCCAGTTTCAGCGAAGTAGTGGTGGGGCTGGGAGAGGACAAAGCAGCCGGCGTCACAGGTGCAAGTAACCCCCAGGTGCAGGACGCTCCAGCTGAAAAGTCACAGCACGTGACAATCGCTGGGGACTCGAATTTATATCAAAGCGCAGAATCAATCAAAGAGAGCGTAAGAGATGACAAGAGGGTTGCAGTAGGGACGTTCCCAGGACGCAAGCTGGAAGCAGTCATAAGGGAAGCGAGCGCAAAGCTCAAAACTACAGCTCATAGACGAAACCTCGTGATAATTTCAGGCGGTTTAATCTATGTTTTAAATGAAGACACGGCAGGACTAGGGACCACACTGGCGAAAGGGGTCGATGGCATGCGCGCCACTTCTCCTCTGGTACAGGTAGTGTTATGCACGATACCGGTGGTACCAGTACGTGACGTCAACCTGCTAATAGCGGTTGTCAACGCAAACCAAGAGATATGGCGGATGAGTCGAGAGAAAGGCTTTGAGGTGGTGGAAATAAACAGAGAGGTGCATAGGTTGGTGGGTTTCAACGAGACAGAACTGACTTCGACGAGCGGCTAGGTCATGAGTTAGGTTGGCGACCTGCAGGAAGCGCAGAAGCTTTTTTGGGGAGCACGCGAGCCTCTTAGGGTGCAGGATAGCTAGTAATAAGAAAAACAACCAGGGAGACTGACAGGTGGTATGAACAGATACGATTCCAAAGTGGCGCCAGTATCTAAGATAGGCAGAGTCCGGGGCAGCAATAGACATAGCCACTAGCGCTGAGCCAAGTCGACATAGGGTACATTATCATGCAGAGTGGTAGGAACAGGCTGAAGTGGGAAGAAATAGAAGAACAGCTATGAGTGCAGAGACCGATGGTATACGGTTTTGTAGAAACACATCTCAGGGACATGGAAGAACCTCCTAACAATCCGGACTACGCGTGGGAATATTGTAACAGAACAGAAGGCAGCACAAAGGTGGGTGGTATTGGGGCATTTATTCATAAAAGTAGAGACAAGAAGTGCAAGGAACATTTATAGCTAAAAGAGAAAGTGCCAGGGCAAATCAAACTCCTTGGTTTGGCGTACTTGTGGACGGGAGCAAAGGCCAGAGAGGAAAACTAGGCAACGGTAGAGTGTATATCAAAAGACAATGAGGAGTTAGGAGGAGAGTGCGAGATAATGATACTAGGAAATATGAATGCGCGCATAAGAAGATATAGATAGGTATATCGACCCAACATGCAAAATGATCATGTATACATGTGGAACACATGATTTAATCATTTCCAGAAGTACCGAGAAGTGTGAAGGGCAAAAAACAAGGGAGGTAGGAAGGCTGCAGTCGACGATAGATTACACACTGATGTCACATAGGATGTATGATAAGCACAATAGACAAGGATGAATCAAGTGGCGCAATGGCTCCATTTTCACAACGAGAGTGGGAAAGGGCTGAGAAAAGGGTTCCGTGTAGCACATCAACAGGCCCAGATGGCATTCCAATTATGCTGATAAAGACATTAGGTCCGAAGTCTAAGCAGGCTTTGAGAGAGGCAGTGAACAAAATAATAATCGATGGAGAAGTTCCCGATGTATAAAAACTTAGCAGGATGAGCATGATCTATAAAGGAAAGAGGGACAAAGCTGACATAAACAACTACCGTCCTATAACAGTGACATTAGTGGTCTACAGGCTGGCGATGCAGATTATAAAAGAAAGACTGCAGGCATGGATAGAGAATGAGGGAATGCTGGGGGAACTACAGAATAGATTTCGGAAACACAGGAGGTTGGAAGACAATCTGTCCTCCCTGACACAGTGCATCTAAATAGCAGAAAAGGAACACAGGCCCCTATGGCTAGCATTTTTGGATATCAAGGAAGCATACGATTGCGTGGTTCAAGAGGACTTGTGGGGAATTCTGGATACACTAGGTGTGGAAGATGGAGTCACTAATCTTTTAAAGGATGTCTATAAAGATAACAAGGCAGCTATAAAATGAAAAAAACAGGTATCCAAGCCTACAGAAGTAAAACGGGGTCTTAGACAGGGGTGTCCTCTGTCACCCGTGCTATTCATGATGTACCTACAAGGATTAGTGGCCAAATTAGAGGGAAGTGGACTGGGCTTCAACCTCTCTTTCGTCAAACAAGGAAAACTTATTGAACAGGCACTACCAGCATTGATATACGCATATTATATAGTGCTAATGGCTGACAACAAGGAAGATTTGCAGAGATTGATGGACATGTGCGGTAATGAGGGAGATAGGTTAAATTTCAGATTCAGTAAGGAAAAATCTGCAGTGTGATGACCTTTATTGAACCAGAGAAGTCGCAAGGAAAAATGGCCGTACGACAAGTGCGGCAAAGGCTGCTCAGGTTCTCGTGAAATCAGAGCACGGGGTTTTTCGTTCTCTTTGAAAGGCGCATATGCGTTAGTGCGTAAGCTCCTCTACAATACCCCCGGGGAGGAAGAGTAGCCATCCTGGCAACTCAGGGAGTAGGCACAATGAGGGGCTCGTAGGAGGACTTGAGACGTGTACGGTCTCGCGTCCTTGACGGCGCAAGTCTGGCGATTGTGTTGAGGGCTCGATGATGTAATTCACCAGCGATGTGGCGTCAATGACACGGTATGGACCATGAGAAGACAGGCCAGGAACGTGCGGGGGCACCCAAAGCCACACGAGGGAGCCAGTACGAAACGTAGGCGCTATGTGATGAGCGTCGCCATGTCGGGTTTTTTTGTAGACCTTGAGCCTCACTTGTCATAGACCAAGCCAACTGACGGCAGTCTTTCAGCGTATCTGGCGACTTCCAAAAGCGGGGAGCACTACTATGCATCAGGGCGGTACGGGAGTATGGTTTCGAGTGGGTGGGAAGGTTCACGTCCGTACAACAGAAAGAACGGGGGAAAACGGATAGTCGCTTGCGTCGCGGTGTTGTAAGCGAAGATAACAAAAGGTAATACAGCGTCCCAGTAGCGTTAGCGTGGTCGGAGGAGGTGTACATCCTCAGCATGTCGCCAAGTGTGCGGTTGAACCGTTCAGTGAGACCATTCGTCTGTGGATATATGCGGTAGATTTCCGGTGGATGTTGTTGCATTCAGCGAGAATAGCTTGGATGACCTCCGACAGGAACACTCGACCCCTATCAGTGAGTAATTCCCGTGGAGCCCCGTAGCGGAGAATGAAGCTGCGCAGAATGAAGAGTGCAACTTCTTGGGCGGTCGCTGCCGGTAGAGCTGCAGTCTCAGCGCAGCATGTCAGATGATCGATGCCGACAATAATCCACCGGTTTCCAGAGCGACTATATGGGAGGGAACCGTAGAGATCAATACCCACGCGGTCGAATGGGCGAGCCGGGCATGGGAGTGGCTGTAACATGCCAGTAAGGTGCCGCGGAGGTGTCTTTTTCTGTTGGCAAGTGGGGCAAGACTGAACGTATTTCTGCACAAAGCGATACATTCCATTGTTGGCGCAGCCTTTCGTAGGTTTTCAGGACACCTGCATGACCACTTTGGGGGTCTGCATGGAAATTCATGCAGATGTAAGAGCGCATAGGAGTTGGAACAGCAAGGAGCCACTTCCGACCACCAGGCATGTAGTTGCGGTGGTACAGAATGCTGTCTCGCACGGAAAAGTGGGCTGCTTGTCGGCGTAGCGCTCTCGTGGAAGGGACAGCAGATGGATCGGCAAGGTAGTCGAGTAACAATGCAAGGTATGGATCTTTGCGCTGCTCCGAAAGCATGTAAGTGATGCCTAATGGTGACAAACTGGTAAAAATGGGTGACAGAGAAGCCACATCTGGGGTTAATGGCGATCGCGAAAGTGCATCGGCATCCACATGCTTGCGACCGGAACGATATACTACACGGATGTCGTGTTCTTTCAATCGAAGTGCCCAACGTCCCAGGCGTCTGGACGGGTCTTTCAATGTGGACAGCCAACATAGAGCGTGGTGGTCTGTGACAGCGTCGAAAGGACGGTCGTAAAGGTACGAACGAAACTTCGTCAAGGCCCAGATTATGGCCAAACAGTCCTTCTCTGTCACGGAGTAATTCAATTCAGCCTTCTTGAGAGCGCGACTTGCATAGACAACCACGTATTCGTCTTGGGTGCCTTTCCGTTGTGCCGAAACCGCAGCAAGACCGATGCCACTTGCATCGGAGTGAATTTCTGTGGCAGCAGCGGGGTCGTAGTGACGAAGAATAGGTGGTGACGTCAGCAGGCGGCGCAGCTGGCGAAATGCGTCGTCACATGCAGGTGACCATGCAGATATACCTTTGCTGTTGGAAGGCAGACTCGTGAGAGGTGCGATGATGGACGCGAAGTTGCGCACAAAGCGACGAAAGTAGGAGCAGATACCGACGAAACCTTTTAGGGTTTTCAGTGATGTGGGCAGCCGGAAGTCAGCGACAGCTCGAAGCTTATCGGGATACCGAAGAACACCGTCTCATGTGATGAAATGTCCCAAGATGGTTAGTTTTCGTACTGCGAAGTGGCACTTCTTGGAGTTAAGTTGTAGGCCTGCAGAAGTTAGACACGTCTGAATCTCGTGGAGGCGAACAAGATGTGTCAGGAAATCAAATGAAAAGACTACCAGATAACACAAGCAAGTTTCCCACTTATGGGCACGCAAGATGGTATCGATCATGCGCTAAAATGTGGCAGGTGCGTTGCAGAGCCCAAATGGCATGACGTTTACCTCATATAGGCCATCTGGCGTTACAAAGGCTGTTTAGGGTGATAACATTCAGCCATTGGCACCTGCCAATACCCAGAACGCAGATCCAAGGATGTAAAGTACTCGGCGCCTTGTAAACAGTCAAGAGCATCGTCTGTTCGTGGTAGCGGGTAGACAACTTTCTTCGTAATGTTGTTTAAGCGGCAATAGTCCACGCAAAATCGAACGGTGCCATTTTTTTTCTTTACCAGAACCGCAGGTGATGACCAAGCGCTTTGAGAAGGCTGTATGACTCCACGTTTAAGCATGTCGTCTACTTGCTCCGTAATGACGAGGTGCTCTTCAGCGGAAACGCAGTAAGGACGCTGTCGCAAAGGCGAATGTGAGCCGGTGTCAATAGTATGAGTGATAGTCGTGGTGCGGCCCAAAGCAGATTCTTGAAAGTCGAAAGAAGAGCAAAACTTGTTAAGGAGATCAACAAGTTGGCGGCGATACAAGAGGGGAAGGTCTGCGTCAATAGCATGGTCGAAGGCTGACAAATTTGATGGCTCAGACGCATGAGAGATTGCGGCAATTTGACATGGCGTTTTGTCGGGAAGAATAATATCATCAATATGGTCGACAGGTTGCACATATCCCAACGTTTCACCACAAAGTTAGCCAATGGGGTAGTTCCAGTGGTTGGTAACCAGCATTACGGTTAAAAAAGACGCAATTGTAAGAACGGCAAACGGGAGAATGATGCCCTTGCGTTCAGTAAAAAACGGAGATGGTGTAAACACGTCAGCTTGCGCCACACATGAAAGGCTTATAGGGACCGAAGCTTCCAGAGGCAAGGTGCTGTCGTCGCCAACGATGAGTTTGCTGAGCCGAGGAGACCGGTCGGGTGGTAGAAATTAACATATTGGCACAAGGAACACTTCGGCACGGGAACAATCGATGATAGCTTCATAACGTGATAAGAAATCCCAACCGAGGATAAGGTCATGAAAGCAAGATGGCAGAACAAAAAACTTTACGACGTACAAAACGTCTTCGATGACGACGCGCGCTGTACACACAGCTGAGGGATGAATGTGTTGCGCGCTAGCCGTGGACGGCACCATGCCACAGAGAGATGTGGTCACTTCAGTTTCTGACAAAATTTGGCGTTCATCACAGAAATGGCGGCCCCGGTATCAATTAACGCTAATGTGGCGACTCCCTCAACATCGACATCAACAACATTTTGCGGCGAGAACGGAGGCCTTGGGAATTGCGCACAAGTTGCAGTTCTTGCCTCCAGAACTGCACCGATTAGTTTCCCTCCTCAGGAGGTGGTCGACGACGCGTAGGCGATGGCAATCGGCGACGAGGGGATGGGAAACGAGCAGTCGATGGGCGGTGGTCCGAGCCTGAGCGCCTCTGTTCATAGGCAGACGCGGTGGCCTGCTGCGGCGCGTAGGTAGGACTTCCGAAGTATGCATTTGCAGGTGTGGGGCGACGGCGGCACAAGCATGTAATGTGGCGAGCGATGTCACAAGCGAAGCAGATAGGACGATTGTCTTGAGTGCGCCACTTATTAGATCGGCGGAAAAAGCGAGGTGGGGGCCTGTAAGCTGGAAGCGAGGCCGGAGGAGGTGGAGCCGATAAGGCGACTGAATGCGGAGGGGGCCGCGCGACCACAGCTGCGTAGCTGAGAGGTGAAGGTGGTGCAGGTGGTGCGTAGCCGACAGCTGAGAGATTGGGTGCTACTGAAGTGCATGGGTAAGGGGCCTGCACTGCAGGGAGGACATCGCAAATTTCAGTGCGTATGGCCTGCTGCAGTGTCGAAGGCAGGCTTGCGGTGGGCGTGTCGCTATGCGGCAGCAGGGAGAGCTGTCGGGCGACTTCCTCCCTGATGAAGTCTTTGATCTGGTTGGGCAGACTTTCTTGACGAACGTTGGCAGTTGCGAGTGCGACGGCCGTGATCGAATCCGGCGGTGGGACACTCTGTCGGGGGATGGAACGTTGATGGCGCAATTCATCAAAGCTCTGCCAGAGGCTTACGACGATTGCCACTGTGGTCGGGCTTTTCGCTAGCAACATCTGGAATGCGCCATCCTCGATGCCCTTGAGAATCTGCCGAATTTTCTCTTCTTCAGGCATAGATGGATTCACACGCCTACAGAGGTCAAGCACGTCCTCTATGTAACTAGTAAACGTCTCGCCAGGCTGCTGGGCTTGGTGGCAGAGGCGCTGTCAGCGTGGTGCTTGCGGACCTCTGGTCGGCCGAACGCTTCAGTCACGAGTGTCTTAAAAGAGGACCAGTTGGCGATGGCGCTTTCGCGGTTGGTAAACAAAAGCTTAGCTACGTCTGCCAAATAAAAGATAACGAGGCGAGCTTAGAGTCGTTGTCCCACTAGTTGCTGGCGCTTGCGCGTTCGTACAAGGAGAGCCAGTCTTCAACGTCTTGCTCACCAATGCCGCTGAAGATTGGTGGGTCCTGTTGGCGAGTAGCAGCGGGGCAGGTAGACGGGACAGCCCGTGGTGCTGGCTGGGCTGGGATGGGCTCGTTGGCGACTGCGTCAGGCATGTTTCGTGGTGGTCTCTCGGGCAACTTGCGAGAGCGGAGCTCCAGGTCTGCTTGGGGATCTGAGCAGCCTCCAACAAATGTGATGACGTTTATTGAACCAGAGAAGTCACAACGATGTCGCAACAAAAAATGGCCGTACGACAAATCTGGCAAAGGCGGCCCAAGTTCTCGTGCGGGGATTTTCATTCTCTTTGAAAGGCGCATACGTGTTAGTGCGTATGCTCCACTACAGCAGTCATAATTTTTAATGATAATGAAGGTAAAAAGCTTAGAATACAGGAGGTCACGCAGAGATAACAGATAAATACAAATGTCTGTGCATATGATAAGCAATAGGGCCGGGTACCTAAGGGAACACGAAATATACGTGACGACTAAATGTAACAGGAATGCAGCGGTGATAAAAAACAGGGCACTGTGGAATTACAACAGGTGTGAGGTTGTGAGAGAAATATGAAAAGGGGTCATGGTTCCTGGTCTGACGTTCGGCAATGCGGTCTTGTGCATGAGATCAGAACTTCAAGCAAGATTAGAAATTAAGCAACGTGGAATAGGTAGGCTTGCCTTAGGAGCTCACGGGAATGCACCAAATCAGAGAAAGAGAGAGAGAGAGAAACAACATTTGTTCACGCATCCGGCGTGCGGGAAGTCACCGGCCACGCAGGGCGCGGGTATTCCCAATCTGAAGACTATGGCTTATAGTCCTATCGTCCCAGGCCCTAGATCTTGAGAACGTTGTGCTCCGGCTAGGCATTGGATACTCGGGCTCCTCCGCTCCCGTTGTCCGGGGCGTCGGTTCCCTTTCTCGTCTGCTTTTCCAGGGCCTCCACAAGCCGCTGGATGGCCCTTCGTTGTGTGGTTGAGTCTTGGGAGCGTATCCATGCTCCCATCTCTTCGGGATACGGGGCGTCCTGGCACTGACCATTCGCATTGTTGTCAGAGAGTACAAGGTGATATGGGATGGACATCATTTGAGGGCAGGGAAGCTAGAGGCAAGATAAAATTTGAGAAGCGATTGAGAGAAATGAGGGAGGAGCATTGGGCTAGAAAGGTATTCAGCTATTTGTACATGAAAAATGTCGATGCGAAATATAGGAAGCGAACCAGAGAATTGACAGGTAAATACTTAGAAAACAGCAGGTGGCCAAACCAAAAAAAAACTATCGGTTAAGAAGAAAGTGAAGGAAATGGAAACTAAAATGTTGAGAATCGGCATGATTAAGAAGCCCGCACTAGAGATCTATCGAACTTTTTTAAAGCAGGAAATTGCCAAGAAAAGGATCTATGTTAACACTCGGGGTACTTCTCTACTGTTTGAGGTATCCGGCCAAATATTAAGGGGGTACTCCGTCCGTCCGTCCATCCATCCATCCATCCATCCATCCATCCATCCATCCATCCATCGATCCACCCATCCATCCATCCATCCATCCATCCATCCATCCAACCATTCATCCATCCAAAAGGCTGCCTCCGGCGAAGCATCTAAGTGGCGAGAAAAATGATTTAGCGCTTTTGTATAACTTTGTGTTCATTTAGAAATGTTGAGTTAAGGAGTACGAGAGGCAAAGTCAACGCTGGGACGTTTTATTTTCAAATAGGGTTTTTATTTTGCTGTAGATTGGCGCCACCCATCTTAGAGCAGTTGAAATTGCGATGCGTCTGCAAGAGATCCGCATGTGCTCGAAACTATGCTTCAAAGTTCGCGCGCTGTATAGTAGGGGGGCAGGGCACTGGCGAAAAAGAATGAAAAATGCCAGCACGATCTGCAAGTGAGGTCAGATGAGTGCCACGTTCTATGTTTACGGATTACTTTTTACATTCGCTTGAATGGATTTTTCTTGCTATCATTGAACTAGCAATGGTTTTATTTCTCACGCTATTTCGAACATTTTCGTATACCTCCACAATGTAATCACAGCTGCGCCACGACGTCATTTTATTGCTTCTTAGAAATGGTCTTCGCTTCTTAAGCTGGTACGCCTGCCGTCCAGCCATGGGCGCCACAACTGGACGCTCCTATAGACGAGAGCGTGCCTATCTGGCACCCAGGCACCTTCGGCGGTATACCCTCGCTCCCAGATACGCCATAATTTGTTTGCAACTGCCAAGGCGCTTCTCGCTAGCATGAAATGTAGTGGCTCTGGGAGTTTGAATAGCGAAAAGCACCTGTTCACGCTGCGCCCGCATATAAAATATCATCTGGGTACCACTGGGCTGTCATCTGATGTGACAACAACCAGCGCAAGAGGAAGAGATTGCTGAGCTCTGCCTGGACAGCGCATCCCGGGAATCGTGCCGGTGCGGTGTTTCACGATTGCACAGATTTCCGTCGCTATCAGGAGGAAAAACTATGAGCCCAGTGAAGTGTACAAGTAAATATACTTATTGCGCTTATTCAAGCGCGATTCCAGCTGTTATTTGCGTGCCGTATGCCTGTGGTATGCGGCACGAAACTATTGCAGTACTCTTGCGCAGGCCGCATCTAAATAAAAGTATATACGTATTACGACTCACGTGTAAATGCACGCGCGTCGCATGTTTAGTACAACTGCAATGGCCCACTATCGCGATGAAAAAAAATGTGAACGGCATGGGAAACATGGCTTTTGACTTGGTGGAACTGCGTCCTGCATTGACTGCCACTAGGCAAATCTGCATGTGCTTTCGGCCGGCGTCACCGTAGCATTTTAGAGCCTTGTTCAGGCTGGCATTTTTGCACCGCGTGTGTGTTCCGAGTACCCGGCAGGACTGGCAATTGATATATATGCGGCGCATGAGAGTAACTTGGAGGCACATACTAGCGCCCAATTGACGCAGGCTTGCACCACAAAATCTGCCTTGTCACAGCCAAGGCACGCGAAATTAACGCTATTCACGTTTCTTTCAGTCGGATAATACGTACCTGACGAAGTTGCTTCCGTAGTCTGCAATGTACGTGCTGCAGACATTCCGGACTGTCGAAAAAGATGTCCTAGACATTTCACACAGAATCAGCATAAATTTCTCGCACAGGAACAGCGCGAAACATGATTACAGCCACACTGGGGTTGTGAACTTTCGCGTTTCATTTGCAGAGCCTCTGCTAGCGTGGCACTTGTGGGTGTTGCTTCGCCCCGATTGCAACAGAGAGCACCACGTGCTTTTCAATATGGCAGCAAGCACTGAGCTCACTGTGTTCTGTTATATAGATGAGGCACGTTCAGTGGGCCTTCTCAACGAGGAGCAAAATGCTGTTTGGCACGCGAGTTATAAATAAACAAAATCACGGCATATGCACGGAGTGAATGATTAGCAGGGCGAAGCGTCCGTCCATGCATTCATTCGTCCATGCGTCCGTCATTTACTATTCAAGGAGGTTCTATACTATGTCTATACTAGTGGAGGTGCGCCCCGGTAAGTGACACCTGTCGCCGCCATATTGGAAAAGGAAAGACTCGGAAGCACACGACAAAGCGCGCTTTGTAGCTCCGCCCTCGCAGTCGCCTTTGGAGTTGGAGACTCTGACATGCTTTTGTAAAGCATTTAAAGATTTTACAAGGCCATGTTGACTTCGTGCGCTGTTTATGGCTTGTAAGAGATGGGAGGAAGATGTTGCCGGTGATGGCATCCGTATGGAGGAACTGAACGCTGACAGAGGATACGAGAAACATAACAGAGGTTTATGACATTATTTACACATATTTACAGAAAAGGTTGGGATAGTGGTTTAACAAACCACGAGCGTGGTGGTTCAACACTACATAGTTCAGAGCCAGGTTCAGAGAGCCCCGTCCAGCACTCTGCTGCTTCGTTTTATGCCCTGTCAGGCTCCTCCTCTCCGAGTCGAACACCAATCACGCACACACAGGTTAGGGGGGCGAGCATGCACGGTCCACATGAACACTGCACTGTCGTGGCGCCAGCAGGGCTGGTCCTCGTCGTGGGTGTGCCGTTAGACGAGCGTTCCCACGATCCTGGCCGCATACCTCAAAGGGTGCACTGCACAGCTCGCCCAATTAGCGGGGCGATCTGCGTGCGCTGTCCGTCGCGGTCTCTTTCAGGAAGACGCCGTCTTTGTTGGCCTCTCTCGAACGGCTAACGGCGTCTTGGCGACACGACGTCTTGGTCCTCCGGCTAGCCCGTACAATGCCTGACGATCATAGGCAGTCGGCCAGTCGGCTTGGTATTGGGGATCAAAAGGGAGCACCGCTCCTCTGTCAGCTCCGGCGCCGGCCACGCTAGCTTTGCCGTCGCCCGATGAGTCGCCGAGTCCATTAGTCACCGCTTCTGCTTGAAGCGACGACAAAAGGTCCGCTTTTGAAGGACGGGAACTCGCCTCTGCCCGCCGCCTGGTCTGGATAATCGCTCAAATACTTGACAGCGTCGGTAAGACTGGGCGCCGAAGGGATTGAGAGATGAATCCCCAGGCCAAACCTAACAGGCTGCACAAATCGCTTCAAGAAGACGCCTGGAATCACTTTTCACGTGTAAGTATTCTCGCTTTGTTCGCTGACGATCGCCCGTATTTTGTTAAATTAGAAACAATATAAAAGGTGTGCATGCGTGTAATACATGCGTATAGATTAATGAAAGGTAACTTGAAGCTTTAAATACTCGCTCACACGATGTTCTCGCTGAGTTTGAAGTTTATGGACGAAGGACTTGCAGTCTGTGGCTGCACGTATCAAACATTGGAACGAGTAGGGCGTCTGAATGTCCTTTGAATTCCAAGTTTTCTGGTGTTGTCTTACAACGCAAGACTGACTGCGTGCATGCATATTTTAGTGGCGAGTGTATATCGAATTTGGTGCATGTCTATCGAGGAATTCACAAATGTAGAGAACAATTTCATGCCGTGATTATCCGTGTTACAGGTTTCCAAAAGTCAGTGCGCTGCATTCTGCCTGGGAACGTGCTGTTCAAAGAAGTAGAGTGCTACGGACGTTGACCTCCTTGCTGTGTTGGGGGCTGGCTGGTCCCGATGAAACAGAAGAAGACGGCCGACAGAGATGTACGCGGCCGGCGGGGACGCCTACCAGCCCGAACACGCGGTTTGGCGCGAAACGCCTAAGGAAAGAACGACAACCGCACTCCATGGTTACCCAATACACACTGTTTTATTTTACAGTCGCCTTGAAACCCTGGATGCCAGAGCGGCGCCCCCTGGCATCCTCACATGTCATTCCGAAACCGAAACCCAGAACACAACAACCATCCCCTCCTCGAAAAAAGTTCACCTATACACTGTATATTTATACATGCTCGAAACATAAGTATATACAAAGTATGTACGTTAGAACACATGAAAACTCGGAGCACGGCACACCGAACTCACACACTACGAGTCCTGAAAATGCACTGACAAACAAAAAAACGTACACAACTGTTCGGAACAAGAGTTCTACATCACATAGTCTTCGAACCGACGCGGCTTCTGCCGCTTCCGCTTAGGGCGGGCCCTTTTGGGTATAGAATCAGGTGTCTCTGCACCATGGTCACTTGTGCTCTGATGTGACACATCAAAAGCAGTGTAAGATTGTGAAGGCTCTGAACGAGCGTTAAAATTCGCGGTCTCATCAGAGCTCGCAGCATGAGCTTCGGAAGAATTTGGCGGACCGAAGTCCGGTTCAACGGTCTCAGCCGTATTTGAAGGTTCGAAGTGAACCGTATGACTTGGTGTACTTGAACCAGCGACACCCACTGGTAACTCCTCCCCCCTTGAAGAAATCCCTGTACATGGAGGCCACATGTAATAATCTGATGTACAGTTGAAAGGCGCGAACGGAACGTGATGGGGAAGACTTTTAGGTGTTGAAGGCGAATCCGAATGAAAAATAACAAGGCGCGAAGCATTCCAGATGTTACCATCACTTAAGCGAAAAGAAGTGGGGCTAACCTGGCCCAAGACTTCGTAAGGACCTCGATACTTGGGGCGCTTGCCTGGCACACGAACCTTCACTAGATCGCCAGTGCGAACTTTGGACTGCTTTGCACCTCGACGGGTGTCGACATACTTTTTCATTGCTTGTTGCTGAGAAAAAACCCTGGTACGGATTTGATCAGGAGAAGACACTGCTATGTTACGAGGCAAAGAGACTATGTCGAGAGCAACTCGCGGTTGCCTACCGTGGTGAAGTTGAACAGGAGACACTCCAGTGGTGTCTTGTGGTGTGAACATGTACAAAGCTAAACATTCAGTCAAGACTTGCTTGAGGGAGTCAAGACTTGCTTGAGGGGACGGTGCTCTAATTGGGCGATCAGGATATGTTCCTGCAGAACGCGATTAAAGCGCTCGATTTGCCCATTTGATTGGGAATAGAAAACTGATGACCTCAAGTGCTGAATTCCTCGTTGTGAAAGAAAAGCCTGGAAATGTTGGGACTGAAACTGGGCACCATTGTCCGTAACTATGGCATCAGGAAAACCTCCCCGGCTGAAGATTAGAGACAGAAACTCAATGATGACCTCAGAAGTAACCGTACCTGTGAAACAAATTTCTGGCCATTTGGAATGGTAGTCGATGAGAGAAACGATAAACCGGGCATTTTGCGGAACATTATGCAAAGGACCGATGATGTCCATGCCGAGTTTCTGCCAAGGCCGATCAGGCCACTGGACTGGCTGCAACGAAGAAAATGCAGGTTTGGAAGACT
This sequence comes from Rhipicephalus microplus, assembly GCF_043290135.1. Taxonomy (NCBI): domain Eukaryota; kingdom Metazoa; phylum Arthropoda; class Arachnida; order Ixodida; family Ixodidae; genus Rhipicephalus; species Rhipicephalus microplus. The sequence goes on along the minus strand of NC_134702.1, from coordinate 204,960,964 downwards.
TGTCAGCTGCCTGACATATATGGCAGTTGTAAACTGCATGCTCGACCTGCTTGTCTAAGGCTGGCCATCAGTACCTGTCTCGGAGATTCTGTTTGGTGCGGACAACGCCTGGATGGGCCTCATGGGCAAGCTGTATTAGCTTGTTGCAGAAAGAAGCAGGGGGAATCACGCGTTCATCGCGAAAAAGCAAGTCCTCGACACAAGACAGTTCCTGTGAAGTAAGGCGAGAATTCAGAAGCAAGAGCACATTTAGAAGGCCATCCTTCACGTAAATATTTGAGAACTTGAGACAAAGTGGAATCTGCAGCTGTAGCTGCCTGAAGCTCAGCTTTAGTATTGCAGGAAGTAACTAATGAAACAACTTCCTTATCCCGCTCTTCAGTAACTGGTATCTGAAGAGGAAGGCGCGACAGTGCATCAGCAACCACGTTATTAGAACCTTTGCAATATTGAACACCGAAATTATAATACATGAGTTTGGCACACCAACGGGAAATGCGAATGGGGCGGCGTTCTTCAGATCCTGCAGAAAGAAGAGCCACTAGTGCTTGGTGATCTGTAGGTAATGTGAATTGCCGGCCCCACAAGTAAACATGACATCTCTCACAGGCAAAAAGACAGGCGAGAGCTTCCCGCTCTCCTACTGAATATCTGCGTTCAGCAGGGGTCAATGTACGAGATGTAAAAGCGATAGTGATCAGCTGATCACCTCTGAGTTGTTGAAACACTGCTCCCAGCGCAGCATCAGACACATCCGTCGTGATGACGATAAGAAGCTTCTCAATGAGAATACTAACAGCTGGCTTTGAGGCCAGTATTGACTTAACACGAATGAAGCTCTGCTCAGCTTCAGCTAACCAGTTAAAAGGCTGTGCTTGACGAAGTAGAGTACGCAGTGGTTCAACAACATCAGCATAGTGAGGAACAAACTTGGCATAATAACCAACAAGACCTAAAAAAGATTGAAAAGTTTTGGCATCAGTAGGCCGTGGGGCATTGACAATAGCCTGAACTTTAGATCCAACAGGTGTCAAGCCGCGGCAACTGACATTATGTCCTAGAAATTGTAACTCATTCACAGAAGAAATGCACTTGTTATTAAGTTTCATACCACATTCACTGATGCGGTTGAGAACAGTATGCAAGTTAGCATCGTGCTCTTCGCGAGTACGTCCCCACACCAAAATGTCATCCAAGTAACAAAGGGCGTCATTGCAACCCTTAAGAATAATCGACATCATTTTCTGAAACACTGCAGGGGCAGATGCAAGCCCGAAACACACGCTGCGAAACCGAAACAAGCCTTCGTGCGATACAAATGTGGTTAAGTCTCTACTGCACTCAGAAAGTTCAACTTGGTGATAAGCGGACATGAGGTCCAGCTTGTAGTAACATACCGCTCCGGAGAGCTGATGAAGCAGTTCTTCATTGTGAGGAAGTGGAAACCCGTCTACGACGATCGCCTTGTTCGGTTCTCGTAAGTCGACGCATAGTCGAAGGGATCCATCTTTTTTCTTGATGACGACCAGTGGAGAAACCCAGGCTCAATGATTCCACTGCCTTGAAGGCGAGACAGTTCCGCAGAGACTTGCTCACGGAGAAGAAGAGGAATGTGGCGCAGCTTGAGGCGCACAGGGCACACACCTGGTCGACGCATCACTTTATGCACATAACCGCACACATTCCTGGGTGAACAGGTGGTGGAATTCAGAAGGCGCGTTGGCCGGAAGATCATCTTGGACGTCGACTTGAGCACACGTCATAGACGCACCGACGATGTTGATGGACAAGGCCCTGATGGCATCACGTCCCAAAAGCAAGCTGCCATTGGCAGTTACATAAAAAGTAATGGAAGCAGTGCGACTGCGATAGGAGACCTGAGCTGTAAAATGACCTAATATATCAATCGTTTCCTTGGAGTATGTTTGTAGAACGACGTGTGAAGGCAAAAGCCGAATGTTGGAAAAATGACTATGAAAGTCAGCGGCACTGATTAAGGAGACTGAGGCACCAGTGTCCGCGAGCAATGACAAGGGCACATGGCCCAATGAAGCTACGATGCTAGGCTCGGACGTAGTGTGGAGGCCATCCACATTTAAAACAGTGACCGTATTGGTTTTTGCAGTGCTCGAAGGAGTGGACGAAGAAACTGGTTCCGGAAGATTTGCTGGACGGGAATTGCATACGGACTGAAAATGTCCGATTTTTCCGCACGCAAGACAAGTGCGGTTTCTTGCGGGACACTGCACAAAATTGGCTAAATGCCGAGCCGATCCACAACGAAAGCAATGCGCGGTTGCGCTTGGAGAAGAAAATTGCGAACGCGAGTTAGGAGCTCGGTGCTGTTCCTGAAAACCAGAATATGGCGGAATGGGGTCGCCATATTAAAGGATTTTAGTCTGTCCGGCACTCCGGTACGTTTTTGCGTATACCGGGTTGCCGGAGGGCGTAAAGCCGGATAGCGTTGAAACGAGCCTTTTGCACTTTTAGCCCGTGCCGCCCAAAATACGCCCCAAAAACGCCCGCGACGCCTTCGCGGCTGTGGCCGCCGCATGTGCGTATGCACAAAGTAGAAAGTCTTCGCAATACTGACCAAGTTTGAAAATAAAAAAAAACATTGGACAATGCCAATAAACTTTTTCGTTACAAAACGGGACTTTATGTTTGTTTTCTTTAATTGCGCTATGATTTAAACCTAACTATGAAGAAAACATCAGCATCCCGGTGATAGGCATCAGAATCGGCATCATGAGTTGCTGACACAAGTACAGTGCCTAGAATATTTGAAGTGTTATTACCGCCAAGCGGCGCGTATGGGAACCCTTGAGGCAGCTTGGCGATGTATCCGCTAGGTGGCGCGCTCTCCCGCTTACACGTCAGGCCGCCACGAGAAGCACATGTGTGCATGCTGGACTGCGTGCGTTGTGCGTGCCTTTCGTGTTGTTTTCTTCATTTAAATGATGCCTTGAGAAGCAGTGATGAGCCGACGACAGAGTGACTGTTTTGTACCCGGTTGCAAGAGCGGGTACAAGTCGTGCAAAGAAAAAGTCTCGTTGTTCGGCGTGCCCAAAGAAGCGGACGTATTTCAACAGTGGCAGCGCAACATTCCAAGAGCAGATAAGCCACTTGAGTCCAACGCAGCTGTCTGCGAGCTTCATTTCGACAAACAGTTTGTATCACGACACTTTGAACATATTATCGACGGGAAAACTGTACGCCTTGAGAGAACGCGACCGGTCCTTCTGCCTGGCGCCGTACCCACGATCTTTCCCAACGTGCCTGCCTACTTATCAAAGCCCGTTCCCAGGAAAAGAAATCCCAAGGAGAGGTTGTGCCCACTGCTTGATCTGCCAGAAAAGCGGCAACGGCTCAGCGAGGTGCTACAGCCACTGCTAGGTGAGGAGCCAGATGAGTCTGCGACAGTGCCTTCTGAGTCTCAAGTTCCTTTCAACCACAAGGACGTTGCCCTGCCGTCAGACAGCTGGGGAAAGCACGTGTTCGGTGGTGTGCCATTGAAGGTCGCGTACAGTGTGTGTTCACCGGGGCCAGACATGGGTCTCCTGTGCGCTGAGAAGCTTGTGTTGTTTACTGTGACCGACGATAGTGTGGCGAATGAAGTGTTTGTGCGCGGAGTGAAACTTGATCTGGACGAGCCTGGCGGCCCAGCTTCCGTTCTCAAGGCTGTAGATGGTATGCATGTATGTTCACGGGCAGGATTTCTTGAAGAGTTCCCGTTCGCAAGCTCTAACTCCAACTTGACAGTATGGAATGGGAGCCTGTACAACAAAAAGTGCGCAGGTACCTCACTTGAGCGGTGTGTAGCCTGCAAATATCTTCGGAGAATCCTAACCAACCAAAGGTGTCGGAGAAAAAAAACCAAGTCAAAAACAAATGTTTCTCGAAAGATGAAAACGAAAATGCAAGCTGTGCGGCGCTTGAAGGATAAAGTGAAAGCGTTAGACGAAATCATTTCGCAAATGAAAGCAGAAAATGAGAAGATTGAATAAACACTTCAAGCAAAAAAAGCATGCAAACGAAGGTGCAGCTATAACAAGAGCACATTTTAATCACTTATTCTCGAACGCCGCATGCTCGGCAAGCACCGTCACCTTCGATTTCGGCACTACAATCCATGGATCTTTGGATGAACCAGAAGCTTGATAGCGTCTGCAATTAAAATTTGGACTGAAATTGTTGCCGTGTCCACAAGTTATAGAAACCGCGATTAAAAAATAAAAGCGCGAGATCCAAAAGCGATCTGTTTCAACAAGTCACGGCAAAAAAAACATTGCTTCCTGACATTCTTAATTCACACTGTCCCAACAATAATAGCTGGCAAATGGAGATGCAATTACATATGCACGTAGCAGAATGAAGACAGTGGAATTAAACGCACGGTGCTAAATAACGGCCGATTAGCTGCGCGACAAGCAGACCACTACACGGCGAGCGGACGTGTAAGCGGGTGTCAGCGCCCCCTAGAGTTCTCTTTTCGATGCATCGCGGAGCGGCCTCAGAGCCGGCGGCGCGGTCTGCACACTTCCCCTATTCTAGACACTGTAACACAAGCGTCATGCGACTCATGCCTACTTTTCGTGTGCTCCTTTGTGGCATCGGTCGCAGCGATCCATTGATCCCGTTGAAGTGTCGGTGATTTGCTGTTGTCGTGTCTGCATCAACGATGCCGTACAGCGTATTTCACGACCAACTGCTCCTGCGAACTTTGCGATGGAACGAAATCAAAAATATGTATTTGCTTCGAACTGCACCGCGCCGTGACCTCATGATAAACGGACTTCTTGATTTGGACGGAATGGACTTTAGTACATTCTACCGCTCGTTCAGGTTCCAAAAATGAGACCTGGAAGATTTAGTGGAAGCCTTGCTGATTCCCGAAGAGGTCGTGAGCGCTTAACGGGTTCGAGTGTCTGGTCGCGAGGCGCTGTGCATGACGTTGCGGCGTCTAGCCTACCCTAGTCGTCTCTGTGAGCTGGAGCTCTTCTTTAGGCGCCACAGCTCGGTAATATCAAGTGTGGTGTCTAAAGTGTTAGCCCACATAGATTACTACTTCGGGCACCTCCTTGCGGACCTTACATTGCACAAGTGGCTCAATCTGCAATCACTGGAGCTGTTTTCTCGAGTAAGAAGGCGTGCTGTTGCGCTGCATGACTGCCTTTAGCGCTATGTTTATGCTTCGCTGCACTACATCTCTGTGTTTCGGTAGAGGTCATTAAATGTAATTCGTGCCCCGCCGTGGTGGTCTAGTGGCTAAGGTACTAAGCTGCTGACCCGCACGCAGGTCACGGGATCGAATCCCTGCAGCGGCGGCTGCATTTTCGATGGAGGCGGAAATGTTGTAGGCCCATGTGCTCAGATTTGGGTGCACGTTAAAGAACCCCAGGTGGTCGAAACTTCCGGAGCTCTCCACTACAGCGTCTCTCGTAATCATATCGTGGTTTTGGGACATTAAATCAATCAAATTTAATTCGTCATTATGAAGGGAAAATAAGGCTCTGGCTTTCTATGTTCATAGCACACCAGGCACATTAAATCGCCCCTCAACCCCACCAATGACGTAGCAACATCATCTTCTAAGTAATAATTTGCCGCATCAATTTAATACGTGAATGTGTTGTCGATTTTATTATTATTTTCTAGCGTGCTTGAAAAAAAAGCACAGGAGACATCCCTTTATTCCCAACACTATAAAGCAGTTATTTCTGTGAACCAGACACCTACTCCTTCATTATTTTGCCTCCTCATTATCATTACTGCCCCAAGAAAAACCTCATGATGTAGTCAGTGTCACAACAACTGTACTGTAACAATGCCTTATAGATCAGTTTTCTTTCTTGCTGTACCAATGCCATTTGACATTTTTCTCAGACTTTTATGCCCAACGAGACAATTTCAAATTTTATTTGTAGCTTTGTTTAATCAGTGTTCACAGAAAAACGAATTCCTTTCAAACCAAAAAATATCAGTGTTTTGTTGATGAGCAGCCTGTCTTCCAAGGTTAGCACCATTGCTCTATATAACTGGCTGTTCTGTGTCAGCAACCTACTTTTGCATGCAGTTTACTCCATTACTTCAACAGACGCAGTACCTGATGCCAACTACCAGCATAAAAGGTGTTAGTAATTACTATCATTGAATAATTATGACAGATTCACATGAACCACTTATCATTGAAAATGTGATAAGCGAAATTCATGTATGTGTCAATGAATGTTTCTTCTGTGGGAGAGAGATCTGAATTCCTGTTGCAGTGATGCTAAACATCGAGTTAGTGCCAAACACACGTCCTGTCAGGTAGAGCTACTACACCTTAAGCAGCTTCGTTTACTGCGAAAAGTTTAGCTTATACTTATTTTGATCTTGGAACGTCGTGCTATATTTTGGTCTTGGAACTTCGTGCTATGTGTTGCTTTCTGCAGCTGCCATTTCATTTTTCAGGCTGTGCACAGGAAAGGTGCTCCATTGAAGAATTGCTGGGGATTTATTGACGGAACAGCTAGACGAATTTGTCGACCATCAGCTAGACAAGAAGACTATTTTTCTGGGCACAAACGCTATCATGCTTTGAAGTTTCAGGCATTGATGTGCGCAAATGGCATAACCTGTCAGTTGGATGGCCCATTTCCAGGCCGTCGTCATGACGCTGGTATGTGAACTTTCCTCCAGTTTCTCCTGCAAAGGTACCAGACTAACTGAAATGCCCTACGGAATACTATGTTGTTAATGAAACATTTCGCTTCAAACGCATTGGCATGTCCTGGCAAGGTAGCATGCACCTCTATGATAGAAAATTCATGTAGGCTAATTTCAAAAGCATGCTACTCCGTATAATTATACCCACTTGATGCTTAACACTTCTGTTCTGGCAAGTCAATTCATCATGAAATTATGATGTACCAGCTCCAACAGACACCTTTACTTCAGACGGTACATATGTACCCGTTTGTCCATTTGTGTCTGCCCTTATTTTTTATTTAAGGGTGTTTCACTACTTAAAAATTCTAAACGAAGAACTAAACAGTGTTTTCATTGATTTGGTGTTTTAATTGAATAAATATATGGAGTTTATTCAAACTACAATAATTGCACATAACCAATGGCAAAATGTCAAAGCAACAAAGCTTGAGAAGAGCAAAAGACCAAAACTCTTATTTAAATGATTGAATTGGGAAGATACACTAATTTCACACTTTTACGGGACTACAAAGACTTCAGTCATCACCGCAATAACAAATTTTTGCTTTGAACTCTTGCGTTGCTGAAGAAAGTGTAACCTCAATTCATTACCATAACATTCATCATAAGGAATGTTATTCAAGAGCTGGTGGCAAAGTACCTCCTTTAATATTTATGTAACTTCTATGTTCATCATACAAATGAAAAAAATACTTCAAAGGCTGTATACTGCTGTATTTAAACACTCAGTTCACATAATGGTATATTTTAGTGGTCAAATATTATGACGATGTTAATTCATTAACGTGTGGATATTTGCTTGGAATTATGTGTAGTGGCACTCTACAGTTGTCTTCGAAATGGGTGCCTTTCTGTTCAACTGCTATTTGAATAGTACTCTATTCAATTAGCCATGAATTAGGTATCATCACTATCTAATGTGTATTTGTTCAATTCTACACTTCACTATGCACGCCCCTAGTTATTACCAACCTTGCAAAGACAAACGTTCAACTTGAAATGTAACTTCCTCAGTAGGCTTAAAGCTGTCAAAATTTTTTATCTTTTATTGGCTTATTCTGCTCCAACCACTTCTTGCCCTTGACATTTGACAAGGTGTCTTAAAGGAGCAGTGACACAATTTTGGATGTCCTGCAAGTGACATTTTTTTGATTTCTTGGTATGCGGCATAAAAGTGTACAAACATGTTTTGAGACATTTTTGCTTTCATTAGTATACAGTGTATTTAACGCTCTCTACACACTGAAGTAAGCGAACACATCCAAACTAGTTTCTTTGATTTGAAAGTTTCTATCACAGAGCAATAGGATGCCTCACTGCAATGAACATCATGTCAACTAGTCAACGCAGTTACTGAACTCTACGTTCTGAGTGCCACATAAATTGCCCAAATCATTGTCAAGGTCACGGGAAGATTTCTGTCTTATTGTTGCTAAAGTGCATTACAAGCAAATGATGGCCAAAAGGAAAGCTACAAGCCACTGCAGCGCGTGCAGTCATTTACTATCTGGAGGAATCAAAAATAGCTCCAAAGTACTAAACAAAAAATAAATGTACTTCACTGTTAACCGCGATATACTCCAAAAAGTATTTTTGTGTTTTACTACGATATTTTTGGAAAAACCTTGCTGAAAACAGTTAGACATTTTATTGAACTTTCACTTTTTGTGTTAACACTTAAATTGGCGTGATTACTTGTGTTTTTACAAACTCAATGTAGTGCGGACACATTTCTATGTAGTGTAGACACATTTCTGTGTGGTGTGGACACTCAGTGTTGAAAAATGTGCACTCATCGTGTAAGTTGTGCTATGTATAGTTGTGTTGTGCTATGTATAGCCTTAGCACAAGGCTATCTGTATAGCCTTGTGTTTGCTACTAAATGGGCGATGTCGACTTTTGTGCAAGAGGAGTAGCCGGCGCCACGCATTGGCATCAACCTCTCCTTAATACATTTATTTTTAAAAAAATACGAATCTGCTGCTAGCAAGTGACTAGTTGCTGTCTTCCAGTAACGTCAAACTGCCATGAAAAATCACTTAGAGGTCAACAGCCCTCTACCCTTTTCAATTTCACATATTCAGTCATATCTTGAGAACACAGCAGGATATATGCTGCTTCCCTCTTTGTCTCATGGTCACAGTTTTTTCTTTTTCACCTTGCCATGCTCTTCACTGTCCTGTGTCTGTAAGCGTTAACTGGACACATTACCATGATGGAGCACAGGTGTGCGGTCAAGCAGCTAGTACAGTCCAAAGGTAGCTCCACAGCTAGGGGAGTAAATCTGAAACTGGCAGTTCAGCAAGTTCTCCTTACTACACTAAATTTAGTGGGACTAGTTTAATAACACTGTTGAACCACTCATTCTTCTCTGCAAGTTCAAGTCTACTGTTTCTGTAGCAGGATACCATGACTGATTATCCCATATAATGTTCAGTATTGTTAAGCAGTTTTTTTTTTCTGGAGGTATCCTAAAGGAGACTGCCCTCTACCGCAACTTGGAGACAGTTACTCAAGGCCGCACATAGGTAATATATGGAGACCCCGCCTACCCACTTCGGCCACTGCTCTACAAGCCTTTTGGAGGTGCTTCTTTGCGTCCCCATGAGGTTAACTTCAATAAGCGCATGAGCTCAGTGCGGCAGGCCGTTGAGTGGGGCTTCGGCAGAGTCGTTGCAGACTTTGCCTTAGTTGATTTTTATAAAAGCCAGAAGATGACTCGGCAGAGGGTGGGTCGGATGTACAAAGTTGCAACATTGTTCTTAAACTGCCGTACTTGCATGTATGGCAGCCAAGTGTCTACATATTTTGATGTTACTCCGCCCACCCTCAGAGAATACCTTGTGCCATTTGAGATGCCAGCATAGCATACTGACATGAGCATACAATGGATCCTTGTGTGTTGTGCAAGGCAGTTTGCTATTTGTGCGTAGCCAAGTTTTGTTTTTTGCAGCTAGTAGAAGAGAACCAAGACGTCCGGCTCTATTTTAACTGGCTTGTTGATAACCGGGACTTAATTGACTTTCATTCTATTATCATGACAATATCTTGTACAGTCAAACTCCGCTAGAACGAACGCCGCTTCAACGAAAAATTCACTATTTTCGTCAGCAGTCCATAGGAGTCAAGGCATAAATATTGACACGTGTTTATATGAAAAATAACGATGATAGGAACGTTTTTGTAGATTCCAGCTAGTGGGTCAGGTGGTCGTTCGGGACGACAACGAAGCAGGCATCTTGCTCTACAGCTGATCCTGAATACGCTCTTTTCGCTGCCGTAAGCTGCTGTCATCTGTTGTTCGCGTTGCACTGCGACACTGGTGGAGGAGCTGGGTCGTGACGCTGCCCGATGCTTCACACTCCTAGTGGGAGCCGTTCACCCAGCCCGGACGTGCCTACTGCAACCCCTGTCCATCGATTCAGTCGTCGGCTACGAGGTATTCCTCCAGACTGCAACCCCTCGCAGAAAACCTCTACCGGACATCTCGAAATGGCCAGCACCAGCCCCCAGCCTGTACTTCTCGGCGCCAGTCCTCCCGCTCCATCCCAGGTAACTTTTTTTCAATCGCTGGAGCCTAAGCGCTTTGGTGGTGGCGCACACGAAGATGTAGAAGACTGGTTAGACCACTATGACCGTGTTGCGAAGATCAACCACTGTTCTGCCCAGGAAAAGCTCGGCCGGGCCTACTTCTATCTCGATGACAGTGCTCGTACTTGGTACGAGAACAGAGAAGGCAACCTGTCCACATGGACTAACTTTCACCAGAAGATGGTTGAAACTTTTGCTAATGTCGACAGACATGACCGTGCCCACCAACTACTAGAGCTGAGGGTCCAAAAACCCAATGAGACGGTCGCCATGTTCGCCGAAGACATGACACGTTTATTTCGGAGGGCCGACCCGCAGATGACTGAAGATAGGAAGTTGCGCTACCTCATGCGTGGCGTGAAAGAGCAGCTGTTCGCCGGACTTCTGCGCAACCCGCCAAGCACTGTAGAGAACTTCATCAAAGAAGCGTCGGCTATCGAGCGGGCCCTTCACCAACGCTGCCGACAATATGACCGCTTGTGCAGCAGCCCCCAAACTCAGGCCGCCGCTGTGACGTTTGGCAGTCATAGCTCCTTACGGGACATGATTAGAGAGATAGTTCGTGAAGAATTGCAAAGGCTGCGGACTCCGGTAGTGGATACACCGATGGCATCTCTCGCTCAAGTCGTCCGTGACGAAATCCGTCAAGCATTCTCGACAGCTGATCCTGCCCCCGAACAACGTCCCATGACGTACGCCGCCGCCCTTCGAAGCTCCCCATCCGCTCCGCCTTCATACTACCCGCCACCTGCAAATGTTCCTTGGTCACCACCACAAGGGGAGACATCGTGGCGCCCATCCATCCAGCCCCCCTACGACCAGTCGTCTTCTGGCTTGCCATGGCCTTCGTCGCGTGAGGAGTCAGCACGGCAACCACAGCTTCGCCGAACAGACACCTGGCGCACTGCCGACAGGCGTCCTCTCTGTTTCAACTGCGGAGGTGTAGGCCACATAGCCCGCTATTGCTGGCACCGCGCCGATCCGTCTCGCCCTCTCAGGCCGCGGTTTGACATTCGACATGCCAAAGAGTACGTATCCCGCCGTGGAGATGTCGGTTCTCAAGGACCTCCGGTACCTCGACACCCCTTCGATGGCCGCCGTAACAATGATGACGAGGCTATAACTGATTACGAGCCGGTCTTCCGACATCGACCACGCTCTCCTTCTCCTGCTCAGTCACCTTCGTTGCAGCGCCGCACTTTTGCCGACACCAGAGGAGCGAGGTCACCCAGCCCACACCGGGGAAACTGAAGGCGGCGACCTCAGGGGGTAAGGTTGCAGGCTGTCAAGACGAAGAAAAAAAGCCCCCATTACTCCCACCTCAAGACGCTGTAAAGCCGACAAGACGTAATACCGACGAAACTGTGACCCCAGGCCTTACCGTTCTTGTGGATGGACAGCAAGTCAAAGTTTAGTCGACACCGGGGCTGACTTCTCTATTATCAGTGATGACCTTGCCGTACGTCTCAAGAAAGTAAAGACAGCGTGGACGGGACCTCACTTAAGGACGGCAGGCGGCCAATTACTGATGCCTCTCGGAATGTGCACAGCAAGGCTCGACATCGGTGGCTCTACTTTCGTGGCGACGTTCGTCGTTCTCGCTTCATGCTGTAAAGACCTGATTATCGGAATGGATTTCTTGAGAGAACATGGCGCCGTGATCAACATCCCTGACAGTGTCATCACATTTCGCAACAACAGCCCTACTTTAGTCGATTGTTCAGAGCCGAGGCATACGTCTTGTTCAGGGCCTTTGCGTCTGACGGATGACGATGTGGTCGTCCCGCCACGATCGTGTACGCTTGTTTCGGTGGCAGGGGATGAGCCGTTTGACGGCGACGGCATTGCTGACCAAATCAGCTCACTGATATTTAGCCACGGTATTTCAGTTGCTCGAGGTCTTGTCAGTGTCACTGCTGGACGCACAAACTTGCTGCTCACTAACTTCAGCACTGAGCGCCGACATCTCCCGAAGGGTACAGCCGTCGCTTACTTTGACACTACTGCAGAAATCCAAGGCAGTTTATCGGCCCTAGACGAAGCACCTCAAGAAGAATCACTACCTAATCTTGACGTTGGTACTACGTTGTCAAGGGACGAACGAACGAGACTTCTCGAGCTGCTAGCTGAATTCCAGGACTGCTTTTCATCGACATCACGGGTCGGTCGAACGCCGCTAACAAAGCATCGAATAATTACCCACGACGCAGCAAGGCCTATACACCAGAATCCTTATCGTGTGGCTCCAAAGGAACGGGAAGTGATACAGCAACAATTCGCTAAAATGCTTGAAGATGATGTGATTCAGCCATCACAGAGCCCGTGGGCATCGCCTGTAGTATTAGTAAAGAAAAAGGATGGTACCCTGCGTTTTTGCGTGGATTACAGGAAGCTGAATCAAGTGACTAAGAAAGATGTGTATCCGCTTCCTCGTATTGATGACTCCCTCGATAGGCTTCGAAACGCTCGCTACTTTTCTTCAATGGACCTAAGAAGTGGATATTGGCAGATCGAGGTAGACCCAAGAGATCGAGAAAAAACCGCTTTTGTGACGCCGGATGGTTTATATGAATTTAAAGTTCTACCGTTCGGTCTGTGCTCAGCGCCCGCTACTTTTCAAAGGCTCATGGACACCGTACTTTCAGGGTTAAAATGGAAGACCTGTTTAGTTTATCTAGACGACGTCATAGTGTTTTCCCCAACTTTTGACGAGCATCTCGAGAGGCTAGAAGTTGTTTTACGAGCCATACGCTCCGCAGGCCTTACATTGAAACCAGAGAAATGCCACTTTTGTTTTGAAGAACTGCTGTTTCTTGGTCATGTCGTCAGCTGTACCGGCGTTCGGCCTGACCCCGAAAAACTTGCAGCCGTGGCACAGTTCCCAGTACCGTCCGATAAGAAAGCTGTCAGGCGCTTTCTGGGCCTATGCGCCTACTATCGCCGGTTCATCGCCGACTTCACACGGATTGCGTCGCCGTTAACTCGCCTCACTCGAGACGACGCCACCTTTGAGTGGAATCACGAACACCAAGCAGCGTTTATTGACCTCCGCCAACGTCTTCAAACACCTCCAGTGCTTGCTCACTTCGACGAACAAGCGCCAACAATGCTTCACACTGACGCAAGCAATGTAGGCCTTGGAGCTGTGCTTGTGCAGTGGCAAGAAGACACGGAACGAGTGATCGCTTACGCAAGCAGGACGCTAACACGCGCTGAGGCCAATTATTCAACAACTGAAAAAGAATGCCTTGCCGTGGTCTGGGCAGTTATGAAATTTCGCCCGTACTTGTATGGCCGCCCTTTCAAAGTTATAAGTGACCATCATTCCCTCTGTTGGTTGACTAATTTAAGAGATCCAACCGGCCGATTAGCACGGTGGAGTCTGAAGTTACAAGAGTTTGATATGGCTGTCATACACAAGTCTGGGAAGCGCCATACGGACGCCGACTGCCTGTCTCGATCACCAGTACAGTCAGCTTCTCTTTCTGACGACGACGATATGGCCTTCCTTGGTGTTCTCGACGCGTCCACGATTGCCCAACAACAACGAAGTGACCCTAAATTGCTTGATTTGATTAATTACGTGAACGGACGTTCTTCGAGGGCACCTAAAATCTTTGCAAGGACATTATCGTCGTTTTGCTTGCGCAATGGCGTCCTCTACAAGAGAAACTTTTCGTCCATCGGAGCTCCCTATTTGCTCGTTATTCCTGCACCCCTTCGAACTGAAGTGCTCCAAGCATGTCACAATGAGCCGACGTCGGGTCATTTAGGCTACACTCGCACGTTGGCAAGAGTACAGCAGGGATACTACTGGCCACGACTCACAACAGCCGTCAAACACCACGTTCACACTTGCATCGATTGCCAGCGACGCAAGTCACCTCCAAAGAGACCCGCCGGTCAGCTGCAACCAGTTCAGGTTCCACGTACACCGTTTGAACAGATAGGAATGGATATTTTAGGACCCCTTCCTACTTCTACTGCAGGGAATCGCTGGGTTATAGTCGCAACAGACTACCTAACCAGGTATGCCGAAACAAAAGCTATCCAAAAGAGCACCGCAGTGGAAGTGGCGAGATTTTTCATAGAAAATATTGTGCTACGCCACGGTGCTCCGACTATCGTGATCACGGACCGCGGAACAGCATTTACGGCAGCTATGTTAGACCACGTCCTGATGCTTAGTGGAACGACTCACCGTAAGACCACTGCGTACCACCCGCAAACAAATGGACTAACGGAGCGCCTCAACAAGACGATTGAAGACATGCTGTCGATGTACGTGGATGTCCAACATAAGAATTGGGACGAGATTTTACCCTATATCACGTTCGCATACAATACGGCTAAACAAGAGACGACTCGCATGACTCCATTCAGCTTGGTTCACGGACGGGAGGTACGGACTATGCTGGATGCGATGTAGCCACATGAATGGGACGCTACCGACACAGGCGCTGACGTGTTCACTGAACGCGCGGAAGAAGCTAGACAGCTCGCCCGCTTACGGATCCACCAGCGACAAGACTACGACGCAGGCCGCTACAATGCTCGCCATAGAACTGTAACGTACAAAATCGGTGACAGAGTGTGGATTTGGACACCCGTACGAAAACGTAGACTGTCCGAAAAGCTGCTAAGGCGATATTTCGGGCCATACCGAGTATCGCGCCAGCTAAGTGACGTCACCTACGAGGTTGTCTCCGACAGTCCCCAATGCCCGAGGCGTCGCCAGCACCAGCCTGAACTTGTTCATGTAGTGCGTATGAAGCCGTATGTGAGTGTCTGACTGCACGTTAAAAAAATATCCTGTGCGTCTGAATCAGCATCGGGGCGATGCTCTTATAAGAAGGGGCAAGTGACACGTGTTTGTATGAAAAATAACGATGATAGGAACGTTTTTGTAGATTCCAGCTAGTGGGTCAGGTGGTTGATCGGGACGACAACGAAGCAGGCATCTTGCTCTACAGCTGATCCTGAATACGCTCTTTTCGCTGCCGTAAGCTGCTGTCATCTGTTGTTCGCGTTGCACTGCGACAATATCTTGTACAGTCAAACTCCGCTAGAACGAACGCCGCTTCAACGAAAAATTCACTATTTTCGTCAGCAGTCCATAGGAGTCAAGGCATAAATATTGTCGCCACTACAACCACTTTTTCTTTGATCGTACCGCTTCAACGAAATTTTACGATGCAATTCGAGGCTCAGATACTTATTGCTAATCAGTAAACCCAATCTTTAACATTTCGATGCATATTCAGAACCTGAAAATGCGTCAACGAAGTCTAAAACACATGTTGGCACCACAAGGACCGGGGCTGTTCAGCAAGCATGGGCGCCACCATTGCTCGATAGCAGTGGTAATGAGACTGCCCTGATAGTAAACTCTAGCCCTGCTTTTGCAACTGGTTTGCTTTTGAGCTGCAGACAATCCGAAGCTGAAGCTGCAAAAGGCGCCGCTCCACGATACCCTGCCTCTATCTCAGTGTTGTCGGATACTTTTGATGACGGACAGCTGCTGGTGTTAATGAGGTAATGCAACTGTTTGGTTCGTTCACTAAGGGGATTTCAGGTGTTGTTTCAGTGTGCTTTTGACCATGGCCTCGCTAGCGAACATGGGTGAAAAACATGTCGTGTCGCTGCTGGGAAAAAATAGGAAGCAGCGGGCATTTTTTTTAAATATTGAAAATAAACATTTCTTTGTTCTACTGGCTCAGATCAACTATATTTTTTTTTATTTTACTACAACTAAATTTTTTCCGTGTCCTGTCAGTTTCGTTGTAGCGGGGTTCGACTGTAGTAGCTTTGATGCCCATGTCATGACTTAAAGATAAAGAGGCTACAAAGTCTGAAAAAAAGAATAACATGAGAGTGCACAATAATTTCTTGTACTTGCAAAAACAGTCTTCCTTAACATTATCACCTTCAAAGTAGTCCCCTTCAGCATTCACACACTTCTCCATACAGTGCTATTATGGCTGGTGATAGTTTTGCAATGAGGTTTTTGGGAGGCCCTTCAGGAGATTCTTTATTTTGACTGAATCTCTTCAACTGAGCCAATGATAGGTTCTCTTTCAGCAATATTTAACTTTCACAAATAAAAATGAAAACATCAAGCGAAATTAAGCGAATAAAGTGGGTGTGATGCTCTTCTGGCTATTGCATCTATTTCTGATTGTGCTCTTGCCATTAACTTATATACAGGTACCAAAATGCTTTGTTTAATCATAGATCATGGACAGTTTTCATTGGCATAGAGCTGTACCATGTGGTCGAGTTCTTCAGTGTGACGGCAGCCCTGCAGTGCCAGAACCCAAAACCTAGTGGCTAAAAAAGGCAATAATAAGACGGCATCAGTGGATGGGTGGACGTGAGTGGGCGCCAGTTTCCGTTGACGTTTTTTCTGCTCAGCATGCACATGTATGGGCATGCCTTTTCCACTTCCATTGTTCTCACCTCCATCATCAACATTCACTAGTAACGATAGAAAAATTGAGGAATATGGAATCGTGGCATGGCAAATGATTCTCAGTTCTGTCCTGAGCTGTAATTCTGCATACAACGCTGGACTGAGCAGTGATGAGGCAGCTGGCAACGCATGTTTGGGCTACTCTGGCTGGTAACACATACGAACGCTGCGTGATTATTACCTCGCAAAGATCGTAGCTTGAAATTACCAAGTCGACGCTCACAGCTCCATGATAAATCACCCGAAGCAGCATCACAAAAACGCAGAACTCACACGAACGCGCTGTGGACAGAGCAAAACAAAGCACGTGAAGCCGTTGCCAGGCATGATGTCATCGCTGCTCGCTCGAAGTCGCTCAGTGCCTGAGGCATGACCTACGAGCTTGCTGAACACTACAAAACACTGTCGATGTCTCATGGCCTTGATTGCGCCATTGAGCCTTTGGACGCTCTTTGCGCTAAAAATAGGAATAGAATCGAATGAACGCCGCATCTCAAGTTTGACATTGGGTGGCTCTGCTCCTTTAAAATGCATTGAACAGCTTTTCCTGTAGCAACTACTGCATGAACACTTAATCTCCGGTCTTCAAAGATCACCCGGAAACATTGGAAATGTTTGGATCTGTAATCGCTGACCTTAGGCCCACAGAATGTTCATCATCTTCCACACTTACTTTCCCCTGAAAGCCACTTACGCCATTCAAACACATGCATGAGACGTTTCATCTCTATAGTCCTCACTTACTATTCGACATGTTTTCATAGAAGATTTTTTAAGTTTCACAAGAAACTTGATGTTGAGCCTCAGTACAGTTTTTACATTACACTTTTTTTTTCAGAGCACAGTTGTATGTGTTCACTTATGGCACTGCATTCACAACTGGTGTGATCGGTGTTAAGCCCAAACTGGCCACATGGATAGAGGGTGTGTGTGGGATGATGTCAGTAAAACAGTTCTTTTGAATTCCATTCTTTTCCAGGTTCACACTTAGTCTCATTCTTTTTTTTTCGAACCTTTTATATATGAAATACTGCCCAACGTGTACAACCATTTCAAGATATGTGCATTTTTTAAACTATCACAATAAAATTGGATTGCACAGCCAGCTTACAGAGATGCTTTTTTTCTATGGGTCAGTTCAAAAACTATAACATTTTATTTTCATTAATAGAATGTTATGTTTTAGAAGTCATCCTGTAGGGATCGTGTAGGCACGTCCTCATGTGTAGTTCGCCATCGTTCAGTGTTAGCTGAACGATGTGAATTCAGCAAACAGAAATAAAGCCTGCAACTTTTCGGCACCTCGTCATTCGTTTCCGGTGTTGCGCTGTGCCAGCACTGCTGAACTCGCAATTTCTGAACTTTGCATGCACAGCCGTGAACCGATTTCAAGTGGTGCAGGTAAATCGAACAGACCTAGAGCTCTTGTGTTTGTTTTAGTTTGTATGGCTACCAAAGAGAGAGTTTCAGAGGCGCACATTGCAACTTTACTAGTGACGATTCCTGTGACAACATGAAATAGCTTAAACGCATACCATTACACACAGCTGCACCAACAATTCATGAGTTATAGTGCACAATGTATTATAATATTTCTGGAGCTCAGAGAAAGATAGGAGACATGACACACAATATACATAAGGTAGTCGTGCCCTGCCATGGTGGTCTAGTGGCTAAGGTACTCAGCTGCTGCCCCGCAGGTCGCGAATCGAATCCTGGCTGCGGGGGCTGCACTTTCGATGAAGACAAAAATGCTGTAGGCCCGTGTTGAGATATGGGTGCACTATAAAGAACCGCAGGTGATCGAAATTTTTAGAGCCTTCCACTACAGTGTCTCTCATATTCATGTGGTGGTTTTCGGACGTTAAACCACACATATCATATTAACATAAGGTAGTCGTAACCACTTTCTGTCCCAGACAGTGACTTCTATTGGTTGCAGGTTTGGGAAGTGTCGTTAGAGGGACTTCTTCAATACATAGCAACTTTAAGAAAATGCATACTGACTCGTTTTCAGAAATCAAACTATTGATAATATAGTTTATTCTTTTTTTCCCTGAATGAGTTCTTTGATCAACTGAAGTTGAGATGCTTGGTAAGCTGCGTTAGCCCGCCTCTCTTCAAGCACTGCCACCATTTCCATTCTTCTCATTTCCATTTCAGCTTCCCTTAATCTGACGTCGTCGGCATGCCGCTGGTGTAGCAGCTTTATCTTGTCGTCGTGCTGGCGAATTTTGAGGTCCAGCTTTCTTTTGTCAATCTGGTAGCTGAGGAGGCGCATTTCCAAGTCTTGATTATACCTGGCCTCCAAAAACGCCAGTGTAGCCTCATTTTGGCTTCTCCCTGCTGCAAAAATATGTGAACAAGAAACATTGGACTTGGCATACTGAAGTACCTAAAGAGATACTGAATAAAATTTTTGCCACTGTAATTTTCAAGCAAACTGAAAGATTGGCTCCTGAAATCAATTGATACAACCCTCATTTGGCAAAAACTTTGCCTGCCTGGTCAGCCCTTCAGATTTAGGTGGAGACTCACCCCCGCCCCCCAACAGACACATACTGAAATAAAATTCTGCATACACCCTGGTTGCATTGCTGAGATTGTGGAGTATTCCTCACTTGGAAGATACGACAGTGCTTAGCTGTGCGTCAGACAAAGTGACTACATTAATCATCGAAGCTACACACATTGAAAAAAAAGGAAGGTGCTTGTGTTAGCATGGTGTCATTAAAGAAAAAAATTGAATTTCTAGAATTGCATTGTTTGTATGAATAAGTGTTCACTATGAGCGGACGAAAGCAAGAGTTGATGAACAGCTTTTTATTTTGATGTGTATGGTATATATATTTATGCACTGCAGCAAATAAAAAATAAAGATCGGGTGTGAGTTAGCGCTCATCTGTGTGCCCAGTGTGTCCCTGTTTTCTTGCACTGTTTTTTCGTTACAGTGCTTGCAAACCAAGTAGCCCCCTGACAAGCATCGACAATCTAGCATCAGCTGAAGAAGACGAGCACTCTTGCTGGGGTCTCAGTATCATATACAGTAAACGCTCGGATTTAGAAACAAAATTTTTGCAAACAACTAAGAATTACTTATGCTTTTAGGAAACCCCGTTTGTTTTTCTATCTGTTTTGTGCAAAAATGTTTCGTTTGAACATAGCTGAATAGCAAACATTTCAGCTTAACGAACTTTATTACTGCAATTCTCATTATATTTCTGAAATCAGTTCAATACATTTTTGTGTTCTACTATGCTGGCAGTGGCAGACTGAAATTCCGTAACTTTAACCAGCTCTACAATCCCTTAGAAAGTGGTAAGGCTTTATGTCTCAGCAACAAGCTATGCGACAGAAAGTGCACCAAACATTAACTCTCTGGACAGCCTTGCGACTTCTATAGTGAATAAGTTATACATGATCTATTTAATAAGCTAAGGCTGCTTTATGCTGCTGAACAATACGCCCATAAGATACGAAGTATTACTCTAGACTTCAAAGATTGACTGTTGCATCCATATTTGTACTTGAGCTCAAAACCACACTGTAGTAAAGTCAAAGTTGGTGCTGTGATTGCACAATGGCACATATTACTTTGCTGTGATGAAATTAATTCTTTCCTGGGTGCTATCATGGTAGACAAGCCCTTTAAGCTCTAGGTTCATTTGAATAGAGCGAAAACTTTGTTATGTACCTCTTAGTGGTGTGCGTCGTCGAGGGGTCTGTTCTGCTGATGCAGCCAGTTGTGCTTGTGCACTGCCTCTAGGCAGTGGCTGTGGCACATTTGTTGAAAGCTCTGAAAATGCACAAGATTGTCACGTTTATTGCTTTATATCTACTGCCGCTGAAAATGTGCACTTCAGACACTAACTGAAATTGATTTCTCACGTGAATTTTAATTGTAACCACAAAATCAGCCTATGTTTGGGGAGTCCAGTATTTCTCATTGCATAAACCACAGCTTGCTTGATGACACGTAGTGTTAGAAGGGCTGCTTCAATTGCTCCAAATTGCTCCAAAAGAGAAATGCTGCTCTGAAGTGTATTCTTTGTTACTAATTGCTTCAAACCTGCTCTGAGATGACACTGAGTATGAGAATGCTGAACTTTTACTGTTTGACCGACACACAAGTCTTAAAGAAACTAAAAAGAATCTGCCTACTACCATCCCAGTGTGTTACTAGTGTGCAGCATTATTGGCTCTGATCTCACAAGTGCGACAAGAATTGGCATATGAAGCATACAGCTCCTAGGTCTTTTTTTCTCAGCTAGACATGCAGGCTACAATGGTGAAATTTGAAAATGAGCAGGACTGCTTTTATCTGATGCCAATTATCTACTGCTTATTTGGCAACAGTTAAATGGGAGTGTGGTTATTTCTAAAATGCAGTGCTCAGCTTTTCCAGTTTGATATCATATCTGCCACACATGGTAGTATATTAAATTGCAGCTTATTGCACAGCTTATTTTGGACAATCTGCTATTGTACGATACAATTAACTTATAATGACTGTTGTCTGTTAAATATGTTTAATCAGAAATAATACTTTTGAGCTTATTCGACAATGCTCCGAACTCGTACTAATGTACGGCAAATTTAATATCTTCTAAAACACCGATAGCTGCTCTGAACTACCATTTTTTTCTGCTCCGAAAACAACTATGGCTGCTCCAAAGTATGCTCCAAAAAGTAAAAATGCACTTCCATCACTGGACATCTGATAATAATGGAAGTGTCTAAAAGATTCCTGTAAAATATGTCCAAATGGCATCGAATATTTGTGTCTCTGTATGGCCTCACATTAAGGCACATCGAATATAGTTTCTCACAAGCTGACAAAAAGTATCCATATAGTCAACAGGCAGTCATGTTTCATGAATCGTATTATGAATCATTAAATGCTGATAATCATACTGGCAGCAGTGGGATGCTCATTGCAAATACTGACTGCTTTCTTTATAAGAGAACAAACAAAACATAAAACAAGCTTAGTTGTTGAACTGCCTAATCTAAGGTTGTAGGTTGAATTCTCGGCCGCTGTGGCTTCATTTCAGTGTGTGCGAAATGCAATGGCATTCGTGTACTTAACTGAGGTTGACATAAAAGAACTGAAAGTCGTAAAGATTAATGCCGAGTACGTACATTACAACACACCTCATACTCATGTTGTGGGTTTCGCAAGCGAAATCCCACAAATTGTAGCTATTGAAAACATAACAAACAGGGATATAAAGTTAACAAAATGATGTACCTCGCAATGGTGTGCGGTTATGAGTGGCTTGGGAAGGCCCATCCGCACTTGTTGCTGGCGTGTGGCTTGCCTCATTGGCCGTGCCAGGTGTTAGCTCAGGCTCTGAAAAAATTGACCCCATCATTGTCACATACGGGACTCTTCAAAGTGATGACATAATTTTAAGTCAGCCTTTAATTGGCTTGTTACACTAGGCAACATTAGGAAAAGCAACACATTTACACCAGTATACTTGCCCAAGTATTCATCATGCTATCAGCTGTGCTCACAAGCAAAGAAAAAATCGGTAAATTTTACATGGCACATGAAAACCCACTAATAATTGCTATTAAAAACATAACAAGGAAACAACAATAATAATATACCTGGTGATGGTGTATGGCTGCCACGAACTTCTGTTGAGGGCCCATCAACAGTTGTTGCTGGCGTGTGGATCCGCTCATCAGCCATGCCAGCTGCGCTCATGTTGGGAGCTAGAAAAATTGACCCCATTATGGGCACACATGTGATTCTTCAAAGTAATGGCATAATTTCAAGTAAACCTTTAGTGGCTCATTGCATTAAGCAGGGTGACACGAAGCAACAAAACACCTGCACCAGTCGGATTGCTGAAGTATTAATAAACAACGTAGGAAAAAATATTCACCATTCTAGCGGTTGCTACTGGTGTCTGGGGAAGTTATCACAACAGAGAGCGAGGACATTTATTCATTAAAAATATCCATTCAGTGCTATGAGATGGTATGGCTGCATATGCTCAATCAACAACAGCGAATACAAAACAGTGTTATGCGGTGAGCTATATAGATGATAAGAACAATGCAGAAGATGTGGCAGATTATCACGCTGTTCACATGCTCGGGAACACTGCTGTGCAAAATAAGTGAAGGCAGTTTTATCTAACAACGGCTTTTACAGGTTTTCAAGAGTATGCTGGCAAAAATGTATATAAGTGCCTCACCAATTCTTTGTTATAGTGAATTATGTTGAAACTCGAATATTTTTACACACATTGTGCCTGAGCTGATAAGGGCCAGTCAAAATGGCAGTGGGTGTCTGGATCATCCACATCATTTGCGGTACCTTCATTCTCCCTTGCATACATGCTATGCAGCAGTGAAGCCGCTGGGGTCACTGCGTCACCTTGTACAGATGGAAAATATTAAAACACATGAAATCGAAAACCAGTGCCTCTTTAGTGATGTTAGTTACACAAGTTTCGCCCTGAAATAGGTGCATATTTGCTTTCAATCAGGCTGAACAACATGAGTGACCCTAAACGCTAGAAAGCATTGTTGCAGCACATCATTTGCAAATTTGTGAATGCAGTTACTTGATGGGACCGAGAACCAGTTGAAATGTGACTACATCCAAGCATAAATAAAAAACAAACATGAAAATAGTGACAGATTACAGCAGCCTTTTCGCATTGTAAGTAGGATTTATATTTTGAATATTTTTTTAAAAGCACCAAAAAACAGGTATGTCCAACAGCCCAGAAGAAGACCCTCGCAGCTAGATTCCTGAGTCTATTGCTGCTGTATGCAGTTGCATATTTCCATGCTGTCATGAATGCCATCATCAAAATTACAGCACGTATAACAAAGACTGCTCTATTCTGTGTTTTATTTACTAGGTAAAAGGAGTTGCACCGTGAGAAGCGGTGCTGCCTTTTGAGCAGCACCTTGTTTTGAGCAGCACCTTTTACGCAGAACCTTCTTAAGCTGCTGCGTAAGCGCATACAGTGTGCACATGCACAGTGTACTGCCTTGCTCGGACACGAACCACTATTGCGCTCACTGTTTGAGGCATGTGTTGTCACGTGCATCTGCAACCGCAAATTCACTGGAGATAGAAACAAATTATTACAAATGTTTCACAGCATTTTACTTGTTACTATTCTGTGATTAGACACTCTGACTATTAAGCTTTTCATTGTGCTAAAAAATAGGTGCCATAACAATAGGTTGTTGTTCCCTTTGAGGTAGTTAAGAAGACGGATTATCAGATAATTGAGGAGCATTCGTAGCGACCGCAATAACAGTGTCATCGTGGAATTCACTCCAAAAACTTTATCAGGTGAAAATAGCAATTATCTCGTGCATATCAACTGGAAATGAAAACTTTCAGAAAGTCACACATTGACAGATTTAAGTGTGAATAATAATGTTAACATAAATGTATCATATGGGTCAACCAATACGGAGTATATATGGCCTAAAATTGTGCAAGTGAATTTGATTGAATGATGCAGATGAGTGCCAATGTTTCAGAGCTTCCTTCTCCACACCTTATGAAACAAGAAAAAGAAAAAAAAGGTGGAGGGGATTGTAGCGAGGTTCTTACCAGATTGATTGCTTGTCTCCGCTGCTAATTCAGCAGCATAGCACTCCAGCGCGGCGATGTGGCGGTCGTCCCAACTGGCCTGCGCGGTAGGTCTGACCCGCTTAGCAGTCGACCCCGACGCAGACTCTGACGCAGTCTCTGATGCGGAAGCTGGAGTGTTTTTCGCACCGTGCTTCCGAACAGCCGACCGTGGTGGCCGATACGAATATTCGGCGGCGAGGTCAGCCACGTGCTGGAGGAGTACGTCGATTGCCGCGTATTCTTCTTCTGTTCCCGATCTAGTCAAGCAAACAATCACGTTTAGAAAGTTTGGCCACAACGTGGTGGCTTGAAGATAACGTGAAATATACGGTCTACTTACTTTTTTCTGCTTTTCACGTCATTCCGTATGAAGTGGGCCAGGAGAAGGTCAACGCGCTCTTTAACACTTCGCGAATTAGGTGTTCGCCGCAGCAGCATTGCCACTCTCTCGGTGATTGTGTGCCACCGAGAAGCATTTTCGTACGGGTTAAGTACAAGAACTTCTTCGAGTATAATTTTATCATCTGCATGCGAGTAGCGTGTACGCGGCGCCATCTTGGTAGCAGGCCTCGAAGTAGCCATCTTGTTCTTTTACGTTTCTGTTAGGCTCGACTTGACTCGGCTCAAAGGAAAGGGAAGCCGGTAATGGCAACCTTGGAAGCATCTCGGGCGTTTGGGTACAGTGTACTAGAAGGGGGCAGTGGGCTCACTCTCCGGCGGAGGGTATGCAGAGGGGTGGCTCCAAAAATGTCACACGTTTGTGGTTCTCTGGTCTCGCGAGCGGCGCCGCTGGCATCGCCATCAATGGAAGAAGTTTGGAAGGGACGTTGCGGCTGAGCATGTTGTGAGCCGGTCAAGTCCTGCAGAGCAACAGAGTTTGAGCCACGTTGTGTGGCTGTGGACATTGTTGCGCTGAGTTTTTGCCGTCAGCTTCGAGCGTTACGCACCACGCAAGATGACAGTATGCTTTACAGTGCATACTGTAACCATGCCGCGACAACGGCAAACCCACTGTTAGGTGCTTGGGTGTCTAACAGGCAACAAGTTTGTGAAGAGTAAGCAGGACATGTCATTGTTTGGCGTCCTGAAGGATAAAAACAGGCCGAAAGAATGCGGGAAGAATAAGCATAGAGCGGACAAGCTTCTGAAAGACGCCAATGCAGTTTGCGAACTCCACTTGCAACCGCGTCTGTGCATATTATCGATAGAAAAAAGTGCGCATACATCACCCATTATCCAAGCCGAGGCTGTTTTCAACTTGTTCGGCTGACCAACTTTTGTGACCGAGGAGGCCTACTTCATCCCTCAAGTCAGCTGTACAGCTTCATGAAAAAGCTCGACGATATCTTCACAGAATGTTTTTGCCAGAGTAACCTGCACTCTGATAGCATTATGAACATACTGACAATCGTTCAGCGCAGACTCTCGATTGAAGTTGGTTGCATTGGGCACGCAGCTACCCTCAAAGTGAAAGTAATTACTTTTTACGTTTTCTCACGTCTTCATTGAATTTGAAAGGACTGAACACTGACAATTAGGCAAGAAAGCGGCAGAGGGCCAAGCAGCTGAAGATGAGCCACCACACATGAAGTGAATAAGGTGTGTAAATCAGTGGCTAGATGGTGTACTTCAGTTCTTGCAAATAAGAGCTTCATGTCGGGAGCAGAAGCTTCGTGTGTAACTTTATTTAATTTTTCACTATGTCGCTCTACATATGTCTAACATTCGTGTTTCTGCATAATTTTGATTATTAATAACCCCCAGAAAACTGTTGTGCCATGTTCTACAACCGAAGCAGAACAAAAATTATTTAAGCACTACAATTTCACTTTATAATAAAGGCGCAAACCCAGCCAGCACGCCTGCATGTTAAAGCTTTTCTAGGAAGTGAATGTGCACTGTTTTTCTAATTATGTCGTGAAAGGGCGGGCATAATCTTGTTGCAAATTCTTTTTAGGTTCGGTCTACACAACATGAACCGTACGTTTGGTCAATGTATCGGACAATATAATTTGTCGGATGCATGATCCTTTTGGACGAGGTGTTATATACGAAGAAACACAATTTGGGCTGAAAAAATTTAGCGCTTATCAGGAATACTCAACTAACTCAAGCACACACCCTCCGAAACCCACACACACACACAAAAAGCGTTAACTGCGTCGCACTGGAAAGAAGAATGCGCAGACTGCGCTGGCTGCCATCGGACTAATTTTCGGGAAGCTGCATCGCAAAAGAAAAGGAAAACATTGCGAAACGAGGGCACCACAAGCTCTTAATATAATCAGAGGGCAGTCAAAGCATACAAGTTTATTACAAATATCGAATAAATGCACGTTCCAACTTTTACGAGTGGCCATCGGCGAGCAGCTTCTGCAGGTGAAGCTTCCATTGAAGATGCCTGTGGCGCCATCTCTCTTATGCGACGCCAAAAGCGTCAGAGTAGCTGCGGAGTAAGCCCACTGCCCTCTTCTAGTACACTGTAATTTGGGCGTTTGAGCGTGTCCGGTAAACGCCCGTAAGGCGCGCGTGCGCAGTTCAGACCCGGTAAACCGGTATCCGCAAACTTTTTTTTCCGTATAGCAGTGCGCCGTACAGACTAAAATCCTCTAATAAGCTCGTCCTCTCGCGCAATCGAGAGCGTTTCGGATAATGAAATCGAGGAGCCTTTTTGAAGCGCGGTAGCGGACGTTTTGCGAGGCGACCCCGGTGAAAAGCTGATGGCGGATCATATTGTCACGGGGTCGTGACGTGGCCGAAGCCAGGAAACTTCGTGTTGGGATTTAACTGTTTATTTGGGCGAACCTGTGCCCGGTGAATAGAAAGTCTAACTACAGCAGCAGTCTTGCACAGATAGCAGTCTCGGCCTGATAGCGGCGAACGCAGCGTCGGCCTTCGATCAACAACTGACAAGCGTCGAAGCGCGTCCGCATTTATACTCTTGCCGTCGAATGTTCTAGCCTTGTCGCTGGCGGTGGCGTAGGTTCCAGAACAATCTGTACCGTTCGCACAGTGGGCGTGATCTTATCGAAATGATCTACTACAGTTCGGAACCTTCTAGAAAACTGCAGGCGCGGTTTGCGCTGAGGATCCTGTGGTGTTTTGGGACGATAACAAAAACTTGGGAAATCGAACGTGGTATTGCCCCCCTCTGAAAAAAGGCATCGTCCCGATGCTTTAACTAAAGACGAAAGTACAATAATAATGCAAGAAAGTACAATAAATAAATTACGATACAACAATAATACAAAAAAACTGGTTCAGTTTGTTAACGCGCATGAAACGGCTTGAGGCGCGCAACATGGACGACTTCAGGTCGCGATCGGCGTCGTTGAGAGTTCGTGATGCCGTCGGGGACAACCTCGTAATCAGTGGGCCGAGACGTCGAACCACCCTGTACGGTCCGAAGTACCGTCGCAGAAGCTTTTCACTTAGTCCACGTCGGCGTATCGGCGTCCACACCCAAACACGTTCACCGGGCTGGTATTCCACGAAGCGTCGTCGAAGGTTGTAACGGTGGCTGTCGGTCGTCTGTTGATTCTTGATACGGAGACGCGCAAGTTGTCGGGCTTCTTCGGCGCGTTGAAGGTACTCACTCACATCGAGGTTTTCCTCATCGGTGACGTTGGGTAACATGGCATCAAGCGTCGTTGCCGGGCTCCTTCCGTAGACCAATTTGTATGAAGATATCTGCGTCGTCTCCTGCACCGCAGTGTTGTATGCGAAGGTCACATACGGAAGAATGGCGTCCCACGTCATGTGTTCGACATCGACGTACATTGACAGCATGTCGGCGATCGTTTTGTTAAGCCGCTCGGTGAGGCCGTTGGTCTGTGGGTGGTACGCTGTTGTCCGGCGGTGGTTTGTTTGGCTGTATGCCAAGATCGCTTGAGTTAAGTCGGCAGTGAATGCCGTTCCTCTGTCGGTGATAAGGACCTCCGGGGCGCCGTGACGTAGGACGAAATTTTCGACGAAGAACTTAGCTACCTCGGATGCACTGCCTTTTGGCAAGGCTTTTGTCTCGGTGTAGCGGGTGAGGTAGTCGGTAGCTACCATGATCCACTTGTTTCCGAAAGCCGACGTCGAGAACGGCCCCAGTAGGTCCATACCAATCTGCTGGAAAGGTCGGCAAGGTGGATCAATTGGCTGCAGAAGTCCCGCTGGCCTTGTCGGCGGTGTCTTGCGTCGCTGACAGTCCCGGCATGTTCTCACATAACGAGTGACGTCGGAGGTAAGGCGTGGCCAGTAGTACCTTTCTTGTATCCTCGCGAGCGTGCGAGAAACACCGAGGTGCCCTGCCGTCGGATCGGCGTGCAGGGCCTCCAGGAGTTCTGGTCTCAGAGGTGAAGGCACCACAAGGAGGCACTTCGCTCGAAGCGGTGAAAAGTTTTTCTTTTGTAGAAGACCGTTTCGTAGAAAGAACGACGCAAGTGCGCGCTTGAATACCTTCGGGACATCGGCGGTCCTGCCTTCGAGGTATTCTATTAGGGCCTTAAGTTCCGGGTCGGCCCTCTGTCGTTCAGCGAAGTCGTCGGTAGTTATCGTTCTTAAGAAGTAGTCGTCATCCGGGTCGTCGGGTAGCGGTTGGTCGACAGGCGCACGAGAGAGACAGTCGGAGTCGGAGTGTTTTTTGCCGGACTTGTAAATGACAGTAATGTCATATTCTTGAAGTCTCAGGCTCCATCGTGCGAGGCGACCTGAAGGGTCCTTCAAGGTGGCTAGCCAACGCAATGCGTGGTGGTCGCTCACAACTTTGAAGGGTCTCCCGTAGAGGTAGGGGCGAAATTTCGACGTAGCCCAGATGATGGCGAGGCACTCCTTTTCTGTTGTCGAATAATTTGCTTCTGCTTTGGATAGCGATCGGCTGGCGTAACTAATAACCCTTTCAAGTCCGTCAGCCTTCTGCACAAGAACGGCGCCAAGACCTACGCTGCTTGCGTCAGTATGTATTTCTGTCTCGGCGAATTCGTCGAAATGGGCAAGTAACGGAGGTGTCTGGAGGCGATGTTTAAGCTCCTGGAAAGCGTGTTCCTGCGGCGTTTCCCACATAAACTTCACGTCGGCCTTGGTAAGGTTAGTGAGAGGATCGGCAATGCGGGCCAAGTTTTTCACGAACCGCCTATAATAGGCACGCAGGCCCAGAAATCGGCGCACGGCTTTCTTGTCAGTGGGCGGCCGGAAATCGGCGATGGTGGCTGTTTTCCGTGGATCGGGACGAACTCCAGACTTGCTGATAACGTGCCCCAGAAATAAGAGCTGCTCATACGCAAATCTGCACTTTTCTGGCATCAGTGTGAGTCCGGAAGTCTTGATGGCTTTAAGTACAGCTTCAAGGCGTCGAAGATGCTCGTCGAAACTCGAGGAAAACACGACGACGTCGTCCAAGTAAACAAGGCAAGTCTGCCACTTCAATCCTGCCAGTATTGTATCCATAACGCGTTGAAAAGTTGCAGGCGCTGAGCAAAAGCCGAAGGGCATCACCTTAAACTCGAAGAGGCCGTCCGGTGTTATAAACGCCGTCTTCTCATGGTCTCTTTCGTCGACTTCGATTTGCCAATAGCCAGTCTTGAGGTCCATTGACGAAAATTACTTGGCATTATGGAGCCGATCAAGTGCGTCGTCTATTCGTGGAAGAGGATACACGTCCTTTCTTGTGATTTTGTTCAGGCGGCGATAATCGGCGCAGAAACGTAGGGTCCCATCCTTTTTCTTCACTAACACCACGGGGGATGCCCATGGACTCTTGGACGGCTGGATAATGTCATCCCGCAGCATTTCATCAACTTGTCTCTTCATGGCCTCACGTTCTCGCGTCGAAACCCTGTACGGACGCTGACGGAGTGGTCTGCCATTTTCTTCGGTTATGATGCGATGTTTCTTGATTAGTGTCTGCCGAATTTTCGATGACGATGAAAAGCAATCTTCGTATTGCAGGAGCAGGGCCTTGAGCTGTTCTTGTTTATCGTTCGGATGTCTGGGATTGGCGTCGAAAGCTATGGGAGGGGCTTGGTTCCTCTGAGCAGGTTCCGCAGAATCGGCGAGGGCGAAAGCACTGGTGGCTTCGACAATTTCTTCGATGTATGCGACCGTTGTTCCTTTGTTCACATGTTTGTACTCATTGATGAAATTCGTGAGAATAACCGTTGAAATTCGTGAGCATAACCCAGCACCTCCACCAGATGTCACGGGGTCGTGACGTGGCCGAAGACAGGAAACTTCGTGTTGGGATTTAACTGTTTATTTGGGCGAACCTGTGCCCGGTAAAGAGAAAGTCTAATTACAGCAGCAGTCTTGCACAGATAGCAGTCTTGGAATGATAGCGGCGAACGCAGCGTCGGCCTTCGATCAACAACTGACAAGCGGCGAAGCGCGTCCGCATTTATACTCTTGCCGTCGAATGTTCTAGCGTTATCGCTGGCGGTGGCGTAGGTTCCAGAACAATCTGTACCGTTCGCACAGTGGGCGTGATCTTATCGAAATGATCTACTACAGTCCGGAACCTTCTAGAAAACTGCAGGCGCGGTTTGCGCTTAGGATCCTGTGGTGTTTTGGGACGATAACAAAAACTTGGGAAATCGAACGTGGCAATATCGTCCTCGAGCGCGCCGAAGCCGCACGACGCGGCGAGCGTTCAAAGAGAAGTAATGAACTCGGCGACTGGCTCACCAGGCAATATTCGTCTTTCTTGAAATTTAGCGCGTGCGAGATAATCGCACGAGACATCCTTAAAATGCTCATCGAAAAGAGCAACAGCCTTCTTGAAGACATCGCCTGACGCTGACGTCAGCGACGCGTTGGTGGCTTCCAAAGTATAAAAGAGTTTTAACCCGGCAGGGCCCAACGCGTTCAGCAGCAGGGCCTTGCGACGCTAGAGCTTGCTGGCGTCCTCCCCGGCCGCGTCTGCGTAGGCCTGAAAGACCAATTTCCAGTCCGCCCACGGAAGTGGCGGATCTCTGGGCAAATGAAAAAATAGGGGAGGTGGAATAGGAGACGCCATTTCAAGCAAGAAGAATGTACAGGTGCTGACGAGAAGAAAATGCCACCAGTACACTGTTTGAAGACGAAGGCAGAGGCGGCGTAGCTGAATGAAGAAGAAATGAAGCGACGCAGCACACAGCAGCCACCTTGCTGGGAACAAAGAGCGTCTAGGGTTGTCAGGGTAGGTCCGTTACAAGCAAGAAAACGACGAACACGGAGAACGAAACGGGTTCTTACAGGTCCTCGTCGCCATTGCTGTATTGGGGGCTGGCTGGTCCCGACGAAGCAGAAGAAGAAGACGGCCGACGAAGACGTACCAGCCCGAACACGCGGGTTTGCGTGAAACGCCGAAGGAACAACAACCGCACTCCAAGGTTACCCAACACACACCGATTTTATTTTACAGTCGCCTTGAAACCCTGGATTAGGGAGCCTACATGAACGGCCGTTTTACGGTGATGTCAGCCTTTGACCCACTACATGCCGCCAACGCACCGCCGCCCACCAAAACACAATGTTGCCAGACAGCAACGCCGCGCTTTCGCCCCATTTTGGTGCCCGCACTGCGTCTACGCCCGGTTGCGTTTAGTTCTCAATAATACGGCGTCGAACATTGCGGTAGCGTGTTAAACGGTGCCAGTGAAGCCTTAGAATGCCTGGATGCTGCGTACCGCTCTGCACTAACCACAACAGAAAGGGGGTGCGAATGTTCCGCTTCCCAGCGAGCCCTGGCCGACGACCACTATGGCTGGCTCAAGTGAAGCGAGACGGCTGGGAGCACACCAGTGCGTCTCGTATTTGCTCTGTGAGTACTGCGTACTTCGTTCACTGTTTTTTCCTGCGGCACACGTATATGTGTTTCGCGGTGTTCGCGAATGAGTAGATAACCGAAGTTGTCGTTGCTGCGTCCACTCATTGCGAGTAGGAAGCCCACAAACGGGACGCGTCCGCACGTTCGTACGGAGACGCGCTCGCTAGTCTGAGCTGTTGCCACGCTTGCGTTCGTGTCAGCGTAACCTCAGTATTATGTCACAAGTGTTTGTGTGTGGGCTGCGAATTTCTTCGTGCGCTCACTTTGAGAACTGGGTCTCTTACACGGTTGGCTCCTTTTTGTTGCGCCGTACTTCGCGTTGCTGGAGGAAGCGGCGGCTGGCTCAAAAATGGCGGCGCACAGAAAACAATGCTGAATTTGGTGGAAGCTGGCAACAGCGTGCCCCGTTGCCCGCTGGTTTTGGCTGAGTTTCTTGAAGGCACTTGTTAAGATGTCTCCACCCTAAAAACGGCCGTTCATGTAGGCTCCCTACCCTGGATGCCAGAGCGGCGCCCCCTGGCATCCTCACATGTCATTCCGAAACCGAAACCCAGAACAAAACGCTCCTCTGTTCTATTCACTCCGAAGAATTCTGCTTCGACAGAACGGAGCAGACAACCAGACGGCGGCCTGGCAGTGCACCTTTGATTTTTTCTATTTTTATTTTTTTTTCTTTCCGAGCGCATCTGCAAAAACCTGTTCGTTTCAACCTCCTTGACGCTGCTTCAATAGAATGTAGTCACAAAAATAAGCAATTGCGTCTGAAACAAGATGAGACACCTTTGAAATCCGTTGTATCTTGCCGACGAAACCGAAACCAAAACACCGACAGACGAGAAAGAGACTGAGAGAGAGAAAGAGAGAAAATACTTTATTCACAGGATCTTGCGTGGGGTAGGTTACGGCCTGACAGGGCGCGGTCTATCCTTCTGAAGTTCTAGTCTATGCAGCCCTTGAAACACTGGGCCAAGAACTCGAGGGTGGAACCTCACCCAACAGAGGAAACTTGGGGTCCCACGCCTCACGCTTGCGGGTCAGAATGAGTGAGTCGCGTTATATCAAACATCGAGCTGCCTCGTTTTTAGGCTCTGAAGGCTGCGCTTGCCATGACAACACACGTCGCGAACAGACGTTGATAGATATTATGCATAACTTACGTCACTGCAATCGTTCTTATAAACGGTGCATTTGGGGTACGTCTCCTGGAGTTGGTCGGTTGCACGCGACATCGATGCTTCGGTTTTGGTTCCGCCTATAAGTTAATGAGAATTCGATTAATTTAGAAAAGCTACTGGTGACTACCAGTTTACTTAATTACCTGTCTTTTCTAACTTTAGTTTTGATTACTTCAACTTCCTTATATATATTTTCTGGTAATCTGCCGACACACACACAAAAGCACATATATGAAAGAGGCGAGCAAATGTTGCGTTCCCCTCGATCTTGAGTATCTGCAGGCACATTTCTTAAAGCTCAAATATATACTACAACCCTTTTGTACCGCAATAGTGCGCCAGAAAGCTCGATATGCGAAGCATCCCTCGACAACAGATTGATCTGAAAGCGTGCAGCTGACAATGGATGCATAAAATCATTTGTTTTATAAACATGAAGAGGCATTCATTCGTTGGTGTAACCAGAAAGTGGTTTCCATCTCATTTTTTTTATCGTCGAACTTAAAACTGACGCGCGCTGGCCGCCGGCGGCTTCACTTGCTCCCGTTGGCGGCGGCCGGGACTGCCACTCCAGAGGTTCTATATAACGTCCTTGCTACTATCACACTACAGCACGCATCAGATGAACAAACGCGTTGCCGGGCCCACTCTTATAATTTACTTCGTGGATATGCTGGCTGCTCTCAATAAAAGGACGACCGACTAAGTGAGCCTATAAATAGCTTCATTTCTAAAAGCAATGAAACTACGTTGTGCTACGCGTCGCAGCTGTGATTACGTCAGCGCGCCTGTTATAATTCTCTAAACGGTGTTACAATCTAAATCAGGGGTAGTTCCACGAAAGGAGCAAGAAAGTGACACATTTATTTGCGTGTAACCCGTATTTGGAAATAGCTTGTGGATTTGGCTGTCAGTTTGTATTAAATGTGGAGCACCTCACAGTCGCACCTACTCGCGAATGTGACTTCGGTGGCGTCACCGGCACCACTCACTGCGCTGCGCACACTGGCGTCTCGTGCCCAAGTTTTTTTTTTCTATCTGACGTGCAAAAGGGGGCACGCACCAGCATGACTATTCCTGAAATTAAATGGAATAAACAAGACCTGACGTCACTTTCTCTGAGAGGAGAAAACTACAGCACTGATATAGCAATAATTGTATAAACGGTAACCAGTGGGCAACTTAATTAATAGGTTACTACTGTTGAATAAAACATTTGTTTTTTTCTTCAAAATTTTCTTTCCTATATGCAGAATGCCAGCGACGCATGTACGCAAGGTAACCACACGAACGCTGCAGCATGAGTGTGTTTCGGATAAATAACACCCACTGGAGATGAACAGTCTCTGAGCCGACCAAACTCGGCGCTCAGCATCGGCAACTGTCTTGCTCTCTTCTCGCAACGTGCCGACGCCGCCGATTCCGACGCGACAGCCACGCTCTCACAGCATACAACGCTTGGCACTCAATCCCGAGGCTTCCCCAGTTTCTCTTTCCAACTACCTTCTGTCGCGCCGCAGAAGCAGGAGACAGGGAGGCGGTCTAAATTACGTCTAGACTGAACGTCACCGGCTCTGCAATGACCACGGGCTGGTTACAGGCACGCTTTGGTCACTTATGGTCGCCCATTCAGACTGTGAGTACGGTGGGTATGTTGAGAATGTAAGAACGAACATCGAAATCTTTTGCTTGATGTAGAAGAACAACGCACGCGTTCAGAGTTCCGTGTATCTGGCATGAAACACTGCGCTTTACATAGCAGTGACAATTCACACTTTTCATTTTCCAGTAGTCTACCTCGACCAATACTTGGTTTTCTGAAACAGGCCGTTCGGCCGCATGTGCGACCCTTTGATTTGGATGCAGTAGAGATCACTGTAAATGAACAAGCCCCTGATATTGCCATTGTGCTACCAAAATATAATCAAAATACAGATCACGAAAAAAGGAGGCGATGATAAGGCAAGTATTTTCACTGTGAAGAACGCAAAAGTAAATGTAGGGCAGCTAATCGTAGCCTTTCAGAATATTTCGGCAAAATTACTTATCACATCAAAGAGGCATGATCAGCGTACTTCATTATCTAGAGCGTAAGTGGCACTCGGTTGACCACCTGAACATATCCGTACGCGATAAAATAGAAAAACAATTTTTAACGATAGGAGGGCAATATGATTCAACGACAATAACTAGCCCAGTGTTCACCCACATACGCGTCTCCAGAAAGGGGGAATGCTAGACTGCCTCTGACACAGACGAAATACCTCCTTGCAATGATCTATATAAGAAAAATTCAGTAGTTGGCATGCTTTATTTCGCCAATTGGACCAAAACAAAAGCAATAACAGAAAAAAATACTTGCCTTCAGTGCATCCAGGAGATTTGTCAGAGATTTTCGCTCACACACGGGAGAAAAAACAAAGCCTGCGCGCTCAAATTTATATATATATATATATATATATATATATATATATATTGAGATCTAACAGAAAATAATGCCAAAGAATGTATAGGGGAACTTAATAGAACAAATGTAATGTAAATAAGAAGAAAGAGTGGGCGAAAGAATAACCATCCATGAGCAGGAATCAAACCTACGACCTTCGAATAACGCGTTCGATGCTCTAGAGAGCAGCACTTCGTTATAGGCAATAGTGCACTTCAAGTTTAAAAGACTATGTCTATTTAGGGCAGGTAATAACCGCGGAGCCAAACCATGAGATTGAAGTAGCTAGATGAATAAGACTTAGGTGGAGCACATTTGGCAAGCACTCTCAAATTATGACAGGTAGATTGCCATAATCCCTCAAGAGGAAAGTATATGGCAGCAGCGGCATCGCATGAGCGTCATCTAAACCTGAATCCTCTGTTTTACGCAGCCGTCCTTGTCTGTGGCTGTTTCTTCGGTGATCATCTTCGTGGTGCTGTGCTGCCGATTAGCCCTTTTGGACAGCGCTGAGTCGCCCACGTGGGTGAATCTGCGACTGCGCAGCCTCTTAGTGCTGCGTCGCTGATATCGGCAAGTCCACCGCTGGAGATCGCTGCTATCGCGGCGACACCCTATAAACAAGCCGGCATCGACGCCCACTCTTCACAGGCAGCAGCGGCATCGCATGAGCGTCATCTAAACCTGAATCCTCTGTTTTACGCAGCCGTCCTTGTCTGTGGCTGTTTCTTCGGTGATCATCTTCGTGGTGCTGTGCTGCCGATTAGCCCTTTTGGACAGCGCTGAGTCGCCCACGTGGGTGAATCTGCGACTGCGCAGCCTCTTAGTGCTGCGTCGCTGATATCGGCAAGTCCACCGCTGGAGATCGCTGCTATCGCGGCGACACCCTATAAACAAGCCGGCATCGACGCCCACTCTTCACTGGCAGCAGCGGCATCGCATGAGCGTCATCTAAACCTGAATCCTCTGTTTTACGCAGGTATTCCGACGTCAATTTTTTTCCTCTTGTTAATTTTTCACTGCTGCTGCTGCTGCTGCCATCAAGTGTATCTTTTCTTCTCGCTTTTTTTTTTTTCTTCCTGAGTGTGTTTCTTACTTGTACCATGCCGACGAATGCAGAACTGTCAAAACAAGTTGAGGCGTTGGAAGACAAGCTTAACAATATAGCTAAAGGTACAAGTGAGCTCATCTTTGGTAAGATCCTGCTGAGAATGAAGGAATCTGGGATCGACGTTGTTGAACTTAAGAGAGAAGTTGACTCGCTGAGTTCCAGTGTTGAGCATTTGAATGGACTTCTTGAGGATATGCGGTGCAAAAATTCTGCGTTGTCCGATGAAAATACGCAACTCCGATCCCAGAACCAATCATTGACCCGCAGGGTCGAGGAGCTTGAGCAGTACTCTCGTCTCAGCAATGTCGAGATCAAGGGCATTCCATGTACCCAAGGAGAAGACTGTGTTGAAATCCTGAAAACAGTGGGGGACAAAATTGGTTGTCCCATTTTGCCCAATGATCTCGATATTGTTCATCGCGTGCCTACCCGATCTATTGACAAGAAAAACATCATTGCTCGATTTTGTTCTAGAACCAAGAAGGCCGATTTTGTTAGCAAAGCGCGTAAAGCCAGGCTCTGTCTTAGTGATATAGGGTTGTCTAGTCAGTCCAAATCTCCCGTATTTGTAAATGAGCATCTCACAGCCTGTAACAAGACTCTCTTCTCCAAAGCTCTTTCATTGAAAAAAGAAAAAAAATGGTTGTTCCTGTGGACTGACAACTGCCAAATTAAGGCCAGGAAAACAACTACTAGTAAAGTTCTACGCATTCGGGACGAATCTGACCTAAACAAAATAGTATAAAGCTGTTTGTTCATACTTTGGATAGTACAATCATGGCTTCCGTACTAAAACCAGATCAATTGCACTCTTTTCTGAATGGATTTCATTCCATTATTCACTTTAATGCAAGAAGTCTTCATAAACGGTTTGACATCATTGACGGTTTCCTCACTTCGCTTTCTTGTTCATTTTCAATGATTGCCATCACTGAAACTTGGTTGTCTGACGATGACAAAAATCTATATTGCTTTCATAACTTTAATTCTGAATACTGCAACAGAATAACCAGTAATTACGGTGGTGCTGCCATATTTGTTTCTTCTGGAATTGCTTATCGAAGAAGACATGACCTATTCTTAACCGTTGATAACTGTGAGTCTGTTTGGGTTGAAATAGATAACTGCTTTTTGACTGGTGACAATAAGAACCTCATATTTGGTTGTGTTTACCGTTCTCCTTCATCACCAATTAGTGATTTCTGTACTAATCTCGACCATATTTTGCATAAAATTTCAATAGAAAATAAAAATGTTGTCATAATGGGTGATTTCAACATTAACTTACTAGATGAAGGATCACCCATCTGTATCAACTATACTAGTCTGCTTCATGGTTACGGATATGATTGCCTGATTGACGTTCCCACGCGTGAAGATTTTTCAGGCTCATGTACGCTCATCGATCATGCTCTCTCTAACTTACTAGACCCACCAGAGGCAAAAGTTTTACACATTGACATCAGTGATCATTACCCCATCATCCTACGCTTCAATACTAATGCTCGACCGCATTCCTTTTCTCACACAAGATATGTGCTGGACAAAGAAAGTTTTAAAACGGCTGTTGCTAGCACTAACTGGACTGAAATTAAGTCAATAAACAACCCACAGAAAGCTTTTTCTAAATTTCTTTCACTGATTTCAACGCATTTAATGAAATTCACTTTCAAAAAAAAATGTGTAAAAAAATCATCGCTTTCTCTCACAATCCATGGCTTTCGCAACAGCTATTAACAGAAATGCGCAAACGAGATAACTTGTATAGAAAAACTAAAAAACAACCTTTTAACAAGAACTTAAGTGCCCGATATAAAATCTTCTGCAATGCTCTTAACTACAAACTTAAAACTGCCAAAAGACTTTATTTTGAAGAAAGAATCCAACATGCTTCTAGCACTAAAAAGAAATGGGAGATTGTGAACTCTTTTTTAAACAGGAACTCAAGACAAGACGAGGTACGTCGAATTATAATTGATGGAGTAGAATATGATTCCCCTTCAGAAGTAGCTGAGGCTTTTAGCAACTTCTTCTTCCCTGATAATACCAATTCTCCTACAGAAAGCATTAACACTTCTCGCTTACCCCACTCATTCTTTTTATTTCCTACAATACCTGATGAAATAACTGATGTTATTCGTAATATAAAAATGACTAGTGCTGGCATAGATGAGATCCATCCTGCTAACATAAAATCTATTGTGCATATAATATCAGACATTCTTTCATTTATTGTTAATTTGATGTTCAAGAATGGTGTATTCCCTTATGAATTGAAGCGTGGCAAAGTTATCCCTGTTTTTAAAAAAGGGGGATAAATCATTACTAAACAACTACCGTCCTATTTGTATTTTACCATTCCTTGGAAAAGTGGTTGAGAAACTCATTGAGACACGACTAACTAAATATCTTTCCAAGTTTAACATTATCTCTTCCTCTCAGTTTGGTTTTCGCCATGGCTACTCAACAGAGATGGCGCTTATTCATCTTACTGATCAGCTAAAAAAATTAATAGACGAAGGTTGCCTAGTTGCCTCAATATTCATCGATCTAACAAAAGCATTTGACAGCATAAATCATAATATTCTGTTCACTAAACTGGAGTCCATTGGCATTTGCGGCCCTGCTCTTTCATTACTAAAAAGCTACTTACACAACAGAGTTCAAGTTGTTTCTATTTCCAACGTCTATTCCCGACAGCGAACCACTAACATTGGTGTGCCCCAAGGCTCCATTTTGGGGCCACTTCTGTTTTTGATTTATATTAATGATTTGCCCAAGTGTCTGTCTTCATCACAATGCATTTTGTACGCCGACGATACCACCATATTCACCTCTCATAAAGACATCTCATCTCTTGTAACCATTTTGAATACTGACTTAGAAAGTATTTTCAAATGGTGTAATACTAATATGTTGTCTATTAATGCTTCTAAAACCAAGTTTGTTGTTTTCACCTCACACCAGCGGAATGTAACATCAGCACCTAATATTACTTTTGGCCCCCACTCTATCTCTCCTTGTTCATTTTCTTCCTTCCTTGGCATCCTTCTAGATTGCAATTTAAAATATCAGAGACATATTGCTCACATAAAAAAAAAATTAGCATATGGTATAAGAGTCTTGGTCAAAACGCGCCCGTACTTCTCACGCAGCACATTACTATCTCTCTATCACTCTTTCGTACATTCTCATTTTACCTACGGTATAACATGTTGGGGCAATACTTACAATACTCACATTTCGTCTCTTCAAATCGTCCAAAATCATGCTATTCGACTAATTACATCCAGCCCACGTTTTTCTAATGCTAAATCTTTACTACATGAAAATAACATCCTTACTCTCACTGAACTTACTAAATTCAACCTAGGCATTTTTTTCTACAGACTTCTTAATAATCAACTTCCCCCTACCATTTTCCCGTCTTCTGATCTTGTTATTTATAGTAATACCCGATTTGCACTAAACAACAACTTCCTTCTACCCAGTATACGTACTAATTATGGCAAACAAACTGTTAAATTCACTTCTATCTCATTGTGGAATACTCTTCCACTTAACATAAAATCTATCAGCTCATTTCATCAATTTAAGAAACAGTATAAAATGTATTTGCTTCATGCGGACTAACCATAAGACTTACTGCTTGTTTTATTTGACGTATGCTTTTGTTTGGTTTGTTTTTTTGTATTTCTTTTTATTTGTTTTTTTATTTCTTTTTATTATTTAGTTTTTTATATAGATTGTTAAACTGTTCTATCGCTTTTTCTTGTACTTCACACCTTTATTTATTATGTTTTCTCTATTTTTTATGCGTTCAGTTGTACGCTTTGATTTATACTTACGCTCCTGTTGCTTTAATGTGTTTAATAACTCATTGCATTTGTACAGGAGGTCCCGATACAGTCACTTGACTATGGGACCTCCTTCTGTATACTAAATTCCTGTCGCTTGTACCGAATTTTATTAATAAAAAAATTTCTGATTCTGATTTCTGATATAACAGCTGTACCTTGCTGGTACTCAGCTTCGGAACAAAAACCTGGAGACTTATAAAGAGTGTACAGCTTAAATTGAGGGTGACCCAGCGAGCAATGAAAAGAAAAATGGTAGGTGTAACCTTAAGGGACAAGAAGAGAGCAGAGTTGATTAGGGAAAAGACGGGGGTTGAGGATATCATAGTTGAAATCAAGAAGAGGAAATGGACATGGGCCGGGCATGTAGCGCGTAGGCAGGATAACCGCTCGTCAATAAGGTTAACTAACTGGATTCCAAAGAAGGCAAGCGGGTTAGGGGGAGACAGAAGGTTAGGTGGGCAGATGAGATTAAAAAGTTTGCGCGTATAAACTAGCAGCAGCAAGCACGGGACCGACTTACCTGGCAGAACATGGGAGAGGCCTCTGTTCTGCAGTAGACGTAGTCAGGATGATGAAGATGATGATGATGATGATACATTCCTTGGCATTATTGTCTGTTAGATCTCAATATTATTGTGTCAAAACACGGAAAAACGAGCCCTTGTGTATACAACTCTTTCCCATATTCATTAACGAGGGTCTCGTACTGTCAGACTTGGTGTCATTATGTTGTATACGAGGGACTATTGGTCAGCTGCCCACTTGTAATAAGTTCACGTGCTACGTGACGCCACACAAGCGCATAAAAGGGTGTCTCACACTCGCCGCTCGGCTACAGATGGCGCTGACTGACTCTCCCATGTCTAAATTATCATATGAAGAAAAAAAAGTGGATGGGGAAAGGCCGCTGTGATAGCTGAGTGGTTAGAGCATAGAACGCGTTAACCGAAGGTCATAGGTTCGATTCCTGCTCACAGCTGCTAATTCCTTCACTCACTTTTCTTTGTTCTTATTTACATTACATTTGTTCTAATAACTTCCCCTATACATTCCTTGGCTATATTGTCTGTTATATCTCATTAATATTGTGTGAAAACACGGAAAAACGAGCCCTTAAGAATACACTTCTTTCCC
Organism: Rhipicephalus microplus; assembly: GCF_043290135.1. Classification (NCBI taxonomy): domain Eukaryota; kingdom Metazoa; phylum Arthropoda; class Arachnida; order Ixodida; family Ixodidae; genus Rhipicephalus; species Rhipicephalus microplus. The sequence continues at coordinate 204,919,054 of NC_134702.1, read as the reverse complement.
TTTTGTATATATATATATATATATATATATATATATATTGGGGGCATTTGTTACATCATTCTCATCCCTGCATGATCCTAATCACAATCATCCACTTGTCTCTTTGTCCTTATGTCCACTCTGTGTCATCATAATCGTCATTGTCTGTGTACTGGCTCTGCCCATTCATTTTGCGAGGTCTTTCCTCAAATAAACGCTCTCACAACCAAGGCTACCAAGGCGTCATACGTGGTGGAGGTGGATTTTCGGTCCTTTGACCTCCCGCAGCCCGCTCTACCACTTAGAGCTTCGTTCAGGCCGCCGCTTGCGCCCATTGTCAGGCAGCATGTCCCAGACCAGGCCTGTCGGCGCTGATGTCATCAATCACGCACCACCGCAAGCTGCCCCTCCTATTTACATACACGGACATCAGCGGGAATCCCGATCTTCGCTGGTCTTCGAGGAGAAGACGAAGAAAACTGGCTCAATGACTACGACCGCGTAAGTGCCGCTAATTGGTGAGACGAGGCCGCCAAACTGCGTTACGTCCCTTTTTATCTGACCGGAGTCGCGAAGACATGGCATCTTAACCACGTCATTGACTTACCCGACTGGGCTACCTTCCAGCAGCAGCTGCGACAAGTGTTTGGGACACCAGCAATTCGATCCACCGTTGCATAGAGGACACTCGACACTCACCGACATCCCGGTGAATCGTACACTTCATACATCGAGGATGTCCTCGCACTGTGCCGGCGTGTCAGTCAATCCATGTCGGAATCGGATAAAGTGTGCCACATAATGAAAGGCATTGGGCCTGTTGCCTTTAATGCCCTCGCTGTGCAAAACCCAGCTACCATCGCTGATGTCGCGCCGACATGCCAGCGCCTTGATGCGCTGGACTCCGTTCGTCTCCAACCGGACATTGGCGACCACCACTCCACGTCTCATGGCCATCTGCGTGACCTCGTCCGGGACATTATACGCGAAGAATTGCGGTCCATGGGCTTCACACCTCCTACACCGCGTCCTACACAGTCGTCGGGACTGTCCTTGCGTAACATCATCATAGAGAAACTTACATCCCTGGCCGGCTCTGCGCCCGTTCAGCCACCTGCTTCTTGCCCCATATCCATCTATCCTCAAGTTGCTGCCGTGCCTCCCAGCGACGTACACGCTGCCATCCTACGCGTCGGTTGCTACCACTGCCCCCGTGAACTACCGTTCGATGCCCCCTGACCCTTCTTCGGCCCACTTGACCGTGCTATCTCCAGGGGCCCCGAACGCTTTCTACTCCTCACCCTGGCGCTCGTCCCGTCCTGTCTGCAACTACTGCGACTATCACGGCCACATATCTCGTTTCTACCAAAAGCGCAAGCAAGATGAGCGTTGGAAGGACATGCACGAACGGGATTTGTACACTGGGGCCTCTTATCAAGTTCGGCGTTATTCGTCTTCCCTGCATCGGTCTCCATCTCCTCCGGCATCGACTGCACCACGGAACAGCCGAAACACGAGACGCCGCTCGCCTTCGCCCTTCCGCCGTTCCACTTCTCCACTTCGGCCCGCCCGCCTCATTCTCCTCTGATATTCATTCGGAGAACTAAATTATACAGTTTGGGGAGGAAAAACTGCATTCGAAATTAGAACTCAAATTCCTGCATCAGACCCGTGCAACATGGTTTCTTTGGGAGTGGAAGGAGTGCGAGTCGACGCTTTGGTGTCTGTTACACATGCTGATTTGTGTGAACATTTAAAAAATGTAATGACGCCTTACGATGGTCCCATGTTAGTTGCTGCCCAGGGGAATGTCATTCGCCCTTCCACGTTTTGTACTGGGCGTGTTTTCATCGACGTAATCCGCCATCATGTCCAGTTTGCTGTCCTGTCCCGCTGCTCTCATCAACTAGTTTTAGAGTGGGATTTCCTATCATCTGCTTCCGCGGCTATTTGTTGAGGACAACGCGTCGTTAACCTTACTGACACTGACTACAGGCTTCACGACGACAATCAGAAGCCACTTCGTCTGGTAGCTGCGAAAGACATCGAACTGCCACCACGACAAGAGCAAATTGTCAGCATTACGTTCAATGACATCTATCACTGTGATGTATTGGTCTCCCCGTCACCACTTTGCATTCGTAAAGGCATAGTTTTTCTGTCTAGTGTCGTTCATTTTTGTGATGGTCCTGCATTGTCACCGCTGTAAACTCTACACCGAAGAATATCTTACTGCCACAGGGCACTACTGTGGCCCGTGTTGCCGACTTCAAGCCTGTATTTGTCATGCCACTTCACTTAATCGCATCCAAAGAACGTTCCCTCGGTAAGCAAGTTTCTTCCTCCATCTTTACCACCGCTATCAGCAGCGACTTCACAAATTCACAGACGCAGCAGCTGCTCGCATTGTTACAGAAACACGCAAATTCTTTCGATATTTGCTCGTCTAAGCTGCGCCGGACTACTATACAGCACATCGAATTCAAACAGTCGGGACATCTATGTACACCGTCGACCCTACCGCGTGTCTCTAGCTGAACGAAAAATTATACAAGAAAACGTTGCTGACATTTAAACGGGAAGTCATCCGTCCTTCGTCTAGCCCTTGGTCGTCTCCTGTTGATTTGGTCCGTAAGAAGGATGGTCCCTCTGCGTTTTTGCATAGACTACCAGGCGTTCAATAAGATCACGCGCAAGGACGTGTACCTTATGCCACGCATTGACGACGCCCTTGATTCCCTACAAGGCGCAGATTTCTATTCAAGCGTCGACTTGCGTCCTGCGTACTGGCAGATCCCCATGCATGAAGGCGATAAGGAGAAAAGGGCGTTAGCAACCGCCGAAGGGCTATACGAATTCAACGTGATGCCTTTCAGGCTCTGCAACGCACACGCGACTTTCGAGCGCATGGTAGACACCGTGCTGCGCGGCCTGAAATGAAAGAGTTGCATTTGCTATTGTTCGAGGTATAGCGCATCCAGGATGGGACAGAGAAGAAAACACAGAACACATACACGGCGCTAGTAGAAAAAAGCCCGTTGAACTAGAAATGTAGTCAACTAAGGTTGCACGGCAGGCTTGTTGGTTATTATGTTTTCTGTGTTTTCATCTCTGTTCCGTCCTCGATGCGCTATACCTCGAACAACATGAATAACCAACAAGCCCGCCATGCAACCTTAGTCGACTGCATTTGCTACCTGGACGAGATTATTATCTTTTCGTCCACGTTTCGTGAGCACCTAGAACGATTGAATCAAGTTTTGACGCGCCTCGCCAGTGCCGGGCTCCAAATAAACACTAAGAAATGTTCTTTCGCTAGCAAATCTATCAAGGTCTTAGGACAGGTCGTTAGCAAAGATGGCATTCGGCCCGACCCTGACAAGACTGCTGCAGTGCTTCACTTTCCGCGTCCCGAAAGACCAAACGAGCTCCACAGTTTCCTTGGCCTCACCTCCTATTTTTGCCGGTTTATCCGGAACTTCGCCTCTATTGCTGCTCTATTACATCAGCTACTTGCTTCCAACGTCCCCTTTCGGTGGTCTCAAGAATATCAAATGGCATTCAACCTGTTGAAGGGGGCCCTCACGTTTAAATCGCTGCTCTGCCACTTTGATGAAGCCGCACCGACTATCCTCCATACCAACGCTCGCGGCCTTGGTATAGGAGCCGTTCTTCTACAACGCGACAAGTCTTTCCTAGAGAAAGTTGTTGCATATTCCAGTCGCGTACTCACCCCTGCCGAAAATAACTGCACGATAACTGGGCAAGAGTGTTTGGCTGTGGTTTGGTCGGTGCAGAAATTCCGTCCTCATCTCCACGGCGCTCAGTTCATAATTGTTACGGACCACCATGCTTTATGCTGGCTTTCTACACTGAAGAACTTGTCCGAACACCTGGGTCAATGGATACTACGCTTGCAAGAGTACGACTTTGACATAACTTACAAGTCAGGTGCCCCGCGTGCAGTGGTCTAGTGGCTAAGGTACTGGGCTGCTGACCCGCAGGTCGTGGGTTCAAATCCCGCCTGCGGCGGCGTCATTTCCGATGGAGGCAGAAATGTTGTAGGCCCGTGTGCTCAGACTTGCGTGCACGTTAGAGAACCCCTGGTGGTCGAAATTTCCGGAGCCCTCCACTACGGCGTCTCTTTTAATCATATGATGGTTTTGGGACGTTAAACCCCACATATCAATCAATCATTACAAGACAGGTAAAAAACATCAAGACGCCAACGCTTTATCTCGTTGCCCGCTTCCAACTACCCATATCAGCGTTGGTGAGAACTCTACCGCCACCTCAACCTAAGTTCATACGCTCGCATCAATAGGGCGACCCTTTTCGGACGACGAGCCAACGTTTATCGCCCGCCAGCGGTCCGAGTCATACTGAAGACACTTGGTGGACCACCTTTCGAGACTTCCTAGTCCACCAAACGCATGACGTCGTCGTAAACTCCTTCACTTTAACCTGGACAATGGAGTTTTCTACCGCCACACTTGCCACCCTGACGGTCAGCGCTGCATTCCTGTACTGCCATGCTCTCTTCGACTTCTGGTGCTCGAAGCCTTCCACGATGGCTTGACTGCTGGTCATCTCGGTTTTCAAAAAACCCTCGACCGCATACGATGTCGTTATTACCCAGGCAGCACGCCGCCGTTGGACCAATCTTGGACCAACATCGGCTAACATCGGCACCGACGTCGGGCCGACGTCGGAAGTGCAACTTCTTCAAATGTCGGGCCGACGTTCAAGCCAATGATGGGCCGACGTTTTGCCGATGTTTTAGCCAGTATGCAACCAACATTGGGCCGACGAAGGCCCATCGTATTGCCGACAAAGCTGCCAATGTTCGGCCAACATTGGGCCATATTTCAGCCAATCACATGCCATTTTTACGACGATGTTTGCTGCACAACGAATATTGGCTACGGATGTACGACCGACATTGAACCAATCCAGGGCCACATTGCAGCCAATCAAATGGCGTTATTACACCGATGTTTCCTGCACGACGAATATTGGCTACCGATTGGCTTGCCATTATGTAACCATTATTAGTAGGGAATTTTTCTTACCGGAAGATTTAAACAATATGCCTCGTTGACCCGCTCTTGTAGCTTTGCAGCCCTGTATATTTGGGGCAACAGAAAATTGAATGCTGAGAACTGAAAGCAGTTACTCGATCTATTTCATCTTTTATACCTCATTCCCTTTGCTAACACTAGAAGTGTAGTTTATTTTTTTACCAATTTATCTTTTGCAATAGCGAGTGCTTTATTTGGTACTGGTAATTGGTACAGCAGATTGAAAAAAGTCGTTAGGAAGTAAATGTTGAAAGCGTATGTCCCCCACTTGCAATCCCCACATATGTCCCCCACATGGTAATCGAGAATATTCATAGTTTAGAGCATTTTTTTGTAACTAAAACATGGTGATGGTGCTTCCGGATCAGCATAAGCTAGCCGAACAGTGCACCACCGACAGTCTGCAGACTATTTATTCTTTGTTTTTTTATTTATTTGGTACAACAAAAAATGTATACATTGAAAAATATATATACACAACTAAAAAAGGCCCGCTCTACTGCAGGTCAGGTTGCGTTGGGGGCACAGTGACAGTGGTGCTGTCAAGGACCTGGCTGCTGTGGCTGGGCAGGAAGCCAGCTGCCGCGAGCAGCCGATCATCTGCACTCTGAGAGTGGGGATCATCGGGCTGCTCCACAACAAATGCTTCTCTGAAGCGCCGCTTCCTGCCCCCACAGCGATCACCAGACCCTGGCAGCCACCTCTTAATAAAGTTGAGGGCCTCCGCCTGGTCGCACCCTGCTTTTTGGCAGATGACATCTGCATACAAAAACAGAAATACCATAGTACACATGAAGCACTGCAGTACAGAAAATACACAAGGGTACACACACATAAAACAATGAACAAGTCTAACCTGTCACTAATCTACAGAGCCTCAGGTTCACAAAGGCCCTTTTCCCTTTTCTGCCATGAAGGCTGTACAGCACTTGCACGTCATGTGATAATACAGCCTTCATGGCATTCACACCAATTTCTCGGAGGCCACGTCCCCCAATCTGCAGGGGGTGCTCGCGCTGTAAAAAAATGCAAGAAGCATAGATGGGGTAAACGCAACAGTACATCGAAATGTTTTCATGATAAAAATCTGCAAGAAGAGGACACTGAAAACAACAACTTGAATTTTTGGGCATCACAACATTTCATTGTTTTTTTACGCTAACTTCAACTCACTTGACCTAAAATGGTTTCCACATCAGCCCTCTCACACTCAGTGTGAGAACCTTTCAGAGTCCTTCTCTGAATGCAGTTTCGCTGTTATGAAATCAAATACAACACTGTTATAACACTTATAAATATTGATTCTAGCTATGAAATAGTATAATTACTTTGTACAGTGCTCAAATTCCAATACACGTTTCTTCGAGGTTACAATGTCTTTGCCTGAATGTTGACCAGGAGTAGCTTCTACAGGTGAAAAACGATAAAATATGTGGAATTCAAAAAGAAGCTTGGACATGTTTTTAATCAATGCATTGTAAGCAGAACACAACAAGATAAATGAACATGATCAAGGCGTACTAAGAGGCAACCTTAGAGCCACCAAATCTTGGTCATAGATGAAACTGATAGAAAAATAAAGGTTGCACTAGATGGTCGCACCATTTGCTGTTTATATTTTTCTGTGATAGCCAACAAAGAGGCATGTCGCTATAGAAATATCATCACAATAAACAAAGGTGCATTTTTCTTCACACTGCGAAATTGAGTGCGTGTTAGATTTTTAAAAAAGTAAGAAATCGGCTAACACAAGACAGGGTGAACTGTAGCTCAAAGTAGAGAGAGCCGCAGCGGACACGAAATAGGGTGATAAATGAACAAAATTACTGAATGTCTGTTTTAAGCAGGCTATTGCTAGTCACTGCCCATCAAACACACGATGCCGCCTACATCGTCTGCTAGGTTAGGACCGTTCACTCGTACTTCACGGACTATAGTAAATACAGTCGAATCTCATTAATTCCAACACACTTAATTTGAACTGACGCTGTGGTCGTATCAAAGCTATACCGCACTCCGAAAATGCTCTCAGCATCCCGCCCAATCCTGCGGTGCCACTTCAGACACCTCATCGCTGTGCTTGAAGAAGAAAATGAAGATAAAGAAAGAAAAGACTGCGGTGGAATGTTTGCCAAATGCCAATCTGCGACATTCCTGTGCCCCGCTTCGGCTTTTTCCGTCCCTGCCACGTACGTAGAGACCCTTCTCCTCTTAACACTGCGCATGAAGAGAAAGAGGGGGAAAAAAGCTGTCGCAGAGAGTTGGCTCCCTCATGCCGATCTGCAACGCGCCGGTGTCACGCTTCCCTGTTTTTCGTTCCTGCTATGTAGACTCTTCTCCTTTCAACATCGCGCATGAAGAGAGAAAAAAAAAAAGCTGCCGCGGAGTGTTTCTCTCTCGAATGCCGATCTGCTTCTCTTCAGGTGGAGACGGTCCTCCATTCTCATCATTTGCTGGCCACGCTCCGGCTGCAGCGCAGATGGTAACAGTGGAAACACAGTTGTCTTCGAAGAGTGTCAGCACTGGACATTGCCGCGCGCAACGTCTTTTGCCAGGAGAATACTGAAGTCGAAGTACAAATGCTTTGCAAACTGCACGCAAAACTTGACTCGTTGCAAGGCCAACGTGTACAGACATGTATTGACTACTTTAATTAATGACAGATGTCCTGTAATTTGTGAATAAAACTTCTCCATGCACATGCATCACTGCATGGTGAGCCCTCCGCTCGTTTACCGTATTTACTCTATTCTACGGCGCCCTCGATTGTAACGCGCGCCCGGTTTCCACGACAAAAAAAAAACTAAGACATCGGTTGCAACGCGCACCCTTTTTTCTCGTTGGCCCGCTTGATCACACCACTCGCGAAAATGACTCTTTTTGAGAGCGTCTTTCGTTTAAATATGAAGTACGGGGGAAGCTTATGCCTATCTGACGTGCAACAGAGCATTGCTGTCACTCTAGTTTTACCGTGGCCCGATGTCAGTACACAAACTTGCTTCGCCCCCTTCTCCTAGACGGTTGTGGTGCCAGGCATGTCGAAGTAAAGAGGCGTGTGATCGGCATTCCCGATTTGCCCAAGCAGGTAGCCGTTGTTGTGCCGCAAGTTTAGGAGGAACCTCTGAAGACTCTGAAGCTTTTCTTCGTACTCCTCCGGCAACTTCCGGCATATGCCCGTTCGCCTTCGGAGGGAAAAGCCTTTTCTCTTCATAAAGTTCGTTAGCCAGCACCTGCTCACTTTAAAATGGCTCTGCATTAGCCAACGAAGTGAAAAAACAGCGCGTAACACAGGACAGAGAAGAGACGGACTTCCGTCTCTTCTCTGTCCTGTGTTACGCGCTGTTTTTTCACTTCGTTGACCATGTACCAACCGGCCCAAATAAGCACTTTAGTACTGCATTAGCCCTTTTTCTAAGGCTAACTGCATAGCCTGCACTTGGAGCAGTTCTGTCGTCACGGGCCGCTGTGCCGCTCACTGCTTAATCACATACTCGCCGAGCAGCTCTTCAATTTGTGGAAACCGACCCTGCTGTGGTCCACTGAAGCCTTTGCGTGAATCTTTGCTGTCGACAATATTCTGCTTTTGTTTCCGCCAGTCCCGCACGCACGTTTCGGGAACTCCGAATGACCACGATGCGGCCCGATTTCTGTCCGTTCCGGCACACTCGACGACTTTTCTTTTAGAAGCAGCATTGTGGTGCACTCGTCGAGTTTTTGGAGTCGGCCCTACCATGCCGTCGATGCTAATGTACTACAAGATGACGAATTCCTCAGCACACGTATGAAGTGCCGCGCATGGGAAACACATAGGCAGAAATGACCGACGCGCCATGCCGACGCACGTAGGGGGCGGCCCTTTTGTAAGTGGCGATGGCAATAGAATGACGATATTCATTTTTTTTCGTACTCGATTCCAACGCACATGCGATTTATGAACTCTCTTAACCAAAAAAAGGTGCGTGTTAAATTCAAGTAATTATGGTAACATTCATTATTTTGAACTTCTTTTAATTTGAACAAATTTTCTGGCCTCTTTGAGTACGAATTATTCATATTCAACTGTAGTACAGTGGCTCATGAGATAACCTGACTAGTTTGTTTCCCGAAACACAGTATCTTAAAGCAGTACTAAATTTCTGCATGTTACATAGGCATATTAAAAATCAAGAAATATACACCAAAGCCGCAGCCACAGCTTTACTCTGCACAGCTGCTTCTGCTGCCTCCACTTCTCCAATTGTACCAGCAGGCAGCCGGGGAAGGTCAGAGGGGCGCTGTGCTGGATGGGCGTGCTGAGGCACGGACAAGAGCCGTACCTTGTGCTTCAGCAGTCGCACCTTCTGCAGAACCTCTCTTTGTTGCTGCCGGATGCCAAGTTGGATCCGCAGGATCCGTAGCAATAGAGCTGACACATACAAGAGTACATACCATATTTACTCGCACAATTTGCACCCTCACATAATTTGCTCACCAGTATAATTAGCCAGCCTGCTTTACTACAAGAAACTTTTTGCTCGCATACTTTGCCCTCCCCGACCAGCCCGAGCCACCTTGCCAGCACACACACAGACACATTTGACTTCATGATGCTCTGGTCAGGCACATCTCTTGTCGAGCAGGCGAGTGCAGTCTTACACAAAATGGACTGAGTGCAAGGTCCCTTCTTCCATGAACTTTTATGCTTTCCCTAGAATATCGAACTTGAAAACTGAAACCTGTTTATGTGTAGTCCGAAATGCCTAAAGGTTTGCCTCCTATCTTCCCACCTCTTCCACGGCAAGAATGTATTCCCGAGACACAGCACAGATGTTGAACGCGTGCAAGGACCTGTCACATCAACTAGATGAGGCAGGTTTTCGCACTCATTTTTTTTCGGTTTTGCCATCTGGCCATTGCGCTTTTACCGTTCCTTGTGATAGGCTACAATAATTATATACAAGGCAGATTGCTGTTATAAAGCTTACCGAAGAAAACTGAAACCGTGCTACCGCTAAGCACATCAGCGTGGAGTTCTTCGACATGCAATATTCAGTATGGGAGCCAGCAGAAGAGTGCGTTGAATAACACTTAGCATAGAAGCTTGGGTGTGTTGGTTAGATATCGGAGGGAACACAACGCAATAGAAGACTGGGACAAGGAATGGACACACACACACATGAAGGGCGACACACACAGCACTGTGTTGGCATCGCGCTTTCTTGTCTGCATCTTACTTTACGTTGGGTTCCCGACAATTATTGGAGAGTACTTATGTTCTCTGGCATAAACCTGTCGTGGGAACTGGTTTTTGTGAGCACTGTTCGGAAGAACTTCAAGAAAATGGGGGCATTTGAACAGGCTTAGCAAACAAATGACAATCCGCTTTGAGACAGCTGTGACAGCGCCTGCAACATATATTCCCAGTTGAGCTTTTAGGCCAGCGATTCCTACTAGCTTCGCACATGACCGGATTGACAAAAAAAGTACACATAATACGCGAGTATATACCGCATTTGACTCTGTAGCTTTGATGAACCAGGCAGATACACAAATTTATCCAAAACTCTATTGATTCTGTTGCAAAATTATTCAACAAACAAATTGCGATGTTATCCATGTTACTATACAATTGTGGCACTTTACCATTGCAGCTTTCCAGGAGGCACACATAGTGCAGCGTTAGTTCACCACTCGCAGTTAATTGTATGCAGTAGGTTGCTCACAGCAACTGACTGCATGCAATGGTGAACATCTTGCATGCTTGCACCGCTGTTTCAGCATGCTGGCTGCTTCCCATATGGCTATCAATTGATGTTCACAAAATTGGGAATATGAAGAAAGACTACACAGTGCCCTCTGGCCACCCTATACTCCAAACCTCCAGCCAACAAACAAACAAAAGAAACAGAAGTATGCAAATGAATATTATTGCTAATGCAGCTGGAATGGAGTGTAGTTTTCACCAATTCTGTGTGTTAAGTCAATATGGAGTGAGTTAACTCCATAAAGTACCTTTTCTCAAAACAGTGTTCACTCTACTGTAACACAAGGAGTGACTTCATAGCATCTAGAAGGAAAAATAGAATCTTCAGTATTTGATAGAAATGTGAGGCTCTACCTTAAAACAACAATAATCTGAAAAAAGAACTCATTAAATTCGAAAAAAAAAGGTAGCACAGTTGATCCCCTTTACAAGAGACACTGATGTAACAGACAAACGGGGATAAGAGGCACCAGTGTGCAGGCTGACATTTGGCCCATCATGCATCAGGCACTCCGTAGATGCGCCTGTGCAGCCGGGAGCCCTGCAGTCAAGCATGCTGAGCAAGACTGTTGACTACTGTACAATGACACATTGCCACGAAATTTCAAAACTTCATTTCACAGACTTCTGCAAAAGCTTCTTACATTCTTGCATAATTTTTGCACAAGCTTCTCTCATTCTTGCGTGATTTTAGTCAGAACATATAAGTGTTGGAAGTTGTATGTCCCCAAAAACTTGCACAATACAAATAGCATACAGTAAAGTCTATCACTTAATACGTGCATAGTGTAACAATGAAAGGAAACTCACGCATAGTTTGCTCCGAGCCTTCCCCGTGCGGTGCCTCCTTGAGCCTTGGAGAGCACTGTACAGCTAGAGCAAAGTAGCATCAATCCAGTGTTAATGGCAGGTTAACAAGACAACAAAACTAACCCCCATATTCATAAACGCTCCCCGACTCGACTTTCACCCTTCACTTGACAGAGTTGAGCACTGTGCCGCGTCTCGTTTGAAAGCGACGCTGCGCTACTCGAGAATCACAGCAGATTATTGCTGACATGCAGCAATTTTCTCTGCTTAGAGACGGCGCTCCCATCAGCCATCTCAAGTGAAGGTGAAGCGTTGAGTGGAGGGACGTTCTAGAATACGGGGGTAAGATTGGTTGCAAGAACACTACAATAGACACACTTAATTTTTACACTTCATCTATATTGTACAGCTACACACATTCTGCATCTTTATAATGCAACATATACATACAGGCTTATAAAGTAAACACTGTAGGCTGCTCAAATAACACCTACACAAAAAAATTACCCAAAAGTGGCCATGCGCAAAGTACTTTTATTTGGAACTACCAAAACTTTTGCGGTGATGGAGAATAAATAAGACAGGTTACGCTTGGAGGCACATGAGACCTTCGCAGCTTTCATAAAGTACAAAAAACAATATGGTATGTGTGTGTGTATGTACGCATGAAGCTTCAGCCTTTACATACGGTTTCTTGAAAGAATCGACTATGAATTTTATGGCACCTGTGTCCTTCAGCGCAATTGAAAGCCTGCTGATCAGTGTGTGCAATTGTGGAATAGTTACATGGAAAATGGCGTGAAACACCTAAAACCAAATTTTTCTAGCTAGGAAATATGCAGCTGTGTATACACAACACATGCTGCAAACAGTGGGAGGTGACCACAAGAGTGATTTGAGTGTAAGCGGCAGTATTCCGCATTCATGCACCCCGCAATTTTCAACTGTTACCCAAAAGCAGCACCACTTCAGCGTGCTACTTTTTTTTACATCATAAACAGCACGGAATACAGCGAGGATGAAAACAACATATGCAATTAAATTTTGAGCACTATTTATGGTGCGCATGATTGATTGATTGATATGTGGGGTTTAACGTCCCAAAACCACTATATGATTATGATAGACGCCGTAGTGGAGGGCTCCGGAAATCTAGACCACCTGGGGTTCTTTAACGTGCACCTAAATCTGAGCACACAAGCCTACAACATTCCCGCCTCCATCGGAAATGCAGCCGCCGCAGCCGGGATTCGAACCTGCGCCCTGCGGGTCAGCAGCCGAGTACCTTAGCCACTAGACCACCGCGGCGGGGATGGTGCGCATGAAAAAAAAAATAGGCCTTTGTACAACGACGAATTCATAATTTGCCTTCACGAACCTTCTGTTAGGCTGCACCACATACTGATTTTTTGTGGCTTTCAAAAGAGGTGTGGCAGCTTGGGCTAGTTGGTATGGCATGACGATAGTTATTGCGCGAGAACAAAACGACGACACAGAGACAAGAAGGACACGAAAGACACGAGCGCAAACTTCCAACTGAGTTTATTGCGCAGAGCACGAAAATATATAGAGGAGACAGTGACCATGGCAAAAGAGCAGAACATGAGTAAGAAAACCAAAAACAACCAACACAAATACAAAGGCACTGAAAAACAGCAAAGAAAAATCTAGAAGAAACCGAACCAGAAAGGTAAAGCTACCTGCCCGCACCGAATCCTTCGAGGAACCTGCGTTCCTTCTCGGACTAAGCCACGGAGGGCTTGCTAATCCAAGGCACCTGTTCGCATTACCTGCCCGCACCGAATCCTTCGAGGAACCTGCGCTCCTTCTCGGACAAGGCCACGGAGGGCTTGCTAACACAAGGCACCTGTTCGCGTGCCATTTGCGCAGCCTCGACAATGACCCGGGTGCCCACATCTCTGTGTTTGTACAGTGTCGCTGTTTCCTCGAAGAGGGGAACACACTTGCACTCAGTGCAGTGCTGGGCAAGAAAACCATCTTTCCCATTTTTAACATTGTTCGCGTGCTCTCTCAGCCGATCGTTCAGGCACCTTCCCGTCGTTCCGACATAACAAGCACCACATGAAAGGGGAGTCCTATACACGACTTCCCGGGAGCAGGCCGCATACCTGTTTCGATGTTGAACTCTGCAATCTGTTGATGATTTCGTTTTCAGGGGGTTGGTAGATTTGGTGAGGCTGATTAATTTGAACGGTGCTGAGAACATGACACGAACTCCAACACGTTTTCCAATTTTTTTGAGCCTATGTGATATCTGGTGTATGTATGGAATCACGGCTACCCTTTCACGTTCTGTATCCGTGCTGATCAGATTCTGTCGCGTTTTCTGCTCCGCCTTATTAGTCCGCAGGATCGTCTCCGCAACAGACGCGATAAACGCCTCGGGGAAACCTGAAGCCTTAAGGCGGGAAACTTGAGCTTTGAAGCTCGCAGAGATATTGTGGGCGCAAGACCTATTTAAAGCATTCTCAAGGCAGGTTCGTGCTATGCCTCGCTTAACTATCTTACTGTGAGCAGAAGAAAAGGGAAGCAGAGGTTTCTTCGCACGTGGTTCATAACACCAACAGATGTGCTGTGAGCTAAAAACCAGATTTAAATCCAAAAAGCGTAATTTGTCATTATCGGGCATTTCATGTGTCACCACAAGAGGCTGCAAACAATTTTCGAACACGCCTATAGTTTGAGTGGCCAACGAGTGAAACATAGAAGACTCACAATTTAGAATAACCAAAAAATCATCCACGTATCTAAATATTTTGACGACATGCGAGCCTTCTAACTTTTCCTGTAGTTTTTTGCCCATTTTTGCCAATAGAAGATCACTGAGTAGAGGTGCTATGCATGAACCAATTGAAACACCCTTTTTCTGCAGATAAATGGAATCATTCCATTGTACGAAAGTAGACGTAAGATACAGCAAAACCAGGTCAAGAAAATCCCGCGAAGTAATGCCAGTTTTTAATTGGAAGTTCAATTCTCTGAAAGTTTCTATGTTATTCCTTATACATTCTAGTACCTCATCGTGAGGCAGCGAGTAGTATAGGTCCTTTATGTCAATTGAAAAACCGAAAAGATTAGATTGATTTGGTTGTTTGAAAAATTATATCAGAGCCTGCGAGTTTTTGATCAAAAATGGGTCGTCAATCTTTAGACACTTTAGATGGGTCTGAATAAACAAGCCGAGTTGCTTTTGCCACGTACCACTTTCTGTCACAATGACACGGAAGGGCATGTCAACCTTATGTGTTTTGGCAGAAAAAAACATGCTGAGCCCATTTTTGTCACTTTTGCTAATGTACTGTGCTAACTGTTTTAACTCTAGTTTACGACACATTTCCCTGGCCTGCGTTTTTACCCTATCCAGACGAATGTCGGTACAACATTTGAAAACAGATTCGATAGCTGTGACCGCCTTTTCCAGGTACAAGCAGTTAGGAAGAACGGCGAAACCACCCTCCTTATCTGACGGCACAACACAAAGTTCATTGTCTCTAAGAAACTTGGTCGTCTTCCGCACCAGAAGGCTCTTGCTGGTAGGCTTACCCCGTAGGAGCACGTCGATACCTTCTGATATGCACCTGTCTGAATCCTCAGGTGAAGCATGGCCAGCCACAGAGCGCACCATTGAAAGAAGCTCGGGTGCGGACCTCCCTCGGTCGACGGCGAACTTCGGACCTAGAGCGAGGGTGTTGTGGACGTAGTCTGGGAGGACGACGTCACTGCATGAGTGGACGACACCTGATTGCCGAGGCTTAGTTATGCGGCCTGCTCCCGGGAAGTCGTGTATAGGACCCCCCTTTCATGTGGTGCTTGTTATGTCGGAACGACGGGAAGGTGCCTGAACGATCGGCTGAGAGAGCACGCGAACAATGTTAAAAACGGGAAAGATGGTTTTCTTGCCCAGCACTGCACTGAGTGCAAGTGTGTTCCCCTCTTCGAGGAAACAGCGACACTGTACAAACACAGAGATGTGGGCACCCGGGTCATTGTCGAGGCTGCGCAAATGGCACGCGAACAGGTGCCTTGTGTTAGCAAGCCCTCCGTGGCCTTGTCCGAGAAGGAGCGCAGGTTCCTCGAAGGATTCGGTGCGGGCAGGTAACGCGAACAGGTGCCTTGGATTAGCAAGCCCTCCGTGGCTTAGTCCGAGAAGGAACGCAGGTTCCTCGAAGGATTCGGTGCGGGCAGGTAGCTTTACCTTTCTGGTTCGGTTTCTTCTAGATTTTTCTTTGCTGTTTTTCAGTGCCTTTGTATTTGTGTTGGTTGTTTTTGGTTTTCTTACTCATGTTCTGCTCTTTTGCCATGGTCACTGTCTCCTCTATATATTTTCGTGCTCTGCGCAATAAACTCAGTTGGAAGTTTGCGCTCGTGTCTTTCGTGTCCTTCTTGTCTCTGTGTCGTCGTTTTGTTCTCGCGCAATAACTATCGTCATGCCATACCAACTAGCCCAAGCTGCCACACTTCTAAGTTACATTTCTAGTTATTCGGGCTCTTTTTCGTGTGTTTCTCTTCATCATTCAGTCCTCGTAACCCTTATCGCAGTCTCTATTTGCCGTGCGCGCACCTTTTCCTTTTGCATTCGCACCAAGCAACTCCCTTTGGACGTTAAAGCCCTGTTTGGAGGTTACCACCCCTCCATCGGCCATGGCATACGGGTGTGCAAAATTCTTCGGTCTGAATGGCACCGACAAGAGCGCATGTACCGGGACGCCCTGCATGTCCAGCTTCAACTGACAGATCTAACACCGGCAGTGAAGAAAAGAAGATGGCGAGAGTACTGCGACCGAATTGAGTACACTGCAAACCACCTGTGGTCACGTGAACTCGCCAGCCTTCGTGCACAGCGCCCAACTAAGCCTCGGCAATCAGGTGTCGTCCACTCATGCAGTGACGTCGTCCTCCCAGACTACGTCCACAACACCCTCGCTCTAGGTCCGAAGTTCACCGTCGACCGAGGGAGGTCCGCACCCGAGCTTCTTTCAATGGTGCGCTAGGTGGCTGGCCATGCTTCACCTGAGGATTCAGACAGGTGCATATCAGAAGGTGTCGACGTGCTCCTACGGGGTAAGCCTTCCAGCAAGAGCCTTCCGGTGCGGAAGACGACCAAGTTTCTTAGAGACAATGAACTTTGTGTTGTGCCGTCAGATAAGGAGGGTGGTTTCGCCGTTCTTCCTAACTGCTTGTACCTGGAAAAGGCGGTCACAGCTATCGAATCTGTTTTCAAATGTTGTACCGACATTCGTCTGGATAGGGTAAAAACGCAGGCCAGGGAAATGTGTCGTAAACTAGAGTTAAAACAGTTAGCACAGTACATTAGCAAAAGTGACAAAAATGGGCTCAGCATGTTTTTTTCTGCCAAAACACATAAGGTTGACATGCCCTTCCGTGTCATTGTGACAGAAAGTGGTACGTGGCAAAAGCAACTCGGCTTGTTTATTCAGACCCATCTAAAGTGTCTAAAGATTGACGACCCATTTTTGATCAAAAACTCGCAGGCTCTGATAGAATTTTTCAAACAACCAAATCAATCTAATCTTTTCGGTTTTTCAATTGACATAAAGGACCTATACTACTCGCTGCCTCACGATGAGGTACTAGAATGTATAAGGAATAACATAGAAACTTTCGGAGAATTGAACTTCCAATTAAAAACTGGCATTACTTCGCGGGATTTTCTTGACCTGGTTTTGCTGTATCTTACGTCTACTTTCGTACAATGGAATGATTGCATTTATCTGCAGAAAAAGGGTGTTTCAATTGGCTCATGCATAGCACCTCTACTCAGTGATCTTCTATTGGCAAAAATGGGCAAAAAACTACAGGAAAAGTTAGAAGGCTCGCATGTCGTCAAAATATTTAGATACGTGGATGATTTTTTGGTTATTCTAAATTGTGAGTCTTCTATGTTTCACTCGTTGGCCACTCAAACTATAGGCGTGTTCGAAAATTGTTTGCAGCCTCTTGTGGTGACACATGAAATGCCCGATAATGACAAATTACGCTTTTTGGATTTAAATCTGGTTTTTAGCTCACAGCACATCTGTTGGTGCTATGAACCACGTGCGCAGAAACCTCTGCTTCCCTTTTCTTCTGCTCACAGTAAGATAGTTAAGCGAGGCATAGCACGAACCTGCCTTGAGAATGCTTTAAATAGGTCTTGCGCCCACAATATCTCTGCGAGCTTCAAAGCTCAAGTTTCCCGCCTTAAGGCTTCAGGTTTCCCCGAGGCGTTTATCGCGTCTGTTGCGGAGACGATCCTGCGGACTAATAAGGCGGAGCAGAAAACGCGACAGAATCTGATCAGCACGGATACAGAACGTGAAAGGGTAGCCGTGATTCCATACATACACCAGATATCACATAGGCTCAAAAAAATCGGAAAACGTGTTGGAGTTCGTGTCATGTTCTCAGCACCGTTCAAATTAATCAGCCTCACCAAATCTACCAACCCCCTGAAAACGAAATCATCAACAGATTGCAGAGTTCAACATCGAAACAGGTATGCGGCCTGCTCCCGGGAAGTCGTGTATAGGACCCCCCTTTCATGTGGTGCTTGTTATGTCGGAACGACGGGAAGGTGCCTGAACGATCGGCTGAGAGAGCACGCGAACAATGTTAAAAACGGGAAAGATGGTTTTCTTGCCCAGCACTGCACTGAGTGCAAGTGTGTTCCCCTCTTCGAGGAAACAGCGACACTGTACAAACACAGAGATGTGGGCACCCGGGTCATTGTCGAGGCTGCGCAAATGGCACGCGAACAGGTGCCTTGTGTTAGCAAGCCCTCCGTGGCCTTGTCCGAGAAGGAGCGCAGGTTCCTCGAAGGATTCGGTGCGGGCAGGTAACGCGAACAGGTGCCTTGGATTAGCAAGCCCTCCGTGGCTTAGTCCGAGAAGGAACGCAGGTTCCTCGAAAGATTCGGTGCGGGCAGGTAGCTTTACCTTTCTGGTTCGGTTTCTTCTAGATTTTTCTTTGCTGTTTTTCAGTGCCTTTGTATTTGTGTTGGTTGTTTTTGGTTTTCTTACTCATGTTCTGCTCTTTTGCCATGGTCACTGTCTCCTCTATATATTTTCGTGCTCTGCGCAATAAACTCAGTTGGAAGTTTGCGCTCGTGTCTTTCGTGTCCTTCTTGTCTCTGTGTTGTCGTTTTGTTCTCGCGCAATAACTATCGTCATTTCAAAAGAGATTTGAAAAAAAATAATAATAACCGTGGTTACTCTCGTCATGAGCGCACTCACTAAGTCACCCTCACTTCAGTCGCCAAAATTTTGTTTTTTTTCTTCCACATATTAAACACACACCTTACGTTCATCCGCCGAAGTCCCACGGGCTCCCCCCCCCCTTGCCGCCTTCGATCGCTGCCGTGTGCCATTTTATTTTTGTTTCTATTTGTTCACGGAACGTCCCCTGTCTTTTTTAATTATCTCTTGTAACATATGTGGCATTATCTTGTTCCCGAGGTGCCACAGGTGCTCTGCTATGTAGATGCACCACTAAACTAGTATTTTTGATCAACTGTGCATTTCTGATGTTTACCTTGCAAGTACGTAAAACTGGCATGCTTCTTGATCTACGATACACATGTGGCTTGTCTCACTTTGAAGGAAAAGTTAGCATACAATGGTGTAAATGCTTAGAATTTGAAGTATTGAGGCAGCAGCACACCGGAGATGATCATATGGTAAAGAAACAAGTGCTGCCTTATTACTGGCAAGTTGTCACTTATATGTACAAATAAATTTTGCGAACTAAAAAAAGTACAAAAGCACAGCGAGGCTATGATGTGGTTCAACCTGTGGATTCGCTTCATTTATCACGCTCTATGATGAAGCTTCCTTTGGTAAAACTGCTCAGATAAGAAAAAAAAGTTTGCTGTCCAATACAGCAACTATACAAAGTGTGCACGTGCATCTCGCAGCGCCTTTTCGTCACTTCCGAAATGCGCCACCAACATGCCCTGGCACCAACCGAATCTATCGCCTACAACTGCCATGTTGTCTCCTCGTGCTTGCACCCGTTTAGTTTTGCCTCACGATGCAAGTTTGAGAAATTATGAGCTGCTAGTGAGGCAAGTTGATTTAGTAGTCCACGCAGAGGGAGCAGAGCTTAGGGTGTTTCTTCGCTGAAAGTTATAACCTGAAATTGAGAACGCACATTCCGATTTTCCTAAAAGTACCAGCGTATTTGGCTGGTGCAGATTAACAAAAGCTACTTGAAGAAACTTTGCAATATTTCCATCTTCAGGTGCAACTTCATTACGGGTAAGTGCCATAGCCAAGTATTTACCTGCAAACAGATATAGCTTACCAAGATACTGTACATACAAACTTGTCCGCAGTTAAAATCATGATGGCGAGGAAGGCGGTTAAAATCGTGATGGCGATCGCGGAGATTTGGTATTGCATTGAAACAAACTATAAAGAATGGGAAACAATATTAGTTCACTTTGAAGTATAGCCGATCGGTTTAAGTTGGGCGTCAGGATTTTTTTTTAATTAGTCAATTAATTCTATACATGGTCTCTATTATGTACAGTGACTCCACTGTACATTAGCGTACAACAAAAGCAAAATACAAAGTGAAAAGTGTGTTAAAGCATACGCGAAAAATAAAGTGATGACTGGCATTACCGCGGCACACACCATGCAAAGTCGCTATCTGCCTTGTATAATATTTTCCTCGACTATTTCCACAAATTGCAATCAAAGAGGCTCAAGCTCAACATCAGCACTGTTTAAAACACTCAGGGGGGGGAGGGCATTGCTACTTTGTTGGCGTAGGCCGTGACAATATATTCATAATATTATATCTCTTGTAAACTTGCCTAGCTCTGCACGACTAGTTTTCGATGGGAGCAGCTGCGCTTCGCACATCCACTCTTAAAATTGCGGCTCGAGAGATTTTGAGCTTTCACTTGTTTTTGGGCCAGGCAATTTGTAGTGAAAGCAAGGCTCTCATAGGTTGTGGCGGGCAGCCGGTGTACGCCGTGGCTGGTATATGTGTCACACATCTTGATTATCTGGTCTTGTATCGAGTGAACGAGCGAGGCCTTCCTAATCCAATGAGCTCGTTAAAATAAGACAACAAAAAACCACAATGCTTCCACATCGTTCACAGCAACAGATGACGAGCCCCCAACAAACCGCACTGCAGCTCGTGAACTGCCGTAGGTACCCAGGGAGTTACCCGGGCATGGCGGGAGAGGGCGACAACGGCAGAAGTGACATCACAAGAACACTATGTATAAAGGGGACATTTAAAGACTTTTTTCCCATTTTTAAACTTCGTGCACTGTTCTGTCACAATTTATAGCTCAGAATAGTTGTATTTTGAAAAGGGCACTAATTCATAAGCCCAATGGTTCGAGGATGGGTGCATTTAGGGGGCCCATTCTACGTTTTACTTATGCCCTTCAAGAACTTGCTTACAGGGCCAAAGTCCTGTTTCAGAAAGAACACGCTAGTGCGTGGCCAGCAGTCCGTCAAGCATTAGTGCTGGTGAGATTTGGAAATGCAGCGCATGAGCATCCTCATCTGCTACTTCTCTGCTCATGCTCTCGGGGCTTACTTGCGAGGCACGGTCCTTCGCACTTTTCATTTTCACACTGTAAATCAACTGATACCAACTCTGCCTTCCATTATTTAATAAACCAATATTTCATGGTCACGAGGACGAGCTTAAAATGTTTGCTACATCAGACCTGAACAGCATTTTGAGTCATTGAAACTTGCTAGTTGCAGCGAGCATTATGCAAAAATATGATGTGCTTTAACGGTGACAACTTGCAAAACACTTCAGCAACGATTAAAATCATGCATTTTTTGTGCTCACAGGAAATCCCTGAAGCAGGAGGCACTGGGCTAGATAAATTGCGCAGCTAAAATACGGATGCGCTTTCCGATGCTGTCATGCGTACAGGCGGAGAAATGGCAGACAAAACTGGGCGCACCCCGATTCTATGCGCATGCGTCCCATTCACAAGCCTCGCTGCCAGTTAGCACCACATGGCTAACTGTCCATGAGCTCGCTTGTTTCCTGTAACAGTGGACTATACTGTACACCTATTTAAAAACGAGGATAGAATGTATATAATGCAGCATCTGATGAAACCATGACGATGTGTTGCTGATGAAATCTGGAACTCTAGTTCCAGATTGTTAACCAGCAAAAAGATTTTCGACTGAAATGATGGCATCTACACCTGCCCTTAAAGGGACACTGAACAAAGTTTTTGCCGCCGAGATTTTCAGCCAAAGCAAAAGATTGGGCCATGAAATTCATAGACAATAATAATTTCAAGCAGAAACTACGAAAACATACTGAATTTAATGAGCCTTCTACAAAATGCCGCGTCTAGCTCTTAGACACGGCGTTTTCTAAAAGGTCGCGACATTCATTTTTCAAGTTTTTTTTTGTTATTCAAGACAAATCTACGGTGCATTGTTCACAGAAAACAAAATTGCCTCGGTAAGATTTCTTTGCGAGCAGCTTCAATCAATCAATCAATCAATTTATTCAGCTTCTTTGGATACAATGTAACATCTTTAGTAGTAAGTAATACATTCGGAGGTCCCATAGTTTCAGGAACTGACGGGGGGACCTCCTAATACTAGAACATGTGTAAGTTGAATAACGTGGGCAGCATGAGAAAAAAAAAAAAAAAATACATGTATAAAATTTACAGGAAAGCTAAAGGAGCTACATAAGAAGAGTAAAAGCAAGAAATGAACAAAAAAAAAAAAAGACAACAAACAACAAAAAAACTGGCATGGTATTTAAGTCTATGACTGTAATATACGCTGGAAAATAAAAACACAGTTATAAGGGAAATCTTCATGACACAGGCGTCATGAATTCATCAAAACAAAGTGAACATAGTAAGTTTTAACACAACAGCAGCATATAAAATAATGAATACCAAACGCTATAAAAATTACGGCTACAAAACAAAAGCAAGATTAATTCATAGCGGTAATAATAGCAAATAATCAGCGAATGATAGCAAATATTCAGCAAATGATAGCAAAATATTCAGCAAATGATAGCAAAATATTCAGCAAATGATAGCAAAATATTCAGCGGTAATGGTAGCAAATCAAGCATGCGCGAAAATAAAAGAAAAAAGAAATCGTATTAAGAAAAAGCTAAAAAAATGGCAGATCCCTGAGTTAGTGTGCCTGCCCACATAATTTGCCGAGACAGTATTTTTTGTGAAGGCTTTGAAATGTATGTACAGAGGATGCTGATTTAATTTCGTATGGTATCGAATTCCAAATGGATATGCCTGAAAAAAGGGCTGTTAGTTTCGCGTAATTTGTTCGAGCGGCGGGAAGAAGTAGATTGTCGTTTGAAGAGAACCTCGTAATGTTAGTGTTGACAAAAAATTCATTTGAGTAAGCCGGAATGGAGGTGCCACATCTCTTTAGCCGAAAAATAAATAGAGATAGTTTTTGTTTAAGTAGTTCTGAGAGTGGCAAAATATTTAGATTTTGGTATAGCGGTTTAGAGGGCGTAAAAACATTACTGAAGGTCATTAGTCGTATAGCTTGGTTTTGCAGGCGTTGAAGGGAATCGAGGTGACAAAAGTAAGTATTAGCCCAAGATGATACACAGTAAGACAGATGGCTATGAATGAAAGAGTGATAAAGTGAACGAATAATGGGCCTTTCGAAATAATTACGTGATTTAATGATTACGTGTATGCCAAAAGAAACTTTATGCATTAGTGAATGAACATGAATATTATATTTTAGGTGCTCATCTAATGTCACACCCAGAAACCTGGCGCTGTTAGTAACGGGTATTTCATTGTCCCCCATCGTGAGCACCACGGGTGGCACTTTTAATAATGGAGAATGAAATATTACAAATGTAGTTTTAGTGGGGTTAATGTGCAGGCAGTTACGACTGCACCAATCACTTACATTTTTTAAGTCAACATTTAGATTTTGTAACAGTACGGCGATGCTTTTATGAGATGAATATATGGTTGTATCGTCCGCATATAACAAGCAGTCAGTATGGCGAAGTGTTAGGGGCAAATCGTTGATGAAGAGTAGAAAAAGCAGCGGGCCTAGAATAGATCCTTGAGGCACTCCTGTATTAGTAACCTTGGGAGAGGAAACACTACCGTCGATTTGTACAACTTGCGACCTGTTTTTTAGGTAATTCTTAATAAGGCTCAAGGCTGGTCCTGTAATGCCGTAAGATGCGAGCTTGTGAAAAAGAATGGAATGATTAATAGTGTCAAAAGCTTTAGTAAGATCAACAAAGACTGCACCAAATAGTGAACCGTCATCGATGGCTAGTTTGATTTTGTCCGTGAAACTAATGAGCGCCAGTTCGGTTGAGAAACCTGGACGGAAACCAAACTGATGGGGAGAGAGCAAGTCGAATTTTTTGAAATATGACATGAGGCGTTTGTACAAAATCTTTTCGATTACTTTACTAAAAAAAGGAAGAATGCAAATAGGACGGTAATTGTTAATGTATTCACGGTCACCTTTCTTGAAGACGGGAGTTATCTTGCCGTTTTTTAGGGAGGTTGGAAATGTGCCATCCTTGAACATTTTGTTGATGATGTTAGCAAGAACAGGTGAAACACAGTCGATTATCAGCTTAACTCGTGAAGGGTGAATGGAGTCTAAACCCGCCCCGGTTGTTTTTAACGATGATATGACAGAGCGAACTTCAGCGCTAGAAGTAGGATATAAGTAAAAAGATTGCGGACAGCGCGATAAGTGGGAAAGTGATGGCCGGTGTTGATTGTTTTCAGTGTTGGCAAAATGGTCGTTAAAAGCATTGGCAATGTCAATTGGCTCAGTGAATGTGCTGGATGCAGTACTTATTTTCGTTAACCGTGCATGGGAATCGGTTTTGTTCAGAAACTTTTTAATTAGCTGCCAGTTTCGTTTAGTATCAGTTCCATTAAGCAATATGCGCGTTTGAAAATAGTCACGTTTAGCACGTTTCAAAATTGCACCAAGCGTATTCGAATATTTTTTATAGCGAATTTGTAGCACTGTGTTAAATGGTTGGTCCTTAAGCTTCTTATGCATTTTATCTTTTTTTGAAATTGAGTGCAATAATCCGTTGGTGATCCATGGGTTTCTTCGCTCTTTAAACCCCCAAGAAATAGGGACATGCGATGTGCTCTGTGTTATGCAGTTTGCTATTAGAGCAGAAAATGAGTCGTAGGCTTGCTCAGCAGATTCGTTTTGTGTGACATCAGACCAGTCTAGTTGGTTAATCAAGGAAACAAATGTTTCTGTGTTAAACACCGCTTTCATGACTTGTTTATGATTTGTGGCACGGGGCAAGAGAGCGGATTCTATTCTGAGAAAAACAGGATAATGGTCACTAAACTGATAGTCTATTACAGCCGCAGAGGCGCTCGTTGTCAAACTGGACAAAATGTGGTCAATCAGTGTATTCGTGCCTGATGGATCGCACCTAGTAGGAGCTGTGATTAACGATGAGAAGCCAAAACTTTGAAAAACGCGAACATAATCCGAGCATGAATGACTGTAAAGGTCAAGTATGTTAATGTTAATGTCGCCGCATATGATGACGTTTTTGTTTTCAAAAACGAGAAGGTTTAGAAGGGATTCAAGTTGCGAGCAAAAATGAACAATAGATGAAGACGGAGAGCGGTAGATTGATGCAATGATGGTGTTTCTGCCGTTCAGTGAAAAAACCGTTTGGTCAAATTCAAGCCAGACCGATTCACAGTTTAGGTTAGTAAAAGAAAGATCGTTACGACGCCTATATGACAATGACGAATCAATAAAGACCGCAGAACCACCACCACGGGCTGAATCGCGGTTGCAGTACTCAGAGGTATAGTTCGATATGCCATATAGATTACCATCGTTATTTGTTAACCATGTCTCAGAGAGGCATATGACTGAAAACGTGTGATTGATTGCTGTCAGGAAGTGTATGAGGTCATTATGATGCTTTCTGAGGCTGCGGACATTGAAATGAATCAATGATAAAGCTGGGGGTTTATTCTTGAGAAATGTTTTAGTTTGCTGATAAGACAAAACAGAGGAATCCATGGTTGTTCCAGATATCTTAGAGGCAACTATCTACTGAAAGACAGATAGATGGCCTGCTTCACGTATACGAAAGACGCGGCTGTCATCACTTTTTCTGGCCTTTATTACGCAGGAATCTGTCCATAGATGCTTCCAATTTTTCGCCTTTTTTAGTTCCAAAGCCTGAGCAAACAATCTCTTGTTTTCTGGGGTTAGGTGATCGTTAACAAACACCGGTTTTTCCGTCTCTTTACGAAAGCCAATGACACCCGTCGTGATTCGTGCTTTCCGTGCTTTGGAAGCAAAGTCTGCTTTCTTTGTCCTGGAGCAAAATCTCGCTATAATGTTCGATCCATTTTTCGCCGGGACACGGTGGACGACATCGATGTCTGTCGGCTCAACGGGGCACCCAACTTTCTCACCAATTGCCTGCATTATAGCAAGGCAGTTTTCACCTTTCGTGTCAGGGATACCCTTTATCTCAACATTGTTTAAGCGTGAGTATTGCTCCAAGGCAGCCAGACGATTACATAGTTGTTTACTCTCGTCCCTGAGCTCTTTGTTTTCTTTGGACAATTCTTCATTTCTGCTCTTAACGGACTCGTAGAGTTGGCTATGCACTTGCAAGCTATTCTTCATTTCTGCAAGGTCAGCACGAAGTAGCTCAATTTGCCTCGAAAGCTCGGCCGTGGTTGGCATGATGCAATGCTTAGAACACTAATAATCATCAGCAATAGTAGAAAACACTAAAAAAGAGTATAATAAAGACAACGCTAAAAACTACAAAAACTGCTGGCAGCAGTGGGAGCGGCAAGGAGTTCCAAGACAAAACAATAAGTAAGGAACCAACCTGTATCGCGCAGAAGCAGGGAATTAGAGCGCCGTCCTCTAGCCGCAACCACTGCTGCCAAAGTGACGAGCCAGGACTAGAGGGAATCCTTATGTAGGGTCCAAGGCGCCTATGGGTGGCAGGCCAAGCTGTCCAGTGACGTCTTTTCCGTCGGTGGTGAGGGTAACCAAGCGCAGATGACGCAGGTTTCCCAGACACGTGTAGTGACCGTGCAGTTGCGATCAGCAGGCAGCTGAATGAACGTTATCGACCGGCGGATAGGTGATCGTCCTTGAAACGAGCTGGCTGTCACCAACCTGTATCGCGCAGAAGCAGGGAATTAGAGCGCCGTCCTCTAGCCGCAACCACTGCTGCCAAAGTGACGAGCCAGGACTAGAGGGAATCCTTATGTAGGGTCCAAGGCGCCTATGGGTGGCAGGCCAAGCTGTCCAGTGACGTCTTTTCCGTCGGTGGTGAGGGTAACCAAGCGCAGATGACGCAGGTTTCCCAGACACGTGTAGTGACCGTGCAGTTGCGATCAGCAGGCAGCTGAATGAACGTTATCGACCGGCGGATAGGTGATCGTCCTTGAAACGAGCTGGCTGTCACCAACCTGTATCGCGCAGAAGCAGGGAATTAGAGCGCCGTCCTCTAGCCGCAACCACTGCTGCCAAGCTTACTAATTTTAAGGCAGGCGCGTTGATTCGTGAACTGAAGGATGCGAGTGATCGATCTTGCCTGCTAGTGGCTAGGTGACAAAGGCTTTACCTCATGTCCTCGTGTAGCTAAGTCACGCAAATGGAGCAGAAAATGTGCATTATCATTTCTTTCACCTAAACATCACACGTATGTGACTCATTACCGGTGACAGGTGATCAGGATGAAGTCGACAATTTGCAAATTTGAACAAGAATTCACACGAATGAAAAACCAACCTATACTCACGTGCACGGTGAAGTCGAACACGTCGTCCGTCAATGTTGTCGCTGAGGCCCGAAGGAAAAGAGAAGATGCCCGAAGAAAAGAGAAGAAAAGGTCGTCTCTTTCTATAAAGTCGGCGGAACTGCCAGAACGGCCAACACAAAAGGCATCGGGTTGACATTCCTCCATTTGGGCATCAGTCGCTCCACCCGGGCATGCAGCTGCTACTGGTTCTACTACTATGGTGGCTAGCCACCATACTACTACTATCCTCTTCTCCGTGCCTCTTCCCGACATTGCAGTGTTGCTGCCATACTCGCGAACCTTTTTAAATTAAAGCACGCAATCATGTATTATCGTGCGCCATACTAAACTTAAAAACAGTGCGCCGGTACATGAGATCACGAAGCGCGGTCCACGCCATCACAAGAGCTATTAGAGAAATGAAACAAAGGAAACAAAAATGTATAAAATATTTTGTCTCAATACGATCCGCAATCCAGTTTCCTGCAGCGGCTTTTGGCTCTGAATGAACGGCCAAGCCAGTGCCAAGCCAAGCTTGCGTCCCTGATCAGCTGTTTGTTTCCATCGAGAATTCAACAGTGAACTGGCAATTTGTTTAGATGATATTGCTAAAGGGCTTGAAATTGAATATTTCTCTACGTACTACTGCTGTACTTTTCCTCTCTGTTTCCTGATCACAGTGATGATATTGAGGAGGTTACAATTTAGAAAACAGCAAGTGCAGCTCAAGCATTGCTAGTATCGCTGTTTCGGTAATAAAATGCTACAAAGATTTTGCCCCGCGACCTGCTTGCCGTGTTCGAGCACCCAGTAGAAATTTATGGTGCCGCGTTTGAAAGAGTTGAATAAAATTGCAATATTACGAAAGAAAGGCTCTGAAGCAACATCGCATTTTATCAGGCCTACACCTCCCACACATAGACGAGTAAA
This sequence comes from Rhipicephalus microplus, assembly GCF_043290135.1. Lineage (NCBI taxonomy): Eukaryota > Metazoa > Arthropoda > Arachnida > Ixodida > Ixodidae > Rhipicephalus > Rhipicephalus microplus. The sequence goes on along the minus strand of NC_134702.1, from coordinate 204,890,683 downwards.
ACTCGTCGATATTATCTTGCAAAGCTGTGTTTAATATTTAAAACACATTTTTTAGCCCACGATGAATTGTTCTCTCATGTGGCTTCTCCATTTGGTACTGTCATGTTAACTTACAAAGGCAACTTTCCATATTTAGTCTCTTTAGATGTTGCAAAAGCTTGACACGTGGTGTGTATGCCGTACTGATAATTATCCTCGTAACCTGGGTCCGCCTCTTTAAAGAGCGTCGCATTTTATTGTTCGCAATTGTGTTTGTTTTATACTGTAAGCGAGCTGCGTGATTTCATCAATATTCACGAGTGTTCTCTGACTATACAAACGCGTGCGTCTTATTTGGTGCGGTGCACGTTTGTACGTAGCAAAAAATGTCATTTCGTCAGCGTGTGTCTGCATACACTTGCATGCCCTGCAGTACGTGTACATAATTAATGCAGTAAGGACTGCAATGCATAGCCTTGCATGGGACATATATTCCATGCACCCTCAGAGAAATGTTGTTTGTTATGAGCCTACTGTTTATCATTACGTTTTTTTTTTCGTTAAAGTTTCATCTCCATATAAAGCAGCTGTATACAGGCACGAGCTTCAGCAGCTTCCTCGTTGTTCCATTTTAAATAAAAACACCAAGCCTACCCGAATCAATGAACTGTTTGCTATCATTACTGTTATGTGTTCTACGATGTACACAAGGACAGTAGTATACAAAAAATAGGGAGGGAATTGAATGCCCTGCCTGCATGGCTGCGCCATTTCACAAGATCAGGCGCTGCGCTGTGAAGCTTCCTACCGGCCTGCAGAAATTCAAGGGAGCGTACAATAGCGTGGTTCAAGAGGACTAGTGGGGAATACTAGACACACTGGGTGTAAAAGATGGAGTCACTAATCGTTTAAAGGAAATCTATAAAACTAACAAGGTAGTTAAAAAGTGGGAAAAACAAGTATCCAAGCCCACAGTGGTGAAACGTGGACTTAGGCAGGTGTGCCCACTGTCACCCTTCTTATTCATGATGTACCTACAAGGATTAGAGGCCAAATTAGAGGCAAGGGGACTTGGCTTCAACCTCTCTTTAGTCAAACAAGGAAAACTCATTGATCAGGCACTACCAGCATTAATCTACGCAGATGATATAGTGCTAATGGCCGACAACAAGGACGATTTGCAGAGGTTGATGGACATCTGCGGTAATGAGGGAGATAGGTTAGATTTTAGATTCAGTTAGGAAAAATCAGTAGTCATGATTTTTAATGATACCAAAGGTAGTGAGCTTAGAATACAGGAAGTCACGCTAGAGATAACAGATAAATACAAATAACTCGGCGTATGGATAAGCAATGGGACCGAGTACCTGAGGGAACACGAAATATGCGTGACGACTAAAGATAACAGGAATGCAGCAGTGATGAAAAATAGGGCACTGTGGAATTACAATAGGTATAATGTTGTGAGAGGAATATGGAAAGGGGTCATGGTTCCTGGGCTGATGTTCGGCAACGCGGTTTTGTGCATGAGGTCAGAAGTTCAAGCAAGATTAGAAATTAGGCAACGTGAAATATGTAGGCTTGCTTTAGGAGCTCACGGGAATACACCAAATCAGGGAGTACAAGGTGATATGGGATGGACATCATTTGATGGCAGGGAAGCTAGCAGCAATATAAAATTTGAGAAGCGATTGAGAGAAATGGGGGAGGAGCGTTGGGCTATGAAGGTTTTCAGCTACTTGTACATGAAGAATGTCAATACAAAATGGAGGAAGCGAACCAGGAAATTGACTGGTAAATACTCAGAAAACAGCAGGTGGCCAAACCAGAAAGAACTATCGGTTAAAAAGGAACTGAAGGAAACGGAGACTGACATGTGGAGAATTGGCATGATTAAGAAGTCCGCACAAGAGATCTATCGAACTTTTAAGCAGGAAATTGCCAAAGAAAGAATCTATGATAATACTCAGGGTAGTTCTCTACTGTTTGAGGCCAGGACGGGAGTATTGCAAACCAAGACATATCGGGCCAAATATGAAGAGGTAGACACAATATGCAGTGCGTGCGAAGAGAAAGAAAAAACTGCCGAACACTTGACAATGCTCTGTAAAAGGCTTCACCTTATAGTTCAAGATGATGGCGCAGAGTTTTTCAAAGCACTGGTGTTTAGGGACAGGGAGGGCAAAATAGACTTTAAGCGGGTAGACTTAACTAGAAGGAGGTTATCTGATTGGTGGCTAAAGTCAAGGGAGGATTGAAAATTAAAACCTTCACTTCAAAGTACCCGTCCAACTTTACTATTTAAAGGGAAAAAAATCTAGTGGTTAGTTTACTAAGCATTACGGCTAGGTGACGTTAGCCGCCGCCCGATCTAAAGGGTACGGCCACATCCATCCATCTATCCAGCCAAGAATATGCTCTCTGGCTTGTTGCTCCAGGCCTAGTCAGGTAGATTTTCTGGCCTCACTGTTGAATTGTTTGCTCGGGTTGTGGCTTGCAAACATTGCGGTTTTGGGCTTCGTATCATCTTGTTCCTTCATCATGTCCTCCAAGTGGAGGACATGTCGCAGTGTGAGGAGGGAGTACGACAAGGCGCTGATAGAATGAGCTATCAGTCTTACCAGGCAGGCGGTTGAGAGCGCATCGAGGCAGCTGACGCACACCAGCACTATCCGCTTCCTGTATAATACAGGCTAGGGAATTATAGAAACACAGAGCAGAAATCAACTCTTGTGCCTCTCTCATGCACTCACAAGGCGGAACCTGCTTCGAACACTGAGGACCGAGCTAAGCAACACCATGCGTGACGATAAATCATGGTATCCTATTGCAGTAATGGTTAAGGCACGCGTGCAACTTAAACCATTGTCACGCAAGATGAAGTCACAACACCATCGAAGTGAACCCAAGGCACGTGCTGATTATTATATACGGTACTAGCGCTAAATTTATGCAGACGTTTAGTTGGCGCTGCAGTAGGCCTAGTTGAAGGAATGGCCACAGCTACTGCTGTGATGGAGAACGGGCTCATTAACATCTTCATGTAGATTAAAACGGCTTACCCTGAAATGGCTGGGAGTGTCGCGCTATCCCTAGCAGTGGCACATGCAGTTGCATATTTAACGATTACAGAAATGACGTACCAATTTCCAAAGCACCTATCAATACTTCCGTCAAGGCGTAGCACCAAACACTTTATCGCACATTTCGGGAAACATTCCTTTTTCTCCGAATCTGGTGGCTAGGCATAACTACGCCCAAGAATAAGCACGTTATTATGCATGTCGGAGGTATTTTCATCTGATCCCTGAAAAATTATTTCCCTAAACCCATGGAAAAAAAAGAAAATGGAATTCGCACCTGTCATCACATTGCCTCCCATCACAGGAATGGGATCAGATTGGCCTGGCGCTCAATACCCCCTTAAACTTAATCAGAGCTCGGTCTGGCACCAGCTCCAGACAAAACCATTTATAATCTCCTGTCTGGCACATCTGTTTTACTCTGCTCTCTCTCCACCAGAGTGCACCATGTACCTGTGGTTCACCCCTGGTGGATCTTTTTCACTGTTTGTGAATTGCACACAAAGCCCTTACTGGTAGATCCTATTCCCAATTCTTCACTATTCTCACGGGAGGCCACTCTTTGGGCAGCTTACATCACAACTTGTGCGTGTCATGATGTCAGTGCCGTATTTTTTAGAGTCGGCGCCGTCTTTTCTTTCTCTTTTGCTCCTTCCCTGTCCTGTGTTTCTGGTGTTGCGCTGCAAACAAGTGAAGATGTTAAAGAACACCAGATGTTCAAAATTTGCTTCTCATTAATATATCGTGATTTTGGGAATTAAAACCCCAGATATATTGAAAGAAGATGCATGAAAAGGGAAAGATGATATTGGAAACTGGCAGAAAAGGGAAGACAGCCTTCTTAAGCTATGCTGCCATTGAGATTTTCAGCTGTTCACGATATTCTCACACGTGGCTTTGATGCAGCTATGCACATATCACACAAGCATGCTGACTGTACAGTTAGTATAACTGCAACCTTCATGTACCCAGCCTTCATGTACCCTCTAGGACATTTCAGAACATCTGAGTCAGTGTTAGCATCAAGTTATGTTCTTCATGCTGGGGAACCAGTGTGATGAGTTACCATTTCTACAGAATGAAGCCCTGTCTACCTGGAACAAGCTGCAAGATATATAACTAAACGGCTCCGGGCCACTTAATCTCTGTTCGGCTTGGATGCACCAACTGATTCCCTTTATCATCAACCCTCAATAAAACTAGCAAATGTTTGTACATGTGCAAGCATTGTCATTCAATATCTTAGGAAATGCTTGTGAAGCAATTTCAAGGAGAATCGTTTTTCTGATCTCATAGTGAGGCATTAGGAACACCTTAGTCACACCAAATGCCATTATTCAATGAGAGGAACAAGAGAAATATTTCACTGAGAACTATGAAGTAAACAAAAAAACAAATGTTTTCAGATACTGGAAGATCATTTCATAAAAAAGCTCAGAAGATGCTATGTGTGGCCACATTTAATCTGTGCAAGCATCGTGTGGTTACAAAATTCTGTACCAAACATAGGTTCAGCTTTCTGGAATAGACCGCGCTGCACAAGCTAGCTCAGTGCATGCACTTCTGTACCCTGCCAGAGAATATTTTTACCACCAGTATGTTGTAACGTGAAGTGAAATGGTGATTGCATACTAGGGCGCGTCCTGCAGGACCCCAATAAAGTTGTTTCACTTGATCGGTTGGTGTGCTGTAAGCAGAACATTTCCAAGGAAAATCGTATAGTTTGGAGGAGGACTTAAGCAAGGAAAGGTGTAGATAAAACACTGGATTCACTGGAATTATCCTCACCAAGTATAACATTGTTTTTCTGGTGAAGCTTTGCGTCTGAACAGCGAGCAGGATAAGCTGGTAAAAACATGCAAAATGGGAAGTCTAGCACAGCAATCTGTGCAGTACTGCTCATTTCATGGAGCATTAATTTCACAGGCTTTGCTCATTGTTAGCGTTAGGCCTATATTATGTCCACTGCAGGGTGGAAGCCCAATCAATGTTCCCTGTCCTGTATGAGCCAATTTCATATTATGGCTGATAATTTCTCGATCTCATTGGAACTAATCACCTGCCACCCTCTGCTACATTTCATGTGTCCTAATATAAATTAATTGACATTACTGACCTGTCATCCATCTTTTTTTCTAATTCCCAACTAATGCATTCATTTTTGATAAACTCTGCTTTCTTCCCATGTCTTAATATTATGCTAGCCTTTTTTCATTTTTCTGAAGCATTATCTTTGCTCAGAAGCTAGAAGTTATCAGAAAGAACATAACGACATTCTACCTCCTGAGCATATGGCATCATCAATACAAAAATGTATTAAAAGTGAGAAAACATCCTATCTATATAAGAGGCCCTAAAATACTGCAGGAGGCAACAAATAAACTGGTATTTTTATAAAGGCAGTGACAAAAACTTTGACTACTGTCACTTATTCTGATTCTTGGGACATCTTTTTTAGTACATCATAACACATAATTACACATTTACACAATTTATTCAGAGGAATTGCCACCACGTGCATTGAGGCCACCCTTCAGAAGTCATGTGAGCACAAGGATGAGGTAAGCCTTAAAAACCAGATTAAAAGACTAAAGGATGCTGGATATCCCAATAGCACCATCACACCCGTGTGCTAAACCTTCCTGCAGAAAGTCAAGTTAAAGAAAACAGGACCAAAATAAAAACAGAATGACCAAAGATCTTTGCATGCTATACCATACGTACATAAAGTGTTTCACAATATAAAGAAAATAGCGAGCCGATATGATTTTATCTTGTTATTTGCCATCCCTTGCAAGTTTTCAAAAGTGTGTGTACTAAAAAGCAACAGGAATAGCTATTATTTCACCATTCGTCACAAGAATATGTATACTGAATGCCAATATAATGTTGTGTATGAGATACTATTGACACGTGGAAACGTAAACATAAGACAAACTGGGCAATGATCCAATGTTTGAGCAAGACAGCATGCTTAAAATGTTAAGAATGGCTATGGTAGTCGCATGGCCATACACTGTAAAGAATGTAAGTGCAGTTCTATGTTTCATAAAACACTGTTTTTGAAAAAAGCAAGAACAAGAAATGAAAGAGAGACTGTGAAAGCATTTTCTTGTCAGGAAGGCCATGGATCAGTGCATCAGTATACCTTCACTCATTCATTCGGAGAGAGAGTATTCTTTTCTCAGTTAAGATTATATTATCATGGTCTCATATGTGTCGTTGTGCATGAGTACTGTTCTTGTACTCTGTAAAAAAGTGGGCGTAGTACCTTCAATAAAATTTAGTTGGCAGTCAGCGCTCTTTCCTGTCCTTTTTGTCTCTTCCTCAGCTTCTCTCACTGTTACTAGAACACAACCACGATGAACCAACTTGCCCAGATTAAGTTATTGCTGACGAAATGTCAGAGCATGAGAATACTTCAGGGGCTCAGAACCTCCTCATTACCCGTCTAGTTACGGCCCTGGTCTATGTGTTTCGAGAGTGAAGCACTACTGGAGCTATCTAACTACCTAACGGTGAGGAGGGTTTGTGTATACTCGAGCTTGTTTCATGACATGATGAGAGGTGGCAGGTTGTTGAAATAATATGCTGTGTGGGAGGTCAAGATTTTGATTGAGAACGCTGAGTATGAGCCAGTGACATTAGGCGTTCAAGACTTTTTGCGATATTCACTCTAGCATAGGACCTTGGTTGGTGGTTGACGTGTGCATTTGATCACATTGTAGTCTTCCATCATAATTTTTTTGCCACTTGGCGTCGACGCTCTTGAGTTGTACCAAAGTAATTAAGCATCTAGGTACAAGTATCTTCTGTCAGTGTTTCAATGAAGAGCTGAATATGAGTAATAGCTTCCATCGATACTTCTGGCATTGGTGTATGCACATTTCTTTTGAAGTTCTCTTGTAAAAAAGGCATTAAAGGTATGTTTTTGTGACTTTTTAGTGTTGGCCAGAACTGCTGGTGTGTCCGAACGGCTCTTCGATTGGTTGTGGTGTTGTCTTGTTCAGGGCCACAGAGCTTTCAGTCTTTTTTTATATTTGCCTTCACGGGAATGCTCTTTGCATGCTTCTTCAGTACTTTGTATTATTCCTAAAGCATTGACTTCCAGATTTTGATTGTGGTGCTTTAATCTAGTGTTCAACTTCACGCTAGCTTCATTTGCACGCAAAGCAAGAACTCAGGAGTATGGTAACTTTTGCTATGGGTTTTCCCTTCTTCAGTCTACTGCATTTTTGCCTGTGTTGTCTAAGCGCTGACAGCCTCGTGCGACAGCTTTTTTTTGTGCACTTATTGTGTGCCAATGACTTATTTGCCTCCTCAGCTAAAGACTTTTTGTTTTATAAGAGAAAGCTCTGTCTGTATTGCTTTTGTCATTTGCTGATGGTGTATCTTCAGTATCTTTTCTCAGTGTACACTATACTTGAATGGAAGAGCAGCATGAATACCTTCAGCTGTTAGCAGGCTTTTAGCTGCTGTAATACCGATTGATGCTCCTTTCTCAGGCATTCTATTTTGGATGGTTGGCATGTCATTGCTTCTTTTAAACTTTAAAACTGCAGGTGCACCTTTTTCTGGTTACACCTGGTATATTTTTCCAGTGGTTATATATATATATATATATATATATATATATATATATATATATATATATATATATATATATATATATATATATATTGCTAACTTGAGAAACAAGGCCTCTTTACGGTAGGTTCACATCAGGTGGGAAGAGTACTTCTATTACTTGCCAAGATTGTGGCCCCTTATGGTGGGAATCATAATGCACTGTTGATGTGTCAAATTCACATAGCATAATTCCAAGGCACTCGATCAATATCCAAGGAAAAAAATTATGTTCTTTTGCGTGAGTTTCAGCAACTCATAGTAACTTGTATGTAAATGAATACTTCATCATTCTTGGCTGTCATGTTTTATGGAAGCACATGTGCTTCGTTAATAACAAAAAAACACGCACGCTCACGCCACTGCAGTGGCGTGAGCGTGCGTGTTTTTTTTTTGTTATTAACGATTTGCCCTATGCATTCACGTTTCTTCTTTTTTTGTGTGTCGTACTTCTCGTATCGCGCAGCCTACCGTTTTGGGCACACGTAAAAAAAGTACATAAAGAAGATGCGTTCCACGCCGAAATTCGCGTTCGCAACGAGCTGGGCACACGACGCCCACACACTCCGCAACACCTTACCAACCGTTCGCTGCGATGTTGTTGGGAATTCGTGTGGTCGTTGCATGAATATAGCGCGTGCGTGCGTGCGCACGCGCGTCTGTGTGTTAGATCACGGCAACTGCATATGTTGTATGATTCAGTCACCATAACGCAACTGACGACCCCCGCTCTTCCCACACGTCAAGCAGCAGCAAGTGCCGTTAACTGTACTGTGCTGTGAACGCAAAACAGATTCGAATAGGTCGCGTAGATAGCTAGCCCGACACATGATACGATAAGATTTGCGTCAGATATTCGACGTCTACATGCACGCGCAAGACAGCGGTATCCGCAGCAGCTTCGTCATAGGTACGGATAGCACCGCATCGGACGTCACGTCTGACAGAGAAACTTGATCGGTAATTTTTTCTCACTTAAAAAGTCTACCTTGCACAACTTCAACCAACGATTATGCATTTCAACGAGCTGTGCATGGTTTAATGATTGATTGATTGATATGTGGGGTTTAACGTCCCAAAACCACCATATGATTATGAGAGACGCCGTAGTGGAGGGCTCCGGAAATTTCGACCACCTGGGGTTCTTTAACGTGCACCCAAATCTGAGCACACGGGCCTACAACATTTACGCCTCCATCGGAAATGCAGCCGCCGCAGACGGGATTCGAACCCGCGACCTGCGGGTGAGCAGCCGTGTACCTTAGCCACTAGACCGCCGCAGCGGGGCATGGTTTAATGACGAAAAGATAGTTCTAATATTGTGCCCGGCACATATATTACTCTCTCTCTAACTTGAAAAATCGGCGCGTGAATTGGGGCCAGAACAGCGCCAAAAAGCAGCACACGCAGAAATTGGCTCATATTCTAATATTATGACATCGTGATGTTGACTTTTCAGCTGACGCCGGCAATAACGTTCAAACGGCGGGCCAATAATGCCGGTCTTATTGGATGGCTCCGCCCATATTGGCTGCTACTTGTACAACCTGGCCCGATGTGTCCGTTCTAATAGGCCGGCACAGCCTATATGGGCGGAAAGTTCTGAAAGCTGGCCCAATATAACCAATGTAATAGACTGGCACAGCCATCATTGGCGGAATGTTGTTAATGCTGGTCCAACATAGCCGTTCTATTCGGCTGGCAGAACCAATATTGGGGGTACGTTGTAAACGCTGGTCCAACGTCGCCGTTCTATTTGGCTGGCACAGCCAATCTTGGCGGTACGTTGTGAAAACTGGGCCGTTCATGGGCCAGGCAATGCCGATCTATCCCCAATATTGGGCCAACCTTCTGTGCTGCCTGGGTACTCACCTGGCTTTTTTTCTAGCGTAGCGCGGTACGTCGGTTCCTGCTAATCATGCCAGCGTCGTAAACTCCCAACGTCTGCACCTGCTGGTGCGTCTACAGCCACTTCCGTGCTATTCAATGCCGTTCGAGTTGTAGGTGTCGACCCTTACTTTACGGGCCTCTCCGCGTCACATCTGCTGGCAAACGATGGATAGTGACCGTTATGGACCACCTGACACGCTACGCAGAGATGTCCTCTGTTATTACAGGCTCAGCTGTGGAAGTTGCAGACTTCATTATTCACGTCATAATCCTGCATCATGGGGCTCCTCGACTGCTGCTTAGTGACCATGGCAAACTGTTCCTGTCACAAACAGTAAATGATGTACTGCGCGCCACTTCAACTACTGACAAGACAGCTTCAAGCTGCCACCCTAAGCCAAATGGTCTCACAGAAAGATTTCATCGAACCCTTGCTGACAAGATAGCTGTTTACGTCCAACACGACCACAAAAACTGGGATACTCTTTTACCATTCCTGATCTTCGCCTACAACACCGCCATGCAGGGATCAACTTGCTACTCACCGTTTTACCTCGTGTACGGACGCACTCCGACTACCTTTCTCGAAATCTCCTTCTATAACAGCTATTGTAAGTCATGTCAGTCTTCTAGCGAAGAATACATTTCCCGCTTGGCCCAGTCTTGCCATCAGGCTCGCATCAATACTGAAGCGAGACAGCACGAGCGGAAGATCATGTATGACACATCCCATCACGTTGTGGCCTATCCAACCTGGTGACGAGGTGCTCTCTTTGATACCTATTCGCACTCTTGGTCTCTGTGACAAACTCTAACCGCACTTCATCGGGCCATACATAATTTTAGAACAGACTTCGCCGGTCAATTATTGTGTGACACCACTTGTCGCCCCAACAGACCGCCGTTACCGAAGCACAGAGATTACCCACGTTTCTCGCATGAAACCTTTTACGCGACGTTGCCCGTCACTTTGACTTACGGCGACCAAGATGCCCGCTTTCCAGTGAGAGCAATCAGTGTGGGCGTTTGCTACTTACATCGTTCTCATCCCTGCTTTATCCATAATCACCCTCATTCGCTTGTCTGTTTGTCCTGATGTCCACTCTGTAGGCAGAAGCTTTCGGACGCATTGAGCCAATTGGACGATCGGCCACTCTCTGTGCAGAAGCTACTGGAACACCGTTATCGCCTTTCGTCAGCTCAAAAAGCAGTCAAAGCTGTCTTGTGCTTTTTGAGGACTACAGGCCTACGTGACCACCTTTAACTTTTCTGTAGTGCCACCAGTGCATACGCACCAGCCGATCAATTGACAATCCTCTTTTTTCTCTCTCTCTCCTTCTCTTCTCTTTCCTCTGTCTCATCTTTATGGCTCCTTCCATTCCCCTAGCGTAGGGTAGCAAACCTGGCATGTGCCTAGCTAACCTTCCGGCCTTCCCTCTTATCGTTTATCCTCCCCCCCTCCTGTGTTATCATCATCGTTATCGTCTGTGTACTGGCTTTGCCCGTTCGGTTTGCGAGGTGTTTCCTCACATAAACACTGTCGCAACCCAGACTACCAAAAGTTCATGACATATATATATATATATATATATATAATGGGGAAAGTAGTGTATAGTTAAGCGCTCTTTTTTCCGTGTTATCACACAATATAATGAGATCTAATAGACAATAACCCCAAGGAAAGTATAGGGGACGTTATTAGACCAGATTTTATTGTAAGTGTGATAAAATGTGGGTGAAGATATCTAGCCGTTAGCAGGAACCATACCTGCAGTGTATATATATATATATATATATATATATATATATATATATATATATATATATATATATATATATATATATATATATATTGTGACGATGGAACGCGTTTATTTACAATATGGGTAATGCAGAGGTGTAGCTCAGCCAAGGATCCACAGCGTCGCTCGCGAGCCAGTCGAGTCTTTTCCTCCTCTTCGTCGAATCTTCGCTAGCGCGTTTCACTTCCCGGTTCGCAGACGATGCCCTCTGGGCGAGTCACTCAGATGGTTGATGATGGCAAGGTTTAAGGCGCGCAACGTGTGTCAGTTGTGTTTTGCTAGAGCGGCGACCATTGCTTGTGACGCTCGAGATTACGTACGTGACGTCGCTGAGGCGGTCAAGAATGACGAATGGACCGGAATAGTGAGCCAAGAACTTTTGGCACAAATCACGTTTGCGGACTGGTGTCCATAACCACACAAGATCGCCCTTGCTATAAGATACGGAGCGATGGCAGGCGTCGTAACGTTTCTTAGAACGCTGCTGGGATGCCAAGGTTCGGAGGCGTGCGATGCGACGGGCTTCTTCTGCGCGGCAGAGCGTCTCGGCTGTCGAGGTTTCCACGTCTAGTGTAAAAGGTAGTATAGTGTCGAGACAAAATCGTGGGGAGCGAGCGTACAGCAGGTAAAATGGAGAGTAACCTGTAGTCTCATGCTTCGCGGTATTGTACGCGTACGTGATGTAAGGTAGCACTTCGTCCCAGTTTTTGTGCTTAGAATCGACATAAATAGACAGCATGTTCGTGAGAGTCCGGTTCGTGCGCTCTACGAGACCATTGGTCTGCGGGTGATATGGTGTGGCATGGCGGAAATTGCAGGCAGACAGACGCAGGATCTCTTCAACGACGTCGGCAACGAACTGACGTCCGTGGTCGCTAATGACAACGCGTGGAGGACCATGGCGGAGAATTACACAACGAAGCATAAACTGCGACACGTGCATGGCCGTTGCAGCAGGTATTGCAGCAGTTTCTGCGTAGCGCGTTAGGTGGTCAACACAGACGACGACCCATCGATTGTTACTGCTCGATCGTGGAAATGGACCGAGCAGATCGACACCAACAGTCTCGAAGGGAGAGTTAGGAGGTGGAACAGGATGGAGAAGTCCTGGCGGCGTAGCCGTGGGACGTTTGTGTCGTTGGCATTGTTCGCATCCAGCAACGTATTTTTCCGTGTCGCTGACTGCTCGAAAAGTAGAAGATTTATCCCAATAAAACATAACCTTGCGGCCAAGTCTCTCCTTGAAAACTAAACTCATTACAGAAACTGTTGCACCGGTGTCTACCAGAGCCATCGTGGGAACATCGTCAATGAATACATGAACCTTGTTGTGAAGCATGTGAACTAATGGAGGCATACTTGTGTGCAAAGCGGTACGTCCAGCGACCTCGCCTCCATCGGCCGCACCGGCTAGTTTCCCGGTGGCGGAGAGGAAAGCCGCGGCCGGGGACGGGGAGATGGGGACCGTCGCTGGCGCGTGGTAGGTGGCGTCAAGCTCCTCACAGAGGCAGGCGAGTCACTGCGGATGTTCGGCCGGTGCCCGTGCTTCTGGGCAGTTGAATCCGAAGGCCAGTAGGCGTAATCGGGCTGTTGACTTCGCCGTGCAAGCATCGCTGGTCGGTCAAAAAACGTCGTGCGTGGGCGACGTCGCGATGGGCAAAACCGGGCGATATGTCCGCGAACACCGCACTGGTAGCACACGGGGCGTTCCCGAGGCACATTGAATGCTGCGGTGTGGAGAGGATGCTCAGGGAACTGTTGCCACTCGGACACAAACGGAGGCGGTTGGCTGTCGTAGCTATAACTGCTGCGGGGCGCATAAGACGACTCGACGTAAGTAGCCTGTGGTGGCGGAGCCCTCAGCCGTGGACTGCGGGTGGAGTAACTGCGCTCGTCGAAACTCGCAGCATTGATGCTTGGGGATAGAGTATCACACTGCGGGTCTCCAGCTTGCATGGGAACAGAGACATGGCGACGCAGTTCCTCCCGTACAATCTGACGAATGGTGGAGGAAAGGTCGGCAGGTAGAGAATTCTGGCAGACATCGACGGTGGCAACAGTCGTGACGTTGGCCAGACGTCCGAACTTCGATGTGATGCGACGAGTTTTAAGAGCCTCGAAGGTTCGGCAGTGGTTAATCACGTCGGCCACGCATTCCAGGCTCTCCTTGCCAATGAGGAAGTGGTAGACGTCATCGGCGATGCCCTTGAGTATGTGGCCCACTTTGTCTTCTTCCGTCATGTGGGCATCCACCGACTTGCACAACTTCAGAATCTCTTCAATGTAGGTTCTGCATGTCTCACCGGTGACTTGAGCCCTCTGCGACAACGTCTGCTCGGCACGTTTCTTCTTCGTTGCTGGGTCTCCAAAGCATTTCTTAATTTCCTCCACAAACTGGTCCCAGGTTGTCAATGTGTCTTCATGGTTCTCAAACCATACCAGCGCCGTGAAATCGAGGAAGAGCCCCACGTGAGACAGCTTGCTAGCCGCATTCCAACCGTTCGAACGGCTCACCCGCTGATAGTGGCTTAGCCATTCGTCCACGTCATCGCCGGGTTTCCCTGTGAAGGTTCGCGGCTCCCTGTAGTGGTAGGGCGACGTCCTTGCGGCTGGTTGCTGGTTGTCTCCGTCCGAGCTCATTTCTTGAGGTAATGGTGCCAAGCCCGCTAGTCGACGGCTGCGGCGAAGCTCGTGTAGCGGTTCCGTCGTTAGGGGACGGTGCCTCTCCGGTATCACTTGGTAGTAGCTAGCTTACCCAGCACCTTCCACCACAATTGTGACGATGGAACGCGTTTATTTACAATATGGGTAATGCAGAGGTGTAGCTCAGCCAAGGATCCACAGCGTCGCTCGCGAGCCAGTCGAGTCTTTTCCTCCTCTTCGTCGAATCTTCGCTAGCGCGTTTCAATATATATATATGAGATCTAACAAACAATAATGCCAAGGAATGTATAGAAAAGTTATTAGAACAAATGTAATGTAAAGTAAGAAGAAAGAAAAGTGGGTGAAAAAATAACCAGCCGTGAGCAGGAACCTACAACCTTCGAATAACGCGTTCGATGCTCTAACCACTGAGCTATCACAGCGGCCTTCCCCCAACCCACTTTTTTGTGTTTATATGTGAAGTTAAACGTGGGAGTGTTAGTCAGCGCCATCTATAGCCAAACGGCGAGTGTAGAACACCATTTTATGAGCCTGGAGGCGTCACGTAGCACGTGAACTTATTACGAGTGGGCAGCTGATCAATAGTACCTCGTACACACCCTTATGACATCAAGTCTGCCAGTACGAGACCCTCGTTAATGAATAAGGGAAAGAGGTGTATACCTAAGGGCTCGTTTTTCCGTGTTTTGACACAATATTAACCTGCTCACGGCTGGTTATTTCTTCACCCACTTTTTTTTTCTTATTTTACATTACATTTGTTCTAATAACTTCCCCTATACATTCCTTGGCATTATTGTCTGTTAGATCTCATTAATATTGCGTCTAAACACGGAAAAACGTGTTTGACACAATATTATATATTGTGTCAAACACGTGTAATATATATATATATATATATATATATATATATATATATATATATATATATATATATATATATATTCGAAGTTCGCAAGTTCGGTTCCTGCCCACGGCAAGTTATTTTTTCACCCAGTTTTCTTTCTTCCAATATACATTGAATCCGGTCTAATACCTTCCCCTATACATGGTATTATTGTCTGTTAGATCTCAATAATATTGTGTCAAAACACGGAAAACGAGCCCTTAAGAATACACTTCTCTCTCTCTCTTTCTCTCTTTTCTCTCTCTCTCTCTCTATATATATATATATACATATATATAAAGAGATCCAACAGAGAATAATGCCAAGGAATGTATAGGGGAAGTTATCAGAACCAATGTGACATTAACAGGAAGAAAAAAAGTGGGTAAAAAATACCTTCCCGTGTGCAGGAATCGAACCTACGACCTTCGAAGAACAAGTTCGATGCTCTACCACTGAGTGATCACGACTCACGGCGTCATAGCTCAGTGATAGAGCATCGATCACGCGGCGGTATCTCAGTGGTATTACTGAGCTATCACGCCTGCATCCGTGATATATATTGCCACCCACACGTAGTGGGTCGACTGCAAGAGCGGCTCTACCATCTGGAGGAAAGAAAGAAGATTTGCGTGTCTCTTCTCGGCTCGAGAGCCAGCCACGACTGACGCATCGTCCTAGAGCTAGCTACCCGGTCGTTCAATATATCCCCCAGTACTTGTGACTCATCGTGACAAACTGGTGGAAGGTGCTGGGTAGTCTCACGGATGCTGCAGACCCCCCCAGGAAGCCGTAATACGAGTCCAGTGCCAGTCAATACTCCCGTGCATCGGACGAGCCGCCGAATCAGGGGATTGCCACCGGAAGTCAACGATACTGCTACCACCACGTCAACAAACATGACCAGCACTTCGGTACAAACCTTGCCAACCGGCACGGGAAGCACGTCGTCGAACCGATATACGTTGGAAAGCCCACGCGCACCGACGACGTTCCATGGTACGGAGAGCGAAGACGTTGAGGACTGGTTGGCGGACTTCGAGCGCGTAGCCAACTTGAATCAGTGGGACAACGCGGCGAAACTGGGTCGTGTCTACTTCTATCTCGAAGACGGGGCTCGCACGTGGTATCAAAATCGAGAGGAGCAGCTCACGACGTGGCCAGAATTCTCTCGTAGACTTCTGCAGACATATGCCAGCGCTGACCGCCAAGAAAGAGCTGAACGAGCTATTCTTGCCCGCGTCCAGTCGCTAAACGAAACTGTGACCGCGTACGTCGAAGACATGACGCGTCTCTTCCGACGGGCAGATTTAAGAATGACGGAGGACAAAAAGTTGCGTCACTTGATGCGTGGTGTCAAGGACCAGCTTTTCGCCGGCCTCGTGCGAAGCCCTCAGAAGACGGTCGCGGAGTTCTTGTCTGAAGCCGTGAAAATGGAAAAAAATGCTACAGCAGCGATCAAACCAATACGACAGGCAAGTCAGTGGCATGTCCACCGCTGACATTTTCGCCGCCGCTGGGACCAGCAATGACTCCTTACGTGAACTCATCCGTAATATCGTACGTGAAGAGTTGCAAAAGGCTGGTGTAACACCTCATCCTACGGTTAGCTCTATTGCAACTGTCATCAAAGATGAGCTGCACCAGGCCCTCCGGGACACCTTGCCTCCTGATACAGCTGCGCCAGCTCCTGCTGAATACCACCGTAAGACAACCTACGGGGAAGCCTTGAAACGCCCTGCTGCATCGCCGCCTTTGTTCGTTCATCCTGTCCCTGCAGTTTCACTCGAGTCAGCGCAGCACATACCATACTACGAAGGCACGTACACGCCACCGCCCCTGCCCTTTGGCCGTGGTGCTTCTGTTGCCCATCGTTCGGTACGACCGGTCCAGTACATCGACGATCGGCACTCGTATCCTCGGAAGTCTGATGTCTGGCGCACACCCGATCACCGGCCTCTATGCTTTCATTGCGGAGAAGCTGATCACTTGTACCGCCAGTGTCCTTATCGCCGTCTTGGGCTTCGCGGCTTCTCTGCGTACTCGCCGCACCCCCGTTACGGTCAGAGACCACGCGACATCCAAAACTACCTCTCCCAGCAGCATGAACCACCGTCTGTCGGGCGCTAGTCGCGCTCGCCATCACCGAGGCGATTTTCATCAATGCCCCAGCGGTATTCTACCGCACGATCTCCCAGCCCCCGCCGGGAAAACTAGCCGAAGCGACCTCTGAGGGCGAGGTCGCTGAACGTCGAAGCGCTGAAGACCTCCTATTGACGCAGAGCCGTACAGAAACTGGTCCGACATCACCTGCTGCTGCAAAGAATAGCCGGCTTTCACTCGACATAGCAGTTACAATTGATGGTTGTGTAGTTAATGCGTTAGTGGAAACCGGCGCAGACTATTCCATACTGAGCGGGAAACTGACAACGCAGCTGAAGAAAGTAATCACGCCGTGGCATAACTCGCAGATTCGGACAGCTGGTGGCCATGTCGTAACTCCACTGGGTGCCTGCACAACTAGAGTACAGATTCAAGGGTACACATTCGTAGCAAGCTGCCTTGTTCTACGTGAATGCTCCCGTGACGTCATTCTGGGAGTTGATTTTCTACAGGAAAATGGAGCTATTATTGATCTGCAAGAGCGCCGCGTCACGTTCTCAGCCCAGCGAGCAATCAACGTGCAGAATGACGGAATGCGTGTCGACGTACTCCGTATTTCTGAACAGAGAGTGACGCTTCCTCCCCGAGCCAGTGTTCTAGTCGACGTAACAAGCTGTGGTTTGAGCGATGGCGATGTGGTGGCCGAGACAAATTTAGAACACCTCCTGCAGCAAGGCATATGTGTAGCGAGAAGTGTAATACACGTTCGCGACGGCCGATCTGAATTGCTCGTTACCAACTTTAGCAACGAGCATCGACACCTTTTCCGTGGCACTTCGATAGCGTTTGCCCACGAAGTAGCAAACGTAACCAGCTGTCCCACGTCAGAAATAGTGGATAACGCAGACACATCAATGAGCAACATTGACATCAATCCTGATCTGTCCACCGATAACCAGACTGCGCTGCGAGCGCTCTTGTTCGAGTACAGGTCTTGCTTCACAAGTTGCTCAAAGATCCGCCAGACGTCCATCACTCAGCACAGGATCATCAAGTACGAGGACGCACGCCCAATACACCAGCACCCCTACCGCGTGTCGGCTAAAGAACGTGAAGCGATACGTACGCAAGTTCGCGAGATGCTTGACGATGGCGTTATCGAACCATCCAACAGCCCGTGGTCATCTCCAGTCGTGCTTGTCAAAAAGAAGGACGGATCGCTACGCTTCTGCGTTGATTACCGAAAGCTCAACAACGTGACCAAAAAGGATGTGTACCCGCTACCGCGTATCGACGATTCGCTGGATAGACTTCGTCGTGCCCATTATTTCACTTCTCTCGATCTCAAAAGCGGGTACTGGCAAATCGAGGTAGATCAGCGAGACCGCGAAAAGACAGCCTTCGTGACTGCAGACGGCCTATACCAATTTTGAGTTCTCCCTTTCGGGTTGTGTTCAGCGCCGGCAACTTTCCAGCGAATGATGGACACTGTCCTCACAGGGCTCAAGTGGCAGACTTGTCGGGTCTACCTTGATGATGTGGTGGTCTTCTCTGCCACGTTCGAGCAGCACCTACAGCGCCTGCGCAGCGTGCTGGAGGCTATCCGATCGGCGGACCTCACTCTAAAGCCACAGAAGTGCCACTTCGGCTATGAAGAACTGAAATTTCTTGGACATGTAGTTAGCGCTGAAGGAGTCCGGCCCGATCCAGACAAGCTTGCCGCTGTTGCTGAATTACCAGCTCCTGTCGACAAGAAAGCCGTCCAGCGCTTCCTTGGTTTGTGCGCCTACTATCGCCGGTTTATTCATGGCTTTTCACAGATAGCAGAACCTCTGACTCGTCTCACAAGGGACGACACGCCGTTTGTCTGGGAAAACGAGCAACAAGCAGCTTTTGATGAACTGCGACAGCGCATGCAATCAGCACCCGTTCTCGCTCATTTCGACGATGATGCTGACACGGAGGTCCATACTGACGCTAGTAACGTTGGGCTTGGTGCAGTGCTCGTTCAGCGTCAAGACGACATCGAAAGGGTGATAGCCTACGCCAGCCGCTCTCTATCCCGTGCCGAGGCGAATTATTCCACTACGGAGAAAGAGTGCCTCGCAGTCGTTTGGGCAATCACCAAGTTTCGCCCGTACCTTTATGGTCGTCCCTTCAAGGTAGTGACGGACCACCATGCCGTCTGCTGGTTGGCAAGCCTGCGCGACCCTTCAGGACGGCTAGCACGGTGGAGCTTGCGGCTGCAGGAATTTGACGTCACCATCGTCCATAAGTCCGGCCGTAAGCATGAAGACGCTGACACACTGTCACGCGCACCCCTTCATGTCGTCAGTCAGGAAGCAGAAGAAGACGAAGGCTTCCTGGGCGCCATTAGCTCATCAGACTTGAGTAAACTGCAGCGGGATGACGCAGAGATTCGTCCGATCATCGATCATTTAGAGGGCCAGGGCACAATCATACCACGTCATTTATCCCGCTCGTTGCCGTCGTTCTGCCTTCGAGAGGGTGTGCTGTACAAGAAGAACGCTCGTTCGAACAACCGTACCTACCTCCTGGTGGTTCCTCGAGACATGCGAGACGACGTCCTCTTCGCTTGCCATGACGAACCCACATCCCGTCATCTGGGCTACTCACGGACACTTGCCAGAGTGATCGAGAGGTACTATTGGCCAGGACTTTCGGCAAGCGTCAAGAAGTACGTCAAGAGCTGTCGGGAATGTCAGCGTCGAAAGCAACCATCTGTTAAGCCAGCTGGTTTGCTTCAGCCCATTGAAGCACCTTGCACGCCGTTCGACCAAGTTGGCATGGACATTCTCGGGCCATTCCCCCTATCTGCGGACAGCAACAAATGGGTGATCGTCGCGACCGACTATCTGACACGCTACGCTGAGACGCAGGCGATCCCACGAGCCACAGCTTCTGAAGTAGCACAATTTTTCATGCGCCACATCGTGTTACGACACGGTGCTCCTTCCAGTATAATAACGGACAGAGGGACGGCATTCACGGCGCAGCTTATGGACGAGGTTTTCAAACTGAGCAACACCAGACACCGAAAGACAACTGCGTACCACCCGCAAACCAACGGACTTACCGAGCGACTGAATAAGACCATCGCAGACATGATCTCAATGCACATCGACGTACAGCACAAAACATGGGACCGGATCTTACCTTACGTGACCTTCGCGTATAATACCGCCGTGCAACAGACCACGCGATTCACGCCATTTCGGCTTCTCTACGGCCGCGAAGTGCAGACCATGCTGGACTCCATGCTACCGTGTCAAGACGAAGACGAGTTGGCAACTGACGCCGATGAATTCGCAGAGCGTGCTGAGGAAGCCCGGCAGCTCGCGCGACTACACATCGGCCAGCAACAGCAGGCAGACGCACGGCGCTATAACATCCGCCATAGTGAAGTATTTTACAACCCCGGAGACCAAGTTTGGGTGTGGACGCCCGTCCGCCACCGTGGCCTTAGTGAAAAGTTACTGAGCCGGTAATTTGGCCCTTATAAAGTGTTACGTCGCGTCAGTGACGTTAACTACGAAGTGGTTCCGGACTCAACATCGCAGGCACGGAGTAGGACACGACCGAGGTCGGATGTCGTTCATGTGTTGCGCATGAAACCATTTATTGCGCGTTGTTCATAACTTTTTTCTTGCCGTACAGCATTCTTTGAGTTATTTATTTATTTTTGTGAACTTGCTTCTTCGTTCACTGATTTTTTCTATCAGTGAACGAAGAAGCAAGTGGCACGCTCGTTCATTTCTATTTTTACTTTATCTGAATTTCCAATTTCTTTTTTTTTTCACGTGCCTATGTCGTAACATCGTGGTGGTGCCATGTACTCTTCTTTCCCCCTTTTGGGACTTTTTTTTTCTTTTCGAAAGGGGGGATTGCCACCCACACGTAGTGGGTCGACTGCAAGAGCGGCTCTACCATCTGGAGGAAAGAAAGAAGATTTGCGTGTCTCTTCTCGGCTCGAGAGCCAGCCACGACTGACGCATCGTCCTAGAGCTAGCTACCCGGTCATTCAATATATCCCCCAGTACTTGTGACTCATCGTGACAATATATATATATATATATATATATAAATATATATATATATATACATCACACTTGCCCTGACGAAGGCCGGTCCCAGGCCGTAACGTTGGCAATGAAGCATCGTATTTCGTTTGCTCCTTCGCTTCTTCTGGTGACTTATAACTCGACCCGAATCCAGGGAGACTTTCAAGAAATATATATATATATATATATATATATATATATATATATATATATATATATATTGTAGGATGGTGTCCAGTACCCTCAAGACTTTATTATCTCTAGTATATATATATATATATATATATATATATATATATATATATATATATATATATATATATATATATATTGTAGGATGGTGTCCAGTACCCTCAAGACTTTATTATCTCGAGTATATGCCCCAAAACCTAAGCTGGATTGGTGATGATGATTCAAATGAAAAGATGGAACGAGTAATAATGCTCACACTTATTTTCCCCGTGCACTTGAGCGGCCGGCCCGGCCGAGACTTAAGCGGGAAAGGTACAGCGAACAAAGCGTTTAAGACGTGAAGCGTGGGCTATCTCGGAGGCACGGTAACGACGGTCCGAGGAACTCTCGACGGAAGTGACAAGGTAATTGACAGAAGATGTTCTTTCACTAACAAGGTATGGTCCGAGAAAGCGTGACTGAAACTTTTCACACAATCCGGGGGTACGAACAGGCGTCCAAAGTAGTACTTCATCTCCAGGACGGAAGGTGACGTCTCGACGAAAGATGTCATAGTGTTGCTTGTGGTCTAGTTGACTGGCCTTCGTGTTGAGTTGAGCACGTTGCCGTGTTTCAGCGAGCCTGGAGGTGAACTTTTCTGGCGTAGTCATGGACGTTTTTGTCGTTGCAGTGAAGAAAGGGGCATCAATATTGAATGTCGGTGCACGACTATACACAAGGAAGAAAAGTGAGTACTCGGTGGTTCGTTGAACAGCAGTGTTGTAGGCAAACGTTACGAACGGCAAGATTTTGTCCCAGTTATCATGTTGCGGTCCGATGTACATGGATATCATGTCGATTAGAGTCCGGTGGAATCGCTATGTCAGGCCATTTGTCTGCGGGTGGTAAGCGGATGCGTTCTTATGAAAAGTGCCGCAAGTTTTAAGAAATTCGACAAGAATTGTCGACATGAAGGCCTTGCCCGGTCACTCAGCCACGTGTGAGGTGCACCATGACGCAACGTAATGGCTTCTAAAAAGAAGGTGGCCACGTCTGAGGTGGAGCTGGTGCATAGAAGAGCGGTCTCCGCGTATACTGTGAGGTGGTCGACGGCTGTGACGATCCAGCGGTGGCCCGCTGGCGTTACGGGAAGTGGTCCGACGAGGTATATTCCGACAACGACAAAAGGTGTATCGGGACATGGAATGGGTTGTAATAATCCAGCAGGAGCAGAAGTGGGTTGTTTTTGGCGTTGACAAAGTGCACAAGAAGCGACATAATTAGCCACAAAGGTAGAAAGACCAGGCCAGACGAAACGGCTCCTAACGCAGTTGTAGGTCTTCTGAAATCATAAGTGTCCAGCTGATGGGTCATCGTGCAGTGCTTCAAGAACTTATTTTCGCAGTGAACGGGGAAGTACTGGCACCCACCGATGCCCATCCGGATTGTAAGTATAGCGCTGCAGGACATTGTTGTCTAGCTTGAATTGCGTAGCTGACGATGTAGTTATGGTATTAGGTGGAGAAGGCGAGTCATTCAAGTATCCGATGATGCGGTTACAGTATGGATCGTCACGTTGGCACGCGGCAAACTGAGCACTGCTGTTTAAAGATAGTGACCCAGCAACTGCCAGCGGTGATAACGTGAGTGCAGAGGAAGCCGCTTGATCACCTGAGGGGCATCGAGGATGCGTGATTGGAGACGAAAGTGGCAGAAGGCAGCGAGAGAGAGCGTCGGCATCCTGATGCTGTTTGCCAGACCTGTACACAACGTCAAAAGTGTACTCTTGCAAATGGAGTATCCTGCGGCCGAGGCGCCCAGAAAAATTCTTCAGCGGAACAGCCAGCATAGAGCATGGTGGTCGGTAATCACAGTGAAGTGGCGTCCATACAGATAAGCTAGAATTTTCTAGATGGCTCAAATGACAGCAAATCATTCCTGCTCTGTTATCGAGTAGTTCTGCTCCGCAGGTGTTAGTGCGTGGCTGGCATACGCAACTGCTCGCTCACGTGAAGTGTCGTCGCGCTGGAAGAGGACAGCACCAATTCCGTGGCCGCTGGCGGCATCTGTGTGCAGGAAAGTGGGTGCACTCTCATCGAAGTGATGGAGGACGGGGTCTGATGTCAAAGCACGTTTAAGGGCTTGGAAAGCACACTCGCACTCGTCAGATCAAGTGAAGGCCGTTCTTGACGTCAGAAGCTTGTGTAAGGAATTAACTCAAGGGGTGTATCACGCGTCTTCACAGCCTCGCTAGTCCATCGCAACATCACTGCCATTCAGCATTCCGTAGATAGCAGCAGGGAAGACTAGGTCCTGCTACAGATTTTGCCTAAACGAAAGTATGAGATGAGTTTGTTTTTACATAATGTGTATAGTTCTCCAAAAGGTAAACCATTGGGCTTGCCACAACTCCTGATTCAAACTCAATGGTTAACAGCTCGCACTCCGCTTGCAGAGGTAAGAGATTTCAATGCGCCTCACCCGGAGTAGGGTTATAGTCGAGCAAGCCCAAAAGGCAATCGGCTTTGGCAAGTTGCCCGGGATCTGCGATGGACGCTGTTAAACAATCCACAAGATAATACGAGGATAGGCAACAGCATAAGCATGGATACCTCTCCAGACCTTACGTTTTTTTAGAGGCATCAGTAATGCAAAGTGGATTAACACGGGAAAAGCACTAGGAAGTGATAACTATATCCTTTTACGACATTTAGCGCTGCGAAGCATAAAGACAAAGTGAGGGGGCATAGAAATATAGATTGGAACATATTTAGGGAAAACAGAGCAGTCACTGTGAACGGGAAAATTAATTACCTGGGTAGAGGCGCTCAAAGAGGATGTACGTAATACCACGGTAGAAGTGCCAGTCGAGCAGGAGGAGTTTACCGCTGTTTATAGACTATTACACATGTGGAAAGCGCACGTGAATATCTTGAGAAGGTGGAAGAAGCAAAAACATAATGGCAGGAGGAGTTTACTGCTGTTTCTAGACTATTACACATGTGGAAAGCGCACGCGAATATTTTGAGAAGGTGGAAGAAGCAAAAACATAATGGCGTCCTTCGCAGAAGGACTGCCAAGTTAGAACGTAAAATCGAAAATTATACAATTGAGTTGCAAGCCAAGCATTGGGGCCAGATTTGTGATCGCATGAATGAACAGTTTGGATGCAAAAAGACATGGCAGCTGTTAAGGCATTTTTTGGATCCGGCAGCAACAAAATCGGCGCAACGGGGACAAATGACTCGGTTAATGCATCAATAAGAAGGCACAATTGAAGAGTTTATACAGGAACTCCGGAATCGGTACATAACTGATGGAGTAGACGGTTGCTTACCACACTACTTGGGGGTGGAAAACTGGGAACTAGATGAAGAGTTCACTATTGCGGAGGTGGAATTTGCCATGGGGCAGCTGCGTACTACGTCTGCCACAGGTCCGGATGGGCTTACAAATAAAGTGCTGAGAAACCTAGATTTCAAATCGGTCGGGGCGATCACTGACTTGATAAATGAATATTGGGTGGCCGGGGAGATCCCAGCACAATTGAAGCATGCTAGGTCAATATTCATTCCTAAGCCTGGCAAGAAACTCTGCTTGGGAAACCTGCGCCCTATATTGCTGATATCACGCGTGGGCAAATTGATGGAGCACGTGGTTCTCAACAGACTTCAGAATTATGCAGAGGACAAGGCAATTTTACCCCCAACTATGATAGGTTTCTGGGCCAATTTGTCCACACAGGATGTCATGATACAGTTGAAACATGATGTAGTCGATCCCGGGCATGGCACGGGCACCAAAGCTGTATTGGGGCTTGACCTGAATAAAGCTTTCGACAATGTTTCCCATGAGGCAATATTGAATGACCTATCGGAAATTGGCCCAGGGGTCAGGACATTCCGCTACATCAGATCATTCTTGGAGAGCGAGCCGCAGAAATTTCAATAGGAGATATCAAATTGGACTCATTCGCGTTGTGAGGCAAAAGGACGTCTCAGGGTTCAGTTTTGTCGCCGTTTCTGTTTAACCTAGCCTTAATTAAAATACCGCCGAGGCTGGATGAGATACCGGAACTCAAACACACATTTTATGCAGATGATATTACTCTATGGGTAACCAGGGGTAGTGACACGCATCTGGAAGAAACACTACAACATGCAGATAATATTGTCGAAGAGTTGACAGGGGAGGTTAGACCTTCATGCTCTCAGCCCAAGTCCGAGCTCTTTGTGGTTTGGGACGAACCCAGAGGGCTACATGCAAGACACTATATTCCCCTACCGCCATTAGAGGCAGAGGTAGGGTGTAGGCCGATAGCTGAAGCTCAAACTATTAGAATTCTTGGCATATATCTGCAAACTAACAGGAAGAATAGGGTGGCCCTTGAAAAACTTAAGACCACAGTCAATGCTACTGTCAGGCTTATCAGAAGAATTACTAACCGCAAGAGTGGGGTTAAAGAAAAATAACTCTGTAAGCTGGTACAGGCGTTTGTGCTCAGCAGGATTACTTATGCAACACCTTATATGAAGTTGGATGCTGCAGAAAAAGGCAAGGTCGAGGCTATGATCCGGCAAGCTTACAAGGCAGTGCTTGGGTCGCCTAACAAAGCGCCTACAGAAAGGCTGTTTAAACTAGGGGTACACAACACCCTGGATGAATTATGGGAGGCGCATCTGGTGATACAGCACGCTAGGCTTTCGACAACCAGATCGGGCAGGATCATATTGGAAAGGATTGGCATTGGAGCAGAGGCTCCCACTGGGGATACTAAAATTCTGGTGCGGTGAGAGTTACATACGTCCCTGTATATAAAGCATTCGCCCAAAATGTGCATCCCATTTCCCTTACGCAGCGCAGGCAGGCAAAAGCAGAGCTTTACACGTTGAGTACGGCGAGTACAAAGCGGCAGTCTATACAGATGTTGTGGAATATAAGGACAAAGACGCTTTTGTGATTGTGGTGGTGGACAGGCGGGGAAGGTTGGTCGCCTCTGGATCGGTGAAAACCCGCTCCTCAGAAACTGCAGAAGAAGCGGCAATAGCGCTAGCTATAGCTATTTCGCAGTCGGATCTGATTCTCAGTGATTAAAAGACAGCCATCCGAAATCTGGCGAGGGGCAGAATATCGGCGACCGCCGCACCGTTTCTGCATCGGGCCATGGGCCGAGAAATTAGAGAAATAGAAATTGTCTGGGTACCAGCACACTCTGGGAACCCTGGGAACGAGGAGGCTCAGCTGAATTCTCGAGGTTTCGTCAGCCGGGTAGGTGAGCCACCAGTTCCGGGGAGGTCCGCGAGAGATGGGCTGGTGTCCTTTCATGACATAACGAATCATTATAAACTGTAGCGGAGGTTTTATCCGCCCCCGCACAAGCGGTTGACTAAGGCGCAGGAATGCGTCTGGAGAAAACTGCAGACGCAATCTTTTCCCAACCCTTATGTGTTGAACAAAATGTACCCGGAGGAGGTTAAACCGCAATGCAAATGGTGTCAGGCTGTGGCAACATATGATCACATACTTTTGGAATGTAGCATAGTGCCGCCGCCGGTGGATAGTGATCCCTCTCTTGAGCACTGGCAGGCCGTGTTGACCAGCTCAGACCCAGTCGTCAGGTTAAGGGTCGTGGAGTGGGCCACACAGGTCGCCGCCAACCTTGGGTTGATGGCCATCTAACACGGAATCATCTGCATTTGCTTTCTGACGAAATAAAGTTTTACCATCCATCCATATATTTCTACATGACGCGGTGCGCGTGCTCACCGGCGCAAATTTCGTCGCGTCACGCCGGCGTTGCCGCACTAGGCGCCGGTTCTGCCATATACTCGCAGAAGCACGCGCGATGCGTTCCTTTGACGCATGCGCGTTTCAGGACATCCCGCGTCCCTTCGTCACGAAAAGAGGGAGACGCAGTGTTGTCTGGGTAACGCATTGGCGTGAAGTGCAGCATGTCGGATTTTGCGCCGGTTGCCGTCGGGTCGCGCTGACGGACGCTTGTCGCGCCTAGCGTCAGAACATAAAGTGCTCGCGTTTTCCTAACGTAGCGTCGCTGTGCCCAGCGTGCGCGCGCGTCTACGCTACGTTGGAGTATGTCGGGCCCTTCATGATGCGCTCACGGCCGTTTGGCTAGCTCTACATACACCAAATTTGGTGTGACGTGACGTCAATGAATGACAAAATATATGAGTGGCGCAAACATGATAAACCTAACGTGCGTGTCCCGTAAGAACATGACAACATACCACGTTTATAGCGTGCTCGCGGCTGTTTCGCTAGCTTCATACATAGTAAACTTGGTATCACGTGACGTGAATAGATGACGAAGATAAACGACACAGCCAAACATGATAATCATGACACGGAAGCTATGTACGGCATCATTTACCTCCACTTCGTAACGTTGTACTGATTTTACAGTAACATATCAACATTTCTCAATTGTGCTTCATATATCATCGATTCCGACTGTACGTAGGTTCTACCAATTTTAGGGGCGAAGCTCCTTAAAGCAGCACCCGTTCGTCCCTCGTACTCGTAGTCGTAGTGTGTAACCAGTGTTACATTTTGACCTGCAAGGTGGTGCCGGTGGCAGATTTCTCCTATACTTTGTTGAACAATAAAAAGTTCGCGGCATGCACGTTAACTAAAAACCGAATGCTCCTGTCTCTCATTCCCCATTAGCAGCCATTGGCATGTACATTGAGCACTATCTGACAAGAAAGCGTTGCGACGTTATACTAGCTGGGTGTAACCTCCTTAGTTTTAGAAAGGTTTAGCGAGCGTCGGGCCGCAGTGCCATGAATACAGTGAACTAGTATATACCATGAACTCGAGGTGGTTAATGGTGGGAAGTAGACCCGAAGCGCAAGCCGTAAAAAAGTGTGCGTGTGCCACCTCTCGTTTAGTCCTAGGAATGCCCGCTGGATGATGGTGCTTCTATATGGGGAATATATGATGAAAAGATGCGAGATGGTGGTACTTGGGGTGTTGGATAGATGGACGAACGAACACACAGACAGATGCACGGAAGGACGCATGAACAGACGCAGGGGCGGATACATGGACGAACGCAGGGACGGACGCACGAACAGACACACGCACGGACGGGCGGATGGACGCACGGACGGTCACACAGACGTATCTATCTATGTATCTATCAACGTATCTATCTATCTAGAAATGCGAAGCATTTCTCAGCAATCTTCGGCAACTTTGAATATCTATCTATCTATCTATCTATCTATCTATCTATCTAGCGTGCGTGTGCCACCTCTCGTTTAGTCCTTGGAATGTCAACTGCATGGTGGTGCTTCTATAGGTGGAATATATGACGAAAAAATGCGAGATGCTGGTACTTGGAGTGTTGACTAGATGGACGAACGGACGCACGGGCAGATGCATGGGCAGATGCATGGACGGACGCACGGATGGCTGCACGGACGGATGAACGCATAGACGGAAGCCGGGGCGGATGCATGGACGAACGCAAGGACGGACGCACGGATGGACGCGCGAACGCACGGACGGGCGGATGGACGCAAGGACGGCCACACATATGGGCGCATATAAGATGAAAAGATGCGAGATGGTGGTACTTGGAGTGTTGAATAGATGAACGAACACACAGACAGATGCATGGACGGACGCACGGATCGCTGCACGGAGGGATGGACACAAGGACGGACGCAGGGGCGGATGCATGGACGGACGCAGGGGCGGACAGACGGATGGACGTGAGGACGCAAGAAGAGACGCACGCATGGACGGGCGGAAGGACACACAGGCGGTCACACAGACGGACGCATAGACGGACGGAAGCAAGAACGAATGGACGGACGGATGCTTAGCCCCACTCTCCATCATTCACCCTGTGGATATCCTGCCTTTTTTTCACACTTGATCATGCCACGTCGACCACGCGCCACGACCGGGACGCTACGCTTCCCCTAGCTCCATCAGCACAAGACATATCGTTCGGACTCGTGTACACATGCAGAATAAACGTGCCAAGGCTGCATATTTGGGGCACATAGAATATGCTACAGCTATATACGCCTACTGTATGATCGTACCGGCTTAAAGCCGGTACGCACCGATGATCTCACCAGAGAAGGATTGGCCACCCTGGTGCAGTATTCGGCCACCCCCTCCCGTAGGCATTCGTCAATTAACTCACGGCCCTCAGTCCCCACCAGCTGCGGAGCAACTGACCACGGCGGCGGTCAGATCTGCAAAGCAGCAGAGGGTGCTAGGAATCTCTGGATACGGACAGGCCACCATTGGAACTTGAACTTAGCAACGTTTAACGTTAAAACGTTATCTAGTGAGGGAAGTCTAGCTGTATTATTCGAGGAGCTAGAAGGCATTAAATGGGATATAATAGGGCTGAGTGAGGTTAGGAGGACAGATGAGGCCTATACTGTGCTACAGAATGGGCACGTCATTTGCTATCGGGGCTTGGCAGACAGAAGAGAACTGGGAGTAGGGTTCCTAATTCACAGAAACATAGCTGGCAACATAGAGGATTACTATAGCATTAATGAAAGGGTGGTAGGCATTGTAATTAAACTGAATAAAAGATACAAAATGAAGGTAGTACAGGCTTACGCGCCTACATCCAGCCATGATGATGCTTCAGTTGAAAGCTTCTATGAAGACGTGGAATCGGCAATGAGTAAGGTGAAAACACAGTATACTATACTAATGGGCGACTTTAATGCAAAGGTAGGGAAGAAGCAGGCTGGAGACCAGGCAGTAGGAGATTATGGCATCGGCACTAGAAACGCCAGAGGAGAGCTACTAGTAGAATTCGCAGAACGCAATAATCTGCGTATTTTGAATACCTTCTACCGAAAACGAGAAAACCGCAAGTGGCCATGGAGGAGCCCTAATGGCATAAATAAGAACGAAATAGACTTTATAATGACTGCACACCCAGGAGTCGTGCAGGATGTGGAAGTGGTTGGCAAGGTAAGATGCAGTGACCATAGAATGGTACGGGCTCGAATCCGCCTAGACTTGAAGAAGGAACGACAGAAACTGGTACGCAAGAAGCCAATCAATGAGCTAGCACTGAGAGGGAAAGTACAGGAATTCAGAGTGTCACTGCAGAACAGGTACTCTGCTCTTAGCGAGGAAACCAACCTTAGCGTAGATACAATGAATGATAATCTGACGAGTATCATCACGGAGTGTGCAGTGGAAGTTGGAGGCAGGGTAGCTAGACAGGATACCGGCAAGCTTTCCCAGGAAACGAAGAACCTAATTAAGAAGCGTCAAATCATGAAAGTGTCAAGTACAACAGACAAAATAGAACTGGCAGAGCTTTCGAAGTTGATTAATAGACGTAAAGTATGCGATGTAAGAAGGTGTAACATGGAGAGAATTGAGCACGCTCTGAAAAACGGAGGAAGCGTCAAAGCAGTGAAGAGGAAACTTGGGATAGGCAAAAGGCGCATGTATGCCTTAAGGGACAAAGAAGGCAAATTAACTACCAATATGGATAGGATAGTTAAAATAGCGGAGGAGTTTTACAGAGATCTGTACAGTAGCCGAGACAACCACGACCTTAATACTATAAGAACTAGCAGTAACCCAGACGACACCCCACCGGTAATGATAGAAGAAGTCAGAAAAGCTTTGGAGAGCATGCACAGAGGCAAAGCTGCTGGTGAGGATCAAGTAACATCAGATCTGCTGAAAGATGGAGGACAGATTGTGTTAGAAAAACTAGCCACTCTATTTACGAGGTGTCTCCTGACGGGAAAAGTACCAGAGTCTTGGAAGAACGCTAACATCATCTTAATACATAAGAAAGCAGATGACAAGGACTTGAAGAATTACAGGCCGATCAGCCTGCTCTCTGTAGTATACAAGCTATTTACAAAGGTAATTGCTAACAGAGTAAAGAAAACATTAGAATTCAATCAACCAAAGGAACAAGCAGGATTTAGAACAGGCTACTCAACAATTGACCACATTCATACTATCAATCAGGTAATAGAGAAATGCTCAGAGTATAACCAACCACTATACATAGCCTTCATAGATTACGAAAAGGCGTTTGATTCAGTAGAAATATCAGCCGTCATGCAGACACTGCGGAATCAGGGCGTAAATGAAATATATATAAACATTCTGGAAGAAATCTACAGGGGATCAACTGCTACCATAGTGCTTCACAAAAAAAGCAACAGAATACCAATAAAGAAGGGGGCAAGGCAGGGGGACACA
The DNA here is from genome assembly GCF_043290135.1 of Rhipicephalus microplus. Taxonomy (NCBI): domain Eukaryota; kingdom Metazoa; phylum Arthropoda; class Arachnida; order Ixodida; family Ixodidae; genus Rhipicephalus; species Rhipicephalus microplus. The sequence continues at coordinate 204,859,161 of NC_134702.1, read as the reverse complement.
ATCTCCCCAATGCTATTCACTGCGTGCTTACAGGACGTTTTCAGAAGCCTAGAATGGGAACAGTTAGGGATAAGAGTTAATGGAGAGTACCTCAGTAACCTGCGCTTCGCCGATGACATTGCATTGCTGAGTAACTCAGGGGACGAATTGCAACTCATGATTACGGAGTTAGACAAGGAGAGCAGAAAGGTTGGTCTTAAAATTAATCTGCAGAAAACGAAAGTAATGTACAACAATCTCGGAAAGGAGCAGCGCTTTGCGATAGGTAATAGTTCACTTGAAGTTGTAAAAGACTATGTCTACTTAGGGCAGGTAATAACCGCAGATCCTAACCACGAGATTGAAGTAACCAGAAGAATAAGAATGGGGTGGAGCACATTCGGCAGGCACTCTCAAATTATGACAAGTAGATTGCCACTGTCCCTCAAGAGGAAGGTATATAACAGCTGTATTTTGCCGGTACTTAGCTACGGAGCAGAAACCTGGAGACTCACAAAGAGGGTTCAACTTAAATTGAGGACGACGCAGCGAGCAATGGAAAGAAAAATGGTAGGTGTAACCTTAAGAGACAAGAAGAGAGCAGAGTGGATTAGGGGACAAACGGGAGTTAAGGATATCATAGCTGCAATAAAGAAGAGGAAATGGACATGGGCCGGGCATGTAGCACGTAGACAGGATAATCGCTGGTCATTAAGGGTCACCAACTGGATTCCCAGAGAAGGGAAGCGGGGTAGGGGGAGACAGAAGGTTAGGTGGGCAGATGAGATTAAGAAGTTTGCGGGTGTAAATTGGCAACAGCAAGCACAGGACCGGGTTAACTGGCGGAACATGGGAGAGGCCTTTGTCCTGCAGTGGACGTAGACAGGCTGATGATGATGATGATATACGCCTGGAAGGCTGCTTTATTGCAGCTGTTGGAGCGAACGAAGCGCGACTCGCGTGTACCAGAATATTGGGCCCCACCCGACGAGCCACCGTAACCTGCAGGGCCCCACCTATAATAAGCACTAACGACCAACATTTTAAATAATGAATGTTTATTGTCTCTCAGCTCAACAGCGCAGTATAAATATAAGTAGACATCTCTCACTTCATGTTGATCACTCACAGTAGACACAGAGAGAGAACGCGCCCCGAGTTCAGCAACGCGCGGATAATTCCGTTAATTACGTCGCACACATACTCGCGAGCAAGTTCATCGCACACGCACTCGCGAAATGCATCGCAAATGTAGCTCACACACTCACAAAATACACCGCGGACAACACCAAACCCTCACGGAGAAGCCACAACTACAGGGGTAATTTCTCTGCCAAATTTGGCGGCAGTCTGGCAACAGCTGCCCCAAAATCTGCCAACTGGGGTATCAGACGCCAAACAGAACCTTGCTGGACGTTTCACCGCACACGCACTCGCGAAATGCACGGCGAAGACACGTTGCTGAATCCCTAACTCTGAGACATGATCTCTTATTTTTACAGCAGCACACATAGCAAGAGAACGTGCCCGGACTTCTGCAACGCGCGTGGTATGTTCATTTCGGTAATTAAAACGGCCAACGTTGCCCACGCACTCGCGAAAGGCACCGCGGACGACACCAAACCCTCACGAAGAAGCCACAAATACAGTGGCATACTTCTTAGCCAAATTTGGCAATAGTCTGGCAACAACCACCCCAATGTCCCGCAACTGGGGTATGCAACGACAAAGGGAACCTTGCCGAATCCTCGACGTCAAGATGGTTTCTTTGAACACCACTGGGGCTCTTCGATTTTCCACTTCTGGCTACCCGCGGGCTGCCAGAGCCAGCCGGAGTTCGCTTGTCCCCATGAGCTCTTTTTTGTCTGGCTGCTCCCCCCCCCCCCGACGGCGCTCTTCCGGTTGGCGTACGTTTTTCTCTGGTTGGACGGTTCTGGCGACCCGTGGAGAGCCCGAGGGTCACCAGACGCTTCCAGGACAATTTAGTCGTGGAAGCTTTTAGATGCGGAAGCATCTTATACTCGCGCCTTGTAGTGCGCCGTCCGCGCCGTCCGCGCCGTCCGCACCGCTTCTCGAACATTCGACAGCTGACGCGCGCGCATGCGCCGTCGCACCATCGCCCACCATCTGTGCCGCGCGCGCTTCTCCTTCGAGAACATTTGACAGCTGACAGCGCATGCGCCGTCGCGCTGTATGTATACTCAAGGTCGGCGCTCGCTCGCTCAGTTGCCGCTCGTCGGTTGGTTTGTACGGCGCGTCGACGTCCAAGGTCGCGGTGAAATGAATTCCAACGAATCCACAAACACAATGATCGACGTCCCTTCGACCAGCGCCGTCCTTTCGCATACGTGTGTACGTGTTCACTCATTTAACACCCCCTCCTACAACCACGTTAACCAATTTAGCCATCGACCCAAGTAAGTCGCAATTTAACACCCCATTTCACAACCACGTTAACCAATTTAGCCATCGACCCAAGTAAGTCGCACTTTAACACCCCGTTAACCAATTATATGCTCCGCATCCTCCTCAGTGTTCCCCCGAGGGAAGCTGCGGGCAATTTTTTTGGAAGGTTTTGGGCAGGTTTCGACTAGTAGACGCCGAAAGGGTACGATGCGAGCTCGGTGCCATCTTTGTGAGGACTCGATGGATTGCAATGTGGGCACTAGAAAACTTCGCCTTCACTTGTGATTACGCGTGGCGTTATCTTCTAAAGCCTGTTCCGCCTTGCAGGATGAGGTGATTACGAGTGGCGGCGAGTGTTTGAAGCTACTGTTAATCGCATTCGCTATGTTTCCTTGATGCTTCCTTCTGTGAACAACGCGGTGAACTGTTGCCTGTTGACTGCGTCGTGCACATGCCTTAAAAGTTATGTAGTACCAGAAGCATTGAAGGACTCTGGTAGTACGTAGTACACGTTCGTACGCACGCATGGGGACAACTTCGGTGTTAATTTTTTTTTCGTAGTAGTCGTTTGTGAAGCTGTGCCTGCTTTCTGTGCACTTAGCGAAGACTATTGTGATTGAACTAGCTCGCTCCGTCGTATGTTTGCGTACGTGAACCTGTTAGAAGCTCTGTCCTGACAGCTCGATTTATCTTCGATGGCGATAGAGAGCCCTAGATCGCGACTGTTGGTGATGCTCGCTGGTTGTGAACGGCGTGCGAACCCATTTCTATTTATGAGCCAGCATATGTGGTATGATGATATTATACAATACGGCGCCAGACAAAAAAATGGAGAATGGATTCAGAAATGTATACGGCCTTTCGTTGCCCATTTCACCGTTGGCTTTGTCTTTTTTCACCTCTGCGTAATAATGCCGCGCTGTATGTACTATGAAGTAGAAGGTCAAATAAAAGCTGGTATACATGGCATTCGTTAATGCCACTTATGACTGCAAAACAGGCCAAGGTAAGTTCTAAAATGGGTCGAGAACGTGTCATGCAAATGTTTATTTTATATACGACGCGTACTCGTGGTACCGATACGTGCGCATATCATAAACTTTAGACAAAACGTGAGTTGGTCAATGTGTGTTTACGACGTATATACGCGATAGCTGAGCAGGTATATATTTTCGAGCTCTTTTGGGGACACGATCCCTTTCGCGTGACTTTGCGTCGTGTTGTGCAGTGACTGATAAAAGTACTAAAGAGACATGAGCTTGTTAAGCTGTCAGCGTCGCGGCAGTTCACCTTGAATCGTTCTTGAGGCAGCGGGCACCAGCTGCTTGTTTCGTTCGCGCACGCGGCGAGTGATCGTGCGAGCGTACGAAGTCGTACCCCAAATTCGTAGGCTCGGGGATATTTTTTCAGCTTTGTAACGAGCTTAGCTACGAATTTCCAAGCGAACAATGCAGAAAAAAACAACATACACGCGGCGCATTGTTTTGTTTGCTGCCATGACGGTAGAGTTTGTTTACGTTTACGCTGGCTGCCCCAGCGTTAGATTTTGCGATCTTCGGGCAGCTTCGGGTTGTCTCAGGTTTCTCACACACGTGACCACGCCGCTGTTTCCTGTCCCGACCGGAACTAGCTTACTGACCTTCTGGCTTATTGATTGATTTGTGGGGTTTAACGTCCCAAAACCACCATTTGATTATGAGAGACGCCGTAGTGGAGGACTCCGGAAATTTTGACCACCTGGGGTTCTTTAACGTGCACCCAAATCTGAGCACACGGGCCTACAACATTTCCGCCTCCATCGGAAATGCAGCCGCCGCAGCCGGGAATCGAACCCGCGACCTGCGGGTCAGCAGCCGAGTGCCTTAGCCACTAGACCACCGCGGCGGGGCAGACCTTCTGGCTAGCTCTGGCTGCCAGAGGCCTGAAAATCGAAGAACCCCACCGGGGCTCTTCGATTTTCGGATTCCTAGGTTGGTTCTGGAGACCCGCGGGCTGCCCGCGGGCTCCCCAAAAGCTACCGCTGCATCCGGTTCTGATAGAAAATGACATAAGCTGTCTACGCGCCCGCCCGGCGACAGCCCGAAGGTCGCAAAATCGAACGCGGGACAGCTAGCGTAAACGTAAACAAACTCTACCGTTATGGCAGCAAATAAAAAAAATGCGCCGCGTGTATGTTGTTTTTTTCTGCATTGTCCGCTTGGGAATACGTAGCTAAGCTCGCCAAAAAGCTGAAATAATATCAGCGAGAGCACGCATTTTGGGTACGACTTCCTACGCTCGCACGATCACTCGCCACGTCCGCGAACGAACAGCCAGCTGGCGCACGCTGCCTTGAGAACGATGCAGGGTGAGCAGCCGCGACGGTGACGGCTTGATAAGCTCACGTCTCTTTTAGTACATGTATCAGTCACTGCGCAACACGATGCGAAGTCGCACGAAAGTGATCGTGTCCCCAAAAGAGCTTGAAGATATATACCTGCTCAGCTATCGCGTATCATACGTAGGAAACACACGTTGACCAAATTACGTTTTAGGGGCGAAGCTCCTTGAAGCGGCACCCGTTCGTCCCTCGTTGTACGTAACATGTTTTACGCTTTGACTTCCAAGGGGGTGCCGGTGGGAGATTTCTCCTGTGCGTTGTTGAACAATAAAAAATCGCAGCGTTTGCGTTAACTAACAGCCAAATTCTTCTGTCTCTATTTCCCCATTATCAGCCATTGGCATGTTCCAGTAGGAAACGTTAGTCGAAGTAGAAGTGTAAGTGTTAGATAAAAGCCGACTTCTGCTGTCTCCTATTCTCAGTAGCAGCCATTGTTTACCTCCGTGATTAATGTTCAAAACACCGTTGATTGATGTAAAAACCAACGAAACACGCCAGATGTTTTCTAAAAGCAAAACGAAAAGACGCCAGACGTTTCTAAAGCAAAACGAAAAGGCGTCAGCTGCTTAACAAAAGACGCCAGGTGTTTTCTAAAGCAATGGTTTTATAATCAGAACCATATCGTGATACAGGTTTGCAGTTGACGATGCTCGTTGCCTTCGGCGTGTGCTCGTACAGATAAGGATGCCGAAAGTGGAATAAACTTTTTCTAAACACATACACCATGAACTCGAGGTGGTTAAAGGTGGGAAATAGACCCGAAGCGCAAGCCGTAAGAAAGTGTGCCACCTCTCGTTTAGTCCTTAAAATCTCCGCTGAATGGCGGTGCTTCTATATGAGGAATATATGATGAAAAGATCTGAGATGGTGGTACTTGGAGCGTTCAATAGATGGACGAACGGGCAAACAGACAGATGCATGGATGGACGCATGAACGGACGCAGGGGTGGATGCATGGAAGAACCCAGAGCGGACGCACGAACAGACGCACGAACAGACGCACGTACGGACGGGTGGATGGACGCATGGACGGTCACACAGACGGACGCATGGACAGACGGAAGCAAGAACGAATGGACGGACGAATTCTTCGCCCCACTCTCCATCATTCACTCCGTGGATACGCTGCCATTTTTTTGTCTGAAGTTTATGATATGCGCAGGTATCGGTACCCCGAGTGCGCGTTGCATATAAAATAAACATTTTCATGACACGTTCTGGACCCATTTTTAGAACTTGCCTTTGTCTGTTTTTCAGTCCTGAGTGGCAATTAACGAATTTCATGTGTATCAGCTTTTGATTCGGCCTTCTGGATCATAGTACGTACAGAGCGGCATTATTACGAAGAGGTGAAAAAGACGAAGCCAAGGATTAAATGGGCCACGAAAGTATGTATACATTTCTGATTCCATTATCCGTTTTTTTTTCTGGCGCCGTATCGTATAACATCATACCACATATGCAGGCTCATGGATGGAAATGGGTTCGCACACCGTTCGCGACCAGCGAGCATCACCAACAGACGCGATCTAGGGCCTTTTATTACCATGGAAGATCAATCGTGTATTCAGGAAAGAGGTTCTAGGAGGTTCACGTACGCAAACATACGACGAAGCGAGCTAGTTCGATCCCAATAGTCTTCGCTAAGTGCACAGAAAGCAGGCACAGCTTCACAAATGTCTACTACGAAAAAAAATAACTCCAAAGCTGTCTCCATGCGTGCGTAGAACATGTACTACATAACTTTTAAGGGATGTGCACAACGCAGTCAACAGGCAACAGTTCACTGCGTTGTTCACAGGAGCAAGCTTCACGGAAAACAAATTAAATGCGATGAACAGTAGCTTTAAACACTCGTCGCCATTCGTAATCGCCTCATTTCGCAAGGCGGAACAGGCTTTAGAAGATAACGCCACGCGTAATGACAAGCGAAGGCACAGTTCTCAAGCGCCCACATTACAATCCATCGAGTCCTCCCAAAGATGGCACCGAACGCGCATCGTACCTTTTCGGCGTCTGCTAGCCCGAAACCTGCCCAAAACCTTCCACGACTAAATTTTCCTGGAAGCGTCTGGCGACCTTCGGGCTCCCCGCGAGTCGCCAGAACGTCCAACCCCCCCAAAACGAACGCCAACCGGAAGTGTACCGCGGGGGGGAGGGGGGACGGAGCAGCTAGAGAAAAACGAGCGCGCTCTGGCTTGCTCTGGCAGCCCGCGGGTAGCCAGAAGTGGAAAATTGAAGAGCCCCACTGCTGAAAGTTTTCTGATGAATTCTCTCTGCCGAACGACTTCGGTAAAACTAACAACGCACCACTCACCACACACAACAACAACACGGCATCACTCATCTGGGCGCGGAGAACAATTCGCTCTGACACCCGGCAAGAAGCGAATCGCTTGAAGTGTGCTGCCATCTATCAACGAACCTAAAAATCCAGCGGTGCAGCTTTAGCCAAGGTTAGGAAGAGCAAAGCGCGAGCCTGCGCTACATTCCGAGAAATATAAATCTTATGTGATTTATGCACTACAATATCACTGGCGAATGTAAAACACAAGTAAAAGAAGGTAATTTTCGGCTGCGAAGATCAGACGATAATATTTAACTATCCAAAATGGCTCCAAAAAATCTTGAGAAGCTGATATGTGCACTCTGCAGGCTGTATGATCGAACGTGCGAGTTGCCTCGTGTTTTCACGAAAGCTTTCCGTCTCGCAAGAACGAATTCAATTTATCACTTTATCACGTCACGGACTGTCCAGCTTATTTACTGATGCAGGAAAAATAGAACGTGGTTTGTGTTCGTTTCCTGCTAACGCGTTCACACTGAGACTAGCACAGCCGAACAAAGGAACGTTTGCTACTGATCATTCTCGAGCGGACGCTCCTAAATATCGCTAGGCGGCGCGACAGTCTATGAACATTCCGAATACGGGGTGACTGGTATGCACCATACGTGTCTGGAGGAGATGGTGTGACGTCGTACGCGACGGGATTTACACATTGTTCATGTTACGACCAGACAGTCATGATCACCGAACCCTTTTACTTTCCCATACTGATTCTGGTCTACCGCAAGGTGATAGATAGATAGACAGATAGATAAAGATAAAAAGAAACGTGCGAAGTGTCTGAGGTTAGCAAAGTATTTCGTATGCAATGCTTGATTTAGTAGTCGTAAGTACACTGTAGGAGAGCGCACTTATAATTCTGACTGTCTTTCACTGGTCGAAAGCGCCACCACCTTCTCTTTGTTGCGAATAATCCAGCGGAGTAGACATTCTGCCGGTGTCAGGCTAATCCGATTGGCGTGCAATGCTTTCGCGTATCCGTCGTTCAGGTTTCATATGGGACAAAACGGAATCCGCCTTCGCAGGTACCTCTTTGCACCGTCTCCGTCCACGAACTTAAAGTCATCACCGTCTTGAAGTACAGAGTAGTGCCCGATTTCACGAGGCAGGGCGTATCTGGGTGTGACATCTCGACGCGACGAGAACGCTTCACACACGGATATTGCCGCAACTTCTTCTCCAGCTGAATCGCCACAGAGAACGTGATAACGAGGGTCAACCCCAGAACTACTGCAAAAACTTTCCATCTTGCAACTGCAGCTATCGCCGCGCCCTTCAACGAAGCGCGTACACGAGGCGCATTCACGCAACTACCGAGCAAGTCCCTGCGGGGCGCAACGGTGTTCGGCGGCGCAATGACGGCAGAGATAACGCGCGTGGAGTTTTGGCACATGTATTCATGCGCGAAATAGTCCGAAGGAGTGTAGAGCGTGTTTAGTTTTTTCTTTCTCATCTTCGCCAATTGGCTCTGCACCTATACAGAAAGACGCATTGTCATCGGTTGAAATACAGTGGAATTGGTGTTTATAAGCCATTCCGCTGTTTCATTAGAAAGTAAGTAAAACACGCAAAAAGTTTCAGGAAATAAATAAGCACTTCTGTGTGATGTTCAGGATTATGCGACGATTGAAGGGCCCTGTTGCATTGTAGTGACAGTGAGACGTCCCCCGCTACGCCACCAATCGCCAAAAAGAGGGAAGAACACTGAACCCTTTTTCTATACGGTTCCCTCTTGGCTACGTGTCTCAATAACTTTCCACATACAGGGATTCGTGCTGGGGCCGGGAAGTAAGAGACGCTACGCCCTATTCCTGTTTACTGATTCATTTATTTATTACTAACTGCAAACATCGTATACGCTCGCACATCAACCACTACACAAAATTATAACATGATTTACACACTCGCGAAGTGCGACGCAGGATATATAAGGGAAATAACTTTCACAATAAAATGGTGCGACGATACAAAGTAGACGCATCACGACACAAATGGTAAAGTCATTAATGAATAAAACCCCGCTATGTCTTAACACGCCACCCCCCTTTCTGCAAAGCTAATCTAAATAATATGCATAAAGTCCGTCTCACGAAAGCTCCATGTTGACGGGGGCCGCGGAGCTGGCTGTCCGAGTCGGGGCTCAGGGCTTCTTCCTGGGGTCATTGTCCGATTCGTCGGTGCCTTCATCGTCTTCGTCATCATCGACTTCGTCGTGGCTCTCAGTGATTTCCATCTTAGTCTTCTTTCGTAATGCTCCATTCACTCGCCTCCTATCCCTAACTTTCATTCCTGATCGTACCGTCCTTGCCCCAGTCATCATCTCATCGCCCCCGATGCTACCGGTACTTGGTGAGCCGATGTCCAGACCAAGTCTCAACGTTTCCATGCAGCTCGGTGTCTCTCATAAAATTCTCCGTAGCCGCCGCTTCTTCGTCATTCACCGTCGCGGGTGGCCACCCGCGCAGAACGCAGTAATGAGCCCTGGAGCCACTGAAGCTGACGAAAAGTCATACTGGACCCGGCACAGGCGCCGCGGCAGCGTCACATTCCCCGAACCAACAAAATGTGCTCTCCTTCTCCCCCATGCCACAAATCTGAAGGGTGCGCGCGGATTATCACCACCGTACACTGTCACACGGTCTGTAGACGACAAGGCGCCGCCCGGTCCTCGTGTTTGCGCGGGGGAGCCCGTGAGAATAGTAGAAATAATCCTTCTGGTACTTCACTCCGGAATGCCCATTCGTTACACCGAAGGCTTTCTTTTCCTTTTTTTATGCGTGGGTTTTAGAAATGAGCGAAAACATCTTGAAAGGATCGGGGTTGAGTCCGTGTTTGCGGGGACGTCACAACAGTATACCACTCTTCTGAAAAATAGTATGAACATGTCGCAGTTATTTTCGACAGTGCACTTGAGTACGTTTCCTTAATGGCCGCTCTAACTTTTGGCGGAGATGCAATGTTGTTGAACTTGGACGAATTGCCACGCCTTCACACGCGCTACGTGTTCGCTGAAGCCGTGTGGCGCTCTCTCATGGGCTGCCGAAATAACCATCATTTCATTCTACATTCACATTCACGTTCGCACCAGCGATGTCTCGCGGGCATGAACGATGCATATGTGCGCTCAACTTTATTACACATTGTTATTACCACAAAAATAAAAGCTAGAGTGCCGTGTTTTCTGACTACTAGCAAAACCACGCATGTCATACGGTTTTTCTTCTTGCGCGTCACCTCACATGTGATGGATGACAATAGCATTATGTACTTTATGTGATGAAATTAACAAAAAAGTAAGTTAGACCTCTTCGTCACGGGAACCGGCATTGCACGAAAGTAAAGCCTGTCCTTGCAAAAATAGTTGAATTTTTACTGTACATTGATATATGAAACTTGCACAATTACTATTGTTGTTTCGCTGCTATTGCACCGTTTACCTTGAAGGCATTCAGCTGAACGCTCGGTGGATACATCTTCATTCCGGCGACTAATGTTTATGATTATGGTTAAACAAAAAATTGTGGTAACTTTGGTACTGAACGGGTAATCATTAAACGCGGTGGGATAGAAGAGCGTCGCCGACTGGACGGAGACCCTGGGCTAAGGCCACCATCTTATATGGATTTTAAACAGGTATATTGACACCACGGCTGGACTTAAAGCGAAACGCAACGCGCCCGTGTTTTCCTTTTTGTCCCGTCTGCGATTTACGTCGACGCGAGCGCAAGCGACTAACAGTTGTTACAGCCACACTAAGAAAAAAATGATCAAAAGAGGGTTATATCATGCTGATCCTCTTCGCGTACTGACTTGGAAATCAGACACACAAAAAGAGAGTTGCCATTTCTAAGGAGTGACAGAAACCTCCTTCAAGCGCCCTTCAATTGCGTCACGTGTCGAAGCCTCGAAGGCGTCGTTGTATACGCCGCACGTACCACGCGTTTGCCGTTCGGCGTCATTCTGGCTGACTCCCGCTTACCCCGGCGACGAAATGTCGCGTATCGCCGCCGGTGTGGCGCCTCCGCCTCCGCCTTCCCTCTCTTCATCTCCTCCGTCTAATGCGTTTTGTTGGTTGCGTTCGTCACGTGTCTAGTTGCTCCCTGTTTCGAGCGCACATGCGCATCATGAGGGTTGGTCGCGCCAGGCTCCCTGCTCGACTTCACGCATGGGGTAAGAAATATTCATGGAGCTTCGGACATGGACAACGTGCGCCGGTTAACGGCGAGTTTACTGTTTTTTTGTAGGGTACCGATTGCACAGCGCTAGTATGGCGTCTGCAGCAACTGTGTGGAAGTAAGCTGCCAGCCAGTTCCAACAGTAGCATCCATTCACCGCAGAGCTGTTGCAGAAGCCTATTTAGAAACGCGCAGCACAGTCACAGCGAGAGCTGAAAGAGCGGCCTTTTACTGCCTTTTCTAAACACTCTTTGGGATGCTAGAAGCTCACTGCTGGGCATAGGTCGGCACTTTGAGAGACTACTCACACCCACTCACCACAATTCTTTCAGCCTTCACCCTCACTCACGTTCATACTCACGCCTACTCACACTCACTCCTACTCATTCACGTTCATACTCACCACTTCTCACACTCAAAGTACTCATTCACGTTCATACTCACTCCTTCTCACACTCAAAGTACTCACTCACGTTCATACTCACTCCTACTCGCACTCATGAATACTCACTCGCGTTCATACTCCCTCCTTGTCACACTCAGAGTACTCACTCACATTCATACTCACTCCTACTCACACTCATGAGTACTCACGTTTAAACTCACTTCTACTCACACTGAAAGTACTCATTCACGTTCATACTAACTCTTACTCATACTCATGAGTATTCACTCACGTTCATACTCACTTATACTCATACTCATAGTACGCACTCACGTTCATGCTCACTCCTACTCGCGCTCATGAGTACTCACTCACGTTCATACTCCCTCCCTCCTTGTCACACTCAGAGTACTCACTCACATTCATACTCACTTCTACTCACACTCATGAGTACTCACGTTTAAACTCACTTCTACTCACACTGAAAATACTCATCCACGTTCATACTCTTACTCATACTCATGAGTACTCACTCACGTTCATACTCACTTATACTCATACTCAGAGTACTCCCTCACCTTCATACTCCCTCCTTGTCACACTCAGAGTACTCACTCACATTCATACTCACTCCTACTCACACCCATGAGTACTCACTCACGTTTAAACTCACTTCGACTCACACTGAAAGTACTCATTCACGTTCATACTCACTCTTACTCACACTCATGAGTACTCACTCACGTTTATACTCACTCATACTCATACTCAGAGTACTCACTGACTTTCCTACTCACTCCTACTCATACTCATGAGTACTCACTCCCGCTCAAACTTACGCCGACTCACACTCTAGGCCCTCACTCACGTTCATACTTACGGCTACTCACACTGATGAGTACTCACTCATTTCATACTCACGACTACTCACACTTGTGAGTACTCACTCACGTTCATACTCACGCCAGCTAGCACTCATAGGCCCTCACTCACGTTCATACTCACGACTATTCACACTGATGAGTACTCACTCACGTTCATACTCACGCCTACTCACAGTCACTCAGGTTTATACTCACGCCTACTCACACTCATTGTTCATGGCTCACGTTCATACTCACGACTACTCACACTCTTAGAAAAACACGGACTGCTGGGCAAGTTGGTAATTCATTTTAACTGAGGTGCGCGAAAAATTGAAGTATAAAAGGAAGACACCCCAAGACAGTGCGCCGCGTCCAGGTGTCTCCTTTTTGTACTTCAATTTTTCGTGCACCTCAATTAGGACGCATAGTTACTCAATCACCTTCATACGCACGCCTGCTCAAGATCATAGGCCCTCACTCACCTCCGCACTCACATATGAATTTACCTTCATACTTACACCTACCCATACTCAGGCGCACTCACTCACGTACTTCTACATTCACATACTCATCATCATCACAGCAGGACGAAGGCCTCTTCCCTGCTCCACCAGTAAACTCGGTCCTTTGCTTGCTGTTGCCACTTCATACTTGCAAACTTTCTAATCTCATCTGCTCACCAAACTTTGTCTCCCCTTTTCCCGCTTTCCTTCTCTTGGAATCTACAAAATAACAGGCAGAAAACAAAAGTAATGAACAACCTCGATAGAAAACAGAGCGTCGAGATAGGTGGCAGTGCACTTGAAGTAGGAAAAGGTATATACGCGTCTACTTAAGACAGGTAGTACCTGCGGAGCCGAGCCACGAGACTGAAGTAACTAGAAGGATTAGAGTAGGGTGGAGAAAATTCGGCAAGCAATCTCTGCTCATGGCTGGTAGATTGGCACTATCCCCTCAAGACAAAGGTATATAACAGGAGCATCTTGCCGGCACTTACCTACTGAGCGGAAACCTGGAGGCTTACAAAGAGGGTTCAGCCTAAATTGAGGACGACGCAGAGAGCGATGGAAAGTAAAACAGTAGTTGTAACCTTAAGAGTCAAAAGAGAGCAGAGTGGATCAGGAAACAAACCGAGGTTAAGGATATCATAGTTGAAATCAAGAAGAAGAAATGAACATGAGCCGGGCATGTAGCGCATAGGCAGGATAACAGCTGGTCATTAAGCATAACTGACCAGATTTCCAGAGAAAGCAAACGGGTTAGGAGAAGACAGTAAGTTAGGTGGGCAGATGAGATTAGGAAGTTCGCGGGTACATAATGGCAGCAGCAAGCACAAGACCGAGTTGAGTGGCGGATCATGGGAGAGGCCTTTGGCTTGCAGTGGACGTTGTCAGGCCAATGATGAATATTACCGTTGAGGTAGCGTTACGTGTACTCAGGTTACTCAAGAAACAATCGAGCTGAACCATTGTCGCTTTCTTTAAGGGTCGGTAGGCTCCACAAAGAGGCAATGACTCAGCGCAATTACGACGCACTTGCACATTCATTTGTGCGCCATGACGCGTAGGAGACGCTGAGACATCGTTTAGGATCTCAGTAATGTGTTACAAGCACTCGAAACGCACTTTCGTAGGCTACGACGCACGCACGCGAAATAGAGACGCTCTAGACAGCTTCAGTATACTACACCGCCACCGCTATGATTACCCGCCAGAACCCAAGACGTTGCCATGCCATCCGGCTCGGCCACTTCGTTCGTTCCACTGCCCCTAGCCCATTCTGACTGCACTAGCGGGACAGGCGGGCGCCGGGGCCACGCCGCCACGTCGACGCCGCGGCCACTCCGGCCGCCCGGCCACGAGTTTAGAGAGGCGATCGCATAGACGCACCCACAATGCACTGCGCCAGGTGCTTTTACAAGGCTCTCGGAAGCTGCGCGCTCATTGGTTCGGGCATGATGTCGTCAGCAAACATGGCTGCGCCCAAGACGATTTTGCAGGGGTTCGTGTGTCGGGTGGGGGCGCAGCTGATGAAGACGCCGCGACGAAAGCGAGAACAAAGTTGACGCTCGCACGCGTACTGGCAAACCGCCTACGATGAATGGGAAGACGGTGCTATCAAGGACTCGGTGCTACCAAGGTGCTACAGAAACGCTGTGCGCACGCCTGTGTCGACGCTGCCGCAAGACTCGTCACTCCGTTTGCAACGATCGCCGAAAGCATCTAAGTCGGCACAGACGTGCAGTGAAAAATGGATGATGGCAGTGAAAAATGGATGATGACGGTTTGAAGAGTTCATGTGTGGACTATATAACAATAATCGTAACTCGATAAGCATTTGTTGCAGCTAAAGAGCCGGTTTCGGAGCACTTGAGTGCCTACATTGCGCACGTCACTCGATCGTTCAGCTTGCACTCACTCTGGCATATCTTAGGCCACTCGTAGTGAATGCAACCGCTACTGATTATGATAGCGATGCCAAATGAGAAGCACGAATATCTGTAGCAGCTTCTCAATAGACCTGCAAACGAACGTCTTCGTAGTGTCACTCCATCAACACGCCAAGCAATTCATTCACATGAGGAGCGAGAGATCGCGCTATTATATAAGAGAAGGAGGCGTGTCACAGCGTATACCCTCTACGCCAAATGCACTTCGAAATCTACTGTATGTAGTAGATATCGCCGCCTCAAGCCAGCGTTTTTCTTTTAGGGGCGAAGCTCCTCAGGGCGTGGGCTGTGCGTCCCCTGTAGGCTGTATGTAGCCACCTCTAGTTTAGTTCTTGCAGTGTTCACTAGATGGCGGTACCGTCCCCTGTATGTAGCCACCACTAGTTTATTTCTTGCAGTGTTCACTAGATGGCGGTACCGTCTCCTGTATGTAGCCACCTCTCGTTTAGTTCTTGTAGTGTTTACTAGATAGTGGTACTTGTAGCTGATGATGAAAAGATGCAAGATGTTATAAACTAGAAAGCGGTACTTGTAGTTGATGAAAGACGCGGGATCTTATAAAATAGGAATGATGTCACATATGGCGTGTGTCATTGGTTGAAGGCAATTGTTCGATTTAGTGCGGCGATGTACGCTAGGGGGAGCGATGTAATAAAATCGAGTGGGCAAAATGTACAGAGGATTCATGGTGTACCAGGTTTACCTCCGGAGCTTCGCCCACTCATCATCATTCACTTCGTGGATATGGCGGCATTTTTTTGCTCTCTTCACCGCGACACATGCATGTAGAGCGGTGAAGCGTTGACAGCATGAACACTGTTGTGCTACAGACGCGCGCAAGCAAGTGGTTTGCGAGTAGTAAATTTTAAAAGCGAATTCACTATGAATCCAATAACGGTATAACCAAAAATAGCGCTTAAGTTAACCTAATACTCTTCTGATAGTTTCCAAATAGAAAGGAAACCTTTTTAAAAATAATCCTAGAACATAAAACAGTTTATTTGAAATAAATATTTACGAGCTGTCACCAAAGAATACTACAAATATGAAAACTTTGATAAGCTTGTATACAGCAGCTACCAGAGCCTTCAAAATATTTTTCAACTGTATGTCAAAATGCCTCACCAACTCCATTATTCTAGTTTAAACTCTGCTGCCAGCTTTTCAGTAAAATTTCAGCGTAAAATTAATCTAAACAATTTTGAGCCGAACACCATGCATTCAGCTAAATATTTATTGGAACAGGCAAAATTATCACAACAAATACCCTGGCACAGGGAGCATGTAAAAATGAGGTGTTTAAAGCTGTATATGTAAGAAAGTTCACGTGGTCAAAAGACTTACTGGCATGTGTTTTTATTCGTGAAGCTAAATGCAGTCATAGTCCCTAACTTCAATGATGAAAACTGAAAAGGAATAATGTGATGCAGTTCCACCACAGTAAAAACAGAGTAAAAGTGCAGTTTGCGGCGAAAATGCTTTATCTAGTAATGATTATAGAATCAATAGTGCTGCCAATACTTGGGCTGCATTTATTGTGGTAGTTCAGATATTACAAAAAGAAAATAAACCTTCAGCTGAACACAAGTTTTGCTGCTTCAGGGTTGTCCCGTTGGGGCTAATTATTTTTTTAAACTTTGGGCATTTTATGTATGTACAATTAAAGTTTACTCGCGAAGGCTATTTGGTCCGTTATTTAAATATTTGCACACCCCTAGCAGTGTTTTGTCTACCAATGACCCACCATCTTTTTGTGTGGATGTGATCGGGCATCTGTAATCGTCACGAGTGCTTTTTGTTTTTTGTGCTGTATTCCATCTCTCATCGAACACACCCTTGCACAAGCCTCAAGGTATGTATATGGAAAAAGGAAAACGCACCTAGCTACAAGTGATGCCAATTCGTGACATGCAATGCAAGTAAAAACATGAGTGTATTTGGTGAAAGTTGTTCTTAATCTTGCCGTCCATTAGCAAGAAGGACAAGTTTATTGCACATCTTTTTTACTCTCAGCTTACATCAGTTAACTAAGCATATGCCTGTTCATAAGAACTTACTTGTTTATTATTTCATTATTTTTGCAATAACGACAAAAGCAAAAGGTCAGACAGCACAAATAACTCTGCTGAGATAGGAATAAAGTTAACTAAGCAAACTACAAAAAAGTACATTTCAATATTCAGCACATGCCAGACAGAAAATGCAGTGAGTGCCAGTACATTGGCTAAATTTTTGCCGAAATCACAAGTGGCAACCCGGATAAATTATAGTTGTTAATATTGATAAAATGTATTTTTTGAGAAGCTTTGGAAGCATCCATTTTCTGGCTCAAGTTGAGTCAAATGCTTACATACTCTGAGTGCTTTGTTCCAAAACAATAATAAAAACAAATGTAAAACCTCACATCAACATTTCAAAGTTGTCCTGAAATAAAAAAAGAAAACGCCATATGTTAATTGTTTTTGCCAGAGAATTCTGGATATAAGAAGAAGAATTAGGCTGCCATAAGATGTGTTGAAAATTAAAGAAAGGTACTTGCCACTTCAAACTGCTTGGGGAATGTGAAGTTCACGTATATTCTTATTACACGTATGTGTGTTGCTTTATATATTTCTCACAGCAATAACACATGCAGCACAACACGCCATAATCAGATGTTTTTTTTGCCTATTGGT
Organism: Rhipicephalus microplus; assembly: GCF_043290135.1. Lineage (NCBI taxonomy): Eukaryota > Metazoa > Arthropoda > Arachnida > Ixodida > Ixodidae > Rhipicephalus > Rhipicephalus microplus. The sequence goes on along the minus strand of NC_134702.1, from coordinate 204,841,499 downwards.
ATAAAAATATCTTTTTACTTGGGATAAATTTAGCAAATAATTGACAAGCCTGACAACTAAGTACATGCGTATTGCCACGTGTGTTTCATTTCGATAAAGTCAGGTTTCACCCACAAAGACTCTAAGCAACACTCGTCGCAGCAGTTTTTCAGGAGCTCCTTGATAACTTGATGTCACACTGTTAAGTTTGTGGACAAGACGCGAATAGTCTAGTGCTTACGCAGCTACCAGCAATAACTCCAGAATTTTCAATAGCACTTGTATAAAAGCAGATGCACTGAACTGCTTGTTCGAATATTGATGGCCGACACACTGTTTACCGCTATTAGGGCAGACTATGTATTGCCTGTTGTTTGGCTTTCTATACTTCAGGAAAAGTTTCGCTAAAATAAAAAGTTTGGGCTCAACCCTGCCGACTACTGCAGTCTTCAACATCATGGCCACGTGACAATATTAGTTTTTATGTCTCTCCAAGAGATGTTTACATCTACAAATCCAGAAAGTTGAAATTTCATTTTTTAGAAATGTGCAGGTGTACAACTGCAAAATTATGAAATCTGCTACGAACAGCTACCTTTTTTGTTTTATTGTGAATTCATTTGGTCAAGCAGAGCAGTACACAAGTGCCACTATTGATGGAGACTATGTGACAAAGCTCATTGATCCTTAAAGCAGCTTGCATCTCAAGCTGCCTGGCATGGTGAACGAGTGAAGATTTCTAAACGAATTTCCAAATGAGGCAATTGTTGTGGATGATTCCAACCGCGCGACAACAAGTAGGAGAACCAAAGAAAAAGAAAAATGGGATGGCACGAGCGGTAGAAATAAACATGGACGTTCTTGGTGTAGGGCTCTGGTCTTGAATACGCCACAGCAATGATGTGCTGGTCGCAATGGCCTGCTTGTGGTCCCCCATTTTCTCAGATTAGCAATGGGATGTAAAGAGCTCTTATAATTGCACAGCAGAAATCCTTGGACACCATTATTATTAAGGAACTGGTGCACAGCTAATGGTTTAGGAATTCACACAAATAAAACACAGTTCATTATCTTCCATTTGAATCATAATGCTCTTTCACCTACCCCGGCTATTACTATCAAAAGCCACAGACATATTTGTCCCCCTAAGTTCCCATTTTTGGGAGTACTCCTAGATGCTTATCTAAAGTACTATCATCACATTTCACTTATATGATAGCTCATGGTATCAGAACATTATTAAAGACTGACCATGCTTCAACTTTGCTTAAGCTACACTACGCCATTATCCTTAGTCATATTACCTACTGCATCACGTCCTGGGCAAACACCTATCCATCTCATATTCTCCCACTTCAACGTCTCCAAAACCAAGCCATTCGCATCCTAACATTCAGTACTCTAATCACCAGCGTGCCCCCGCTTTTTCAGCAACATAGTGTACTAACAGTGTGTAATTTATGCAAACATACACTGAGGATTCTTGTATTTAGGTGTTTTAACACTTCTATAACAGCCAATGTCTTGCGAAAATTTAGATTGTTAAACGCTAATCCCACCAGGTTCACCTCTAACAACAATTGTTTACTACCACATACACGCATTAACTACGGCGAACGCGCCACCATATTTGCTCCCATATATTTATGGAATTCAATACCACTATTCACTAAACAATTGTCATTCAATACTTTTAAGTAGATTTGAGATATGTGGTGTATCATTAATTGAAGTCCCTTTTGTTCAATATTCTACGGCCATCTTTTTCATAGCCATGTACAATTACTGAAGATTGCTTTATTACCATTTCAGCTGGAATTTACATTACAAGTTTGCCTTGTCTTTATTTCTATCATAATAACTTGCCACTTTTTAGTTGCCATTTTTCTACAGTTATCAACATGTATATTTTTCACAGCAGCCTTGAGCCTTTAAGCCTTGTGCTATGGGACCTCCTTCTGCATATACTAATCCATATTCGTTTACGTAGTTTGCAACACATACACATTTTTTACCAACTGACTTACATGGCCGTAACACAGCACACAAATTGACAGGACAGACCGAATGGCTGAACCTATGGAAGTTCAATAGTTTAAAATATCACCAGCAAAAAGCATTTCAATTCAAGAAATATGAACAATCTAGAAATCGAAGTCATTGCAGAGTGGAAAGTACACCCAGCCCTCGAAAAGTTGAGGTGGGTTCGACTATGATTTCACCTCTGATGACAGACAGTACTGTGGTGTAACTGCGCTTGCAGACGACCTAACAGACCAAATTTCGCTTGTTTTAGGTTAAGTGAAGGCGAAAACATCTAGCACTACAAACATTATTTGCGATTTCTTTTTATTCAAAGTAAATACAATGTCTCCATGGGAGAAGGTTTGCTCTGGCGATTCATGGATTCATTTTACATTTTCAAATGTTAGCAAAGGTTATGTTGCACAACAGTTTTTTGTCAAGCAGAATGAGAATTTATGGGTACTAAACGCCTTCAGAAAAAGTTCACAAAGACAGATGCTGTCCTTATTGCAGTACTTGTCCACACTGAGCCGAGCAGCAGTACGTGGCAGCATCCCAGCTCCGGTCACTGATCCACATTGCTGCAGGCCAGCCTAGAAGTTGCAGAGGATAAAACAAAATGGTTTTAAATTTTGAGTTCAGCAACCTGCTGTCTAGCAACATTTATAGTTCTTTTTTAGGACAGTTGCATGCAAAGAAGTCCGCACATTTAGGTGTGTCAAGATCACAGAGCAAGTCACAGATATGGCAGAGCATCAAGTACAAAACCGACAGCTGCACAAGTGGCTAAATCAAAGAGTGAACGCAAGGAATGGAAGCAAAGAGAGGTTTGCATTGTTAAAAATATTATGTGACATGATCCAGTATTTAGTCTACTAGACAGCTTCACCAATCAACCTGAATACACATGAATCACAATAGTGAATAGGAGCGATACTCTAATAGCGAGATGAAAGACTGCCAAGTAGTTTCTAACTTTGTGTGGTTGGTTGCCACAGCTACACGTTTAACAAAGCGAGAGTGAATTGCACTACAACAAAGAAAGAAGCGCTGGCCATTCTAAAGGCACCCAGAAGCTTCCACGAAAGACGGCGGTGCAGTGTCTGTATTGGGGATTCCACTAGCTGAAGTATAAAACAGTAAATGCTGTCAAGCTTTGAGAAGAAACTGAAACTCTAAAACTGACACAAGCAGGATTGATCACAGTGCCATCCATACTAATTAAAAACATTCAATCACTATCATAACTGCTGTCATTTGGGTGGTCATGACGGCATCCAGTGGACATACATGAAGCTAACCAAGCAGTTCACATTATCTGGCATAAAAGAAGAAACAACGAGATAATCATATCATGAGTGCCAGATTAATAAAGTAAAGTTTAGGCAGCTGACTCAACATATGGTACAATCACAACACTTTTCTGCACCGTTGAAGGTCACTCACATGGACTTGGGAGAACTTAAAAAAACCAAAGGTTATGGCTTGTAAAATTGTAAAAGGTTGGTGGCAGCAAAAGCAGAAAAAACCATACCAACAGTCTGATTTCCTTTCTAAACTAAATGATGTCTAACAAAAAGTCAGTATTAGTGAGACAGTGAACCGGATTCACAGAGTGATCAACCCAATAAACGGGCAAACCAACAGCGAATTGCGATCAGGTTTACTGCTCCATGTCATTCAGTAGGTAATGGGCATATTGTAATACATAAGCATGTGTCCATACTTCCCAGAAGGATGAAAGAGCTGCCTTTAAATGACAGCTCATCGTGCACAGCCCTAAAAAGCATCTCTTGGGTGCACACTTATACATTTTTACATACTGCAGCCTCAATAAAGCTATTGCCAGAGTGGGAAAAAAACAAGAACGAAAACATTCATGAACGGACTTTTGACTGCTTCTGCAAAGCAACATATTTACCAGCCAACGTGGCTGTGAGTTGAAATGATGATCAGCCTGACAGAAGAGAGAACTAAAGCGGGTGAAGGTAAGTACAGAGAGAGAGAGAGAGTCAGAATTTATTAGAAGGCAGAGGGTCGGCCTGAGCTAGTTTGCTCTAGCCTGCTACTCTACACAGGGGATAAGGGAAAGGGGAAGGAAAGAGGGATGAAGGGCTAAGTACAGAAAGAGAAAGAAAAGGAACTTTGACAAAAAAACAGTATACAGCTGTACCAGGTATTGAGGTTCGGGACTAGGTGCTAGCGATGAAAGAATTGCGAGACTCAGCAGCGAGTCACAGAGAGCCATTCTCTTTTGTCAAAATGGCAAGCCAGCAGGGACATTTAAAGATTGCCTGATACGTTGGCCTCAATAGCTCCTTCGAATTGGCCTCCACAGCCAACATTGTAAAGGAGTACGACACCACTTTTCAAAAGTGAGTTTACCCTGCCATGCGAATTTTATGGATACAAAGGTGACTCTGAGCAAGTGAGAAGCAAATACAATTGTGATGAGATATAGTATTTCTTATAATAAAGTCTGGTTTCCCGTGGCACATCAGGCAATTCTAGGAACTTTATGCTGCAATCTGGCTAGTTGTGATGACATCAGGTACCAAAACGGCTACTCAGCGTCACAAATTCTAACAAAATGACGGCTTGTGGGTTGGCAATGGAGCCACAGTGCGTAGCAGCCGAGCGAGTTTCACGATTTCTCGCACAAGCACATGCCGAGGAGCTCATATTGTGTTACGATGTCAGGGCACTGCAGATATGGAAACTAACTTTCAAAATGATACTGTTATTACTTTTACGGAGCGCACTCGCACTTTGCAGTACATTTTCTAGATCTTTGAAGGTTGGGCCTTTCATTTCACGCAAGAAAATAAAAAAATGTGCAGTTAGTGGCCCTTTATCATCCGGAGAGGTTATAAATCAAGTGTTGCAGAAGTGAAGCAAGCTTACGCAGTTGCAAAAGACAAACGATTTCTTGCATATGCAACTAGGAGGACTGAGGTATTAAATAATGAAGTTAGAAATTATGACAAGAAGAGAATGTGTCTCAGTATTATGTGCAGTCTTTTTATATACCACCTGTTAGCAACTTGTACGATAAGCCAAGGTTAGTCTGCATTGAAAGAAAAATGTGAACTGACTTTTGCAAGATCACCTAGATTTCAGTATGTGTTTTTTTTAAACAATGCATAACAAATATGTGTCAATAGCATAGCATTGTGCCATTTTGTTACTTACACCTTTGAGTATAATTCTGGGAATAATGTTAGCATAATCTGTACAAATCAAACATTACCTGTCCACCTGAGGTGTAGTGATGTTTTCTTTTTTTTTCATGGAGCCAAAACTAGCAGTGTTCCAAAGGGCCCAAGAAATTTCTCAGCAAGGTGCTGCAAACAGAATATAAACTGTTCATAAACTGATCATTCACAGCCCTACAGCTAGTGTAGCACTCCCTGTCACGTGCACTTGGCACAGAATCGTAATTCATTTGCCTTACACGAACATGCATTCTCTGTAAAAGGGAATGCCAAGCAGGGTGCATTTTTTTAACTCTATGCGCAACTTAGCTGCAGCTGGTTATTCTCTTCAATCAAAGGACATTTATCAATTAATTTACGTGTAAAGAATGCAAGCTCAAACCGCTATCAATTCCGGATTGCAGTTTTGATGTACACAGTGCACTCTTTCCCACACTAACTGCAGTGATTTGCAACATGATGCTTACTCTGGGCACGCAATCGTAATGATTCCCACGTGCATTCCCCAAAATACATAGCAGCTCTGCGGTGAAGCATCAAGTAACGCGTGCGTACTTTTTTTTATTATTCTATAGCTTTCGACAAACACTCAAAGCTGTGGGTTGCAGTTTAATTTTCTTTTTGTTGTGGTTCAATTCATTCCGCTGAAGTCTATGCGCACTAAATGCACTGTTCAAGAGCAGCAATAGCCGTGCTCGCGCTGGGTAGCATAGTAACCGAAGCTGTGCCTGCCCGAGCATCGTTTGCGAACTTGAGCGCACCGAAGGTCTCGTAAGCAAGCATTTTATGGCTCTGTTCGGAACTGCAAAAAAGAACTTACCGAGACCAGCATCTCGACGTCTTCCTAATCTTTACTGGATACGTCGGCCCGGTGACTGTGCCTTTGCGCACTGTGCTAAGCCTTTTGCTCTTGCAACGCAGATTATCAGCTTCGTCGCCGCGCAGATACTACTGCCTATGATAGGCGACGCAGCTACAGTCGCCTCAGCAGGGTGTGTGGCCAAATTTCAAGCAAAAGAGCCGGGAAACTACCCAGTTCTCCTTAGCGGCGATGCGCCCTATTTGGACAGCTCACCGCAGCGAGGACGGCCAGGGTGGCCTCCGGTCTTCACTCAAGGATGGCAAGCCCCATCATCATCAACGGCAGCGCACCCAGTGTACATAAAGAGCACACGACCTTCGTCGCAGCTTTGTGGGCCCGGTGACTGTGCCTTTGCAAACAGTGCTAAACCTTTTGCTCTTGCGATGCAGGTTGGTGAACATTACGCTTTATTTTCTAAGACATCTAGTAACTATCTTTTGGTACAGTTACCGAGTCCACATTGCTGTATTACCATTGCTGTTGAGCGTTTGCATGTAATATGCGACTTGCTGATTCTGGCCGGCGATGTGGAAACAAATCCTGGGCCTAACAATTCTGAAAACATACTAACCGAATTTAGAAAGCTAACCACGGGTCAGAACCAGCTAAATACCGAAACTCAGGGCCTAAAAACCCAGATAATTACTACCGACAAAAGTATAGCGGACTTGAGTGAACGATTAAGTACCCTTGAAAGTCACTACCAGACGTTGGCGCCTATTCGAAGCGAAATGGTGGCGATGCGCACTGCCAATGAAGAAGCTGCGCATCGTATTTCTAAGCTGAAAGCACGTATCGAGGATGCTGATAATCGATCACGACGGGACAATTTAATTTTCTATGTCATTCCCGAGTCTTCCAGCCCCGAAACCACTGCTGATGCAGAAGGTTTCACTGTTGATCTGTGCCGTGAGAGGTTCCAGGTAAACATCGACCCAAAAGAAATCGAACGGGCACATCGTGTTGGTCGTCACTCGCCGAACCACTGTCGCCCTCTAATCGTTAAATTTGCGTACCATAAAACTAAAACAAATATCCTTTCGAGAGGACGTATGCTTAAGAACACTAGTTATAGTATCGGTGAAGATTTCTCGCCGCAAGTTCGGAATTCACACAGGCATCTTCTAGCCTTTGTTAAAAACAAAGGAGTCCCATATTCGCTTCGCTTCGAAACCTTATTCATCGGTTCTAAGAAATATATTTTTGACGCTGCTTCTAACGGAGTCAAGTAAGTCACATAGCAGGTACTCCGTGGCAAACAGCTACCTCGTGGCAAAATTACTGATTGCTCCGCTAACTGTATGTCACTTTCGATAATCTATGCCAACGTGCGCAGTTTCCTTCCGAAGCGTGACTTGGTGTCAAGCCGAGTTTTATCAACCGGTAGCGATATACTGTTACTGACTGAAACGTGGCTGGATAGCGATGTCACTGATCGCGAAGTTCTAGCAGACTTGCCAAATTTTTGCCTTTTTCGAAAAGACGCACAGGTACTCGGGGCGGTGGTGTACTAATAGCATTGCGCGAGCATCTACCTTGCTCGCCAATAAGCAGTTCATCAAGCCTGGAAACATTATGGGCACTAATCCATACCCTTCGAAAAAAAGTTTTACTCGGTGTTTGCTACAGGCCCTCTAGTGCCACTACCGATTTCAGTTACCAGCTTAACGACATTGTAAGCAAGCTAGTGACAGAACACCCAACCGCACAGCTCTTCCTCTTCGGTGGTTTTAATTTTCCACTCATTGACTGGTGTAACCAGCAATCATCTTCAGCGCCAGGGAACACTGAGACGCGCAATTTTGTCGATTTTTGCTTAAACTTCAACCTTTCTCAGCTAGTATAAGAACCCACCCGGGTTACCCAACAAGTTGCTAACGTTCTGGATCTTGTGCTAACCGATTTCCCCTACAGCCTTTCGTCCATTATGTGTTTATCTGAAATAGGCGACCACAAACCCATCCATGCAGTCTTCTCATTCACTCCGTAAGCGCGAAATACCTTCGAGAAAATAGTACGTCTTTATGACAAAGGTAACTATCAAGAGATTAACAATGCCATGACTCAATTCCTTCCTTCCCGTATTCCAGTAAACCTTTTGTGAACATTCTGTAGGTAGCAATTGGACACGCTTCAAAAATAAACTAGCGGAACTAACAGACAAATTTATTCCTAAAATCAGTTTTCGTTCCTCCCAGCAAAAACTATGCTTTAAAACTGCCTTAAAATGTCTGGAACAAAGAAAAAAACGCCTTTATCCCTCCGCCAGAAAAACTGGGCGTACTTGTGCATGGGATAAATATTATGAAGCAGAAAAGAATTACCTGCACGCATTACGTCAAGCTAAACAGTCAATTTACAATACCAACCTACCAAACCTATCAGTTACAAATCCAAGGCAATTTTGGAAAGTTGTAAACCCTAGTGACACTCAGGCCATTCAAAAAACGAACGAATCCAACGAAATTCTTAAGGATGCCGATTGCGCCAACGTGTTCAACTCCGCTTTTGCAAGCGTCTTTACTCATGAGTCAAACGCACATCCCGCTTCACCATCGTTTTGTATAAGTTCTGAAATGCCAGCCATCACTTTTATTGTAAGCGGAATAAGTGCTATCATTGACAAAATGAAGTGTACATCCTCCTCTGGTATAGTTGAAATTAATGCGAAAATTTTGAAAAACACGTAGTGCATTGTCCCAGCCTATTTATTCTTGCTGTTCACCCAGTCTCTTTCCTTAGGTCTTATTTTAGATGACTGGAGGGTTGGCAAGGTCGTTCCAGTTTATAAATCAGGTAACAAAGACTCCCCGCTAAACTACCGTCCCATCTCATTAACGAGCATTCCTTGTAAAATCATAGAACGTGTCATCTATTCTCTTATCATGAAGTTTCTTGACTCGAACAACGTTTTTCATCCCGCTCAACATGGGTTTCACAAGGGTTTATCTTGTGAAACGCAGCTTGCCATTTTTCTGCATGACATTCATACTAATCTCGATATCAATGTGCAAACTGACGTCATTTTCCTGGACTTCTGCAAGGCCTTTGATAAGGTTCCTCACCAGCGCCTATTATTCAAGTTAAAAAAAACTTAACTTACACCCAGATGTATTCAAATGGATTACTGAATTTCTTAGTAACCGCTCCCAGTCCGTAGCTATCAATAATCACTTGTCTAACCCAGTACTAGTAACATCTGGCGTTCCTCAAGGATCTGGCCTTGGCCCCCTATTATTCTTAATGTATATAAATGACTTACCTTCGCATGTCTCTTCTAACATTAGAATGTTCGCGGTCGACTGTGTCATTTACCGTACCATTTATGACAGCCACAATCAAACTGCTCTCCAGAAAGACCTAGACAATATAACTACTTGGTGTAACGATTAGCTCATGACCCTAAATACAAATAAGTGCAAAGCTATGTCATTTTCTCGCAGCAGTCATCCCATAGCACCTACTTATAAAATAAAAAAAACGCTTCTAGAGAATGTCTATTCTTATAAATATCTCGGAATCACTCTTTCTAACGACCTGTCCTGGCACGCTCATATTTCTAATATCATATCATCAGCAAACCGGACGCTAGGTTTCCTGAGGCGTAATTTTCGTCAGGCCCCAAAACATGTCAAATTTCTCGCTTACCAATCCCTCGTGAGACCAAAACGGGAGTATGCATCGGCCCTCTGGAACCCACATCAATCATATCTTATCGACCTACGTGAAGCTGTTCAAAATCGCGCTACCCGATTCATTCACTCAATATCAGTATTTCAGCACTTAAGGCAGATTCCGGTTTAATTAAGCTTTGTGATCGTCGACGTATTTCCAGTCTCATGCTCTTTCACAAGTTCTTTCACGGCTTCCTCAGTCAAGCGCCATAAACTGTACCCGCTGCACGCATTTCTCACCGCACCAGTCATCCGCAGCAGGTCGCGCGCCCACGAGCCCGAACTGCTCCCTTCTCCGCCTCGTCCATCCCCCGAACTGCCAAAGACTGGAACGGCCTTCCTGCTGACATTGCCGCCATCACCTGCCCATCATTGTTTCAGCAGCATATAACTAATCGATATGAAATGTCTATGTGAGAAGTTGTAACCCACCCCTTATGTAATGCGTCCTTCAGGAAGCCCTTAAGGTTATTAAACTGAACTGAACTTCTTGGTGTCTCCTGCAGTCGTTGAAACGGATCATTACTGCCGGCGGCAGTGAAGTGCAGCTTCGGTAGAGGCACGCTCACAGCGTTTCTCGCACACTTGAAGTTTCCACGCGTCCCTCCGAATGTTCGGAAGGCGTTTTTCTCAATCAAGATCGTCTCAGCAATCACAGCGCTCGCGAAGTGTTGCCTGGCAGCTGCCTGCAGCATAGTCATGGGTGCAGCCATGTTTGCTGACGACATCACGCACGAACCATTGAGCGCGCAGCTTCCGAGAGCCTCGTAAGAGCGCCTGACGCAGTGCATTGTGCGTAGGTCTACCCGCTCGCCTTTTTAAACTCGCCGCCCGGCTAGTGGTAGGTGTTCTGTGGCCCGGCGCGACCGTCGAGACGGCGCCTCCCCTCTCTGCCTCGCCTTCGGATGGAATGCGTTGCGTAAGGCAGTTTTGCATTCGAGAAATCGCGCGCATTTTCGGAGTTGTTTTCCTTCCTCTGTGGGTCGCGCTCAAGCGGAGACTTCGTTGGCTCCGTGCCGGCACTGACGATTGCAGGGGGCCTTATTTTTGGATATGCGGACGCGGTTAACGTTCATTGGCAGTGTGCGTACGCAGGGTTATCGCGGACAGTCAAATGAAACGGCAATTAACGAGTTGCGTTATGTGTGTTTTTGTACTAGCCCACGTCATGTGAATGATAGAATAAATTATCAAGGGTGATTGGGCGCTTATTGCACACACTGTGTCTGCACTGTTGTAGGCATAATAGGCCACCTTAAGATGCTGTTTCGTCTAAGCTTTAATAAATTTTGCGTCAATAATCATGATGCAGCGTGCGTCCACTCGACAAACGTGGGAAAAATATGACCGTGTGTAGAACACATCTCAAGCTACTAAATAAATATAACGATTTTATTATTATAGGTAATATAGTTCTAGGAGAAGACTTAGTAGGGCATGGTAAGTATGTGGGAAACTGAATAAAATGAACAAGCCTAGCAGAGAAAGTAAAAAACTTTGATTATGCAATAATGCAATAACGGCGGTGCGTGGTGCCGGGGCCGCCACCATGCACGTTTTTACCCTCATTTGTGGTGGTTGATATTTTGGGGGTTTGTCTGCATCTGTGGTGGCTTTCTGCTTAGTAATGGAATAGAACGAATGAATGTGGATCTGTGCAGGGTATTCACAGTGATTCTATAGCGTACATAAAGTGATGATATCCCAAGGTCTCTAAAGCGTGACGGGGGAGGGGATGACAGAATGGCGGAAGAAAATGCATATACTGCTAAAACAGATATATTCACTTTTAACAGGGGAGCTGTTTCAAGGTTGGAGTAAGTCTGCGTAGTGTACGCCATGGTCTGCCGTCTGGTAACTTGCGCGGGAAAAGCCACAAAGGGCTGTTCGCCCTGTCAACCAGGCACTACACTTTCCTTGGTTGGAAAACACGGCGAAGGTAGAAAAACGGTTGGTAAGGAGCCTCAACAAGGCTCGTTTGTTATTAAAAACAAGCCCACATCAACGTGTCCTGCAAATTTGTTTCCGGTTGGCATGTTCCAAAACTACAATTTCCAGGTTGTGTGTCACCCGGTATATGAGTCATGCCTCATGACAATACATAGTTGCTTGGAATGTCTGTTTGTTGATTTGTTTTGTCTTTTTATTGTGTCTAAGTACAGTTCTTATAGTGAAATATTTTTAAAACTATTTCTACAGTTTTGTTTCCTCGCGAAATTGTTACGTCCTGTTCTACACACTACATTTTTCATGGCGGCTTTCAGTGAGTAGGAAAGACAACAGATCAAGTCAGAAGTGTAGCGCCTCCAGCGATCATCACGTTATCATTTATCCATAATGACGATAAATAAATATGGAAACTTCATGCAGATTTCTGCCATGTCTTTCGCAGCATTTGACACGCACATCGCAGTCGCACTTTATAGTTGGCTATGCTGACACACGTGTATATAAGCGAGACATACCTTGACCGCTTAACTTAAAATCGCACAAAATCTTTTCGCACTTTGCATTTTGCTCTGTCGAACAGCTCGGTGAGTTATTTGGATGTGTTTTGTAAAATAATGCCAAAATTGAGCTCTTTCTATCTATGTCGCTCTTTTTGCAGTAACTAGGCAGCACGGAAATTGTTATCGGACTTACTCACAATGAATATTTCAATATATATAACAGTACTCGCGCAAAGCTAGCGCATGAGTCAGTTGAATAGCTTGAAATAGTTGTAGAACCACTTGCTACTTATCGTGTGTCATTTAACGACCTCAGCAGAGTTACTGACAAGTATTCCGACTGTATAAGCAGTGGTAACACGACCTTTCAGATAAGTGTTCGTACACTCTTCAGAATTGGTTCGAAAGCAGGTCAATAATTACATGGTGTATATAGATTTTTCACGAGAACAGTTTCCGCCAATTCGAGCTTCGGTTCCAATTTCCCAGTGATTCCGCGGCCTCTGAGGCTAGAAATGTGCCTTCATAAATTATTTTTGTTCGTCATCTGTAGTTCAGTATCCAAAGAAAGTGTTCCGCTGCAAGAAGGCGCGAAAACGAACACAGGCATACCCTTCGCGTTAGGCCTGTTTTCCCGCGTACATAGGAGCAGCTTTTTCAACATAAGTTTTAGGTATGCTTTCGGCTACTAATGCACGCCACCGTCTCGTGAAAGAATTAGTTACGCTGCACAGACAACAACCAAGCTCGATGAGCATTTGCTTTAAAGAATGAGCAATCTAAATCAACTAAAATTCGATCGAGCATGCTTTTTTTTCGAAGATAGCTATGTTATGCTCGCAATCCCGCTCAATACTTTCTCTCGGAACATACTTTTTAACGAACAAGGCCGGAACCCTGTCTTGTAATAGGCACACGTTGTGCGCCAATGAAAGGAGAACTGCAAGTGACGCGCCGTCCCTTAAGTGCCGTACTACATCTGCGCCTCAAATGAGTTTTTATAAAGAAAGTTTATTAAATTTATTTAGAATGTCGGAGTGTTGTGCACGCTTACGGAATTTTTTCAACGTTTGAGTGAGAGGAGAAGAAGCCGAAGTGTGCGAACGCTTCCACTACGGCTCCTGCTTTTTTCAACGTTTTTGCGACGCCACTTTGTGATTTCAGCGTCATATTAGTGCAACGACTTCCAGAAGACACAGGGACTCTGCCGACACAATTTGCGCGCAGTGAGTGCTTGCTTCTTGCATTTTATTTCGCCTCCGCCATCGTCGCTCGCCCGCCGCCAGCTAGCCCTGACGAGTATCTTCTTTGCTCTAACGTGGCGCGTGCTTGCTCGCGCGCCCCGTAGCCGCACTGTCTCGCTGAGTGATGGAGTACCAAGTGACAGGGGAAGACATTGACCCTGAAGAAATCACGCCAGACCAAGGCTGGCAGACCGCCTCGTGTCGCCGAGCAAAAAATGAAGGCTCCAAACGTGTGCCGTCATATAGCGCTCTGAAACGCAACGAGCACAAGCCCCGCAACAGAGAAAATGTGAAGAACAAGATTATTCGAGAAAGCCGAATGCCTCACCTACCAAAGAATGACATCCGCATTATCATTAGACCCAGAGGGGGTCTTAACATCGCTAGGGTTGGCCCAACGACAATCGCTGAAGCCATTTCGACTTCGGCAGGTATCAGCCCATCGGAGCAGCAAGCAGACACGCTCTGCCCCAATATTAAACAGAATATCTTAGTAGCAAGCACGCCGAAGAGAGAAAATGCTAATCGCTACGTGCGCGTTAAAGAAATTCGCATCGCTGACAAGACCTATGAAGTTAGTGCCTACGAAGCGGCACCACATTCTACATGCAAAGGTGTCATTCGAGGGATTCCCGTGCAAGACGGTTCGGCGGACATTGATGCGAAGATTGTCAACGACCGCAATCCACTAGCTTTGGCTGCCAAGCGCATCGGAAGTACCACTGCAGTGATCGTGGCCTTCGATGGACATCGTGTGCCCAATTTTGTGCGATACGGATCGGTGCTACTTCAATGTACACTATACCGTAGACAGATGGATATTTGCTACGCCTGCGGTCGGCTCGGCCATCGAGCGGACGTGTGCCCGAACCCTGGAGACGTTATCTGCAAAGGCTGCAGCGTGCCGAACCCCGAAAAGGAACACCGCTGCACACCAACATGCAAGCTTTGCGGAGGAACCCACCTCACTGCCGACAGGGAATGTAAAGAACGCTACCACATTCCATACGTGGTGCGCCGACGACGATGGGAGCGAGCACACTCGATGCGACACAACAGTTACGATGCAATGAACGAGTTCAATGCAACCACTGACGACGACCAGGCCTCGAAGCTTTTTACAGATGGTCGACCCAATGGCAGCCGATCCCGGTCCCGATCCCGGAGTCGTCCCAGGAACCGCACAATGCGTGTATCGAGGTCCCGGAGCCGCCCTCGGACCCACTCCCGCAGCGCGCGAAGTGGGACCCCAACCAGATCTATATCGGGAGGCTACTCCAGGTCTCGTTCTGGTTCACGTCACGGTTCCCGTTCAGGTTCCCGACACGGATCACGCTCCGGCTCCCACTCAGGTTCCGGGCCTCATGCCAGTTCCAGGCCTCACCCCAGTCTCACCGGGGTCTCGCGTCAACGATCGCCTAGCCCATCGGCACCACCATCGCCAGGCAACGTCAGCAAGAATAAGCGGGGACCTCTCACTTGGGCGGACGCCGTCCGGAGAAAAGGAAACACTACATCACAGGTAGGGTCGGGATCACTCCCAGAGCATGATACACACAACACCTCTGAGATAGCGATCTTAAAGCAGGAAAATGCGATGATGAAAGAAACAATACGCAAACTCACAGTCGCAATTGCCGAACTAAAAACTGACAGAAACGCACGCGCTGCTATGCCCCCAACCGACAACGACGACAATGCAGTCACTCCTTTGCAGCCGCAACCCGTAGGCGTTGGTAACGACGACGGCGAGAGCGCACCCAAGAAACGCGCGGTCGCCCACAACCAGCCAGCTTTAAAGGAAGAGTTAGACGACATTAAGAGCACGCTATCGGCGATTAAGGAAAGCCTTCGCTTTCTTGGCGAAAGCATGGCTCTCGTGCAGTCTACTCTCGCGGTACACGGTAATCGTTTGGGCCAAGTGGAGCAATATCTTGATCACGTCGTCGCCCCTGCCGTTGCCGCGGATAAGCCGTTGTCGCAACGTACAGCCGTGCCCAGTCCACCGCATCACGCGGCCCTTATGCACCCGCCGGGTGCTCAGGCCAACTCTTAATGCTTCAAGATGGCCAGGCCAATTGACGAGTTGCGAATCTGGCAATGGAACTGCAGGAGCTTCACCCACAAGAAAGCTTTCCTGCAGCAATACCTCCGTAGCCACGAAGCCAAACCTCACATCATGCTATTACAAGAGACTGTAGTACCAACCGCCACGTTTTCCGGATACCAGTGGTTGCCCGGCCCCTCGGGAGGACGCGGTATTGCCACCTTGGTCGCTAACAAGATTACCTGCACAGCGCACAGTCTCAATGTGCCCGAAATTGAGCACGTTATGGTCGAAATCCTCCCTGGAAACATATCACAACAAAGCGTATACATGCTCAATGTATACAGTAGTCCCAGCCACCATAGACAAAGATTCACACGCTTGTTCCAGAAAGCTGTCCGCCTCGCGGGGCCTAACCCGCTAGTGATTGCAGGCGATTTTAACGCTGCGCATAGCGCCTGGGGCTACACGTACGACACACCCAAAGGTAACGAGCTTTGGAAAAGTGCGAATGACATGGGCCTTATTCTCATTACGGACAAGGCCTTCCCCACTCGCACTGGTACGTCCACGCAAAGAGATACTACGCCGGATCTATGCTTCGTCAAGAATATCTCCGACGCCCACTGGTCCAACCTCACGGTAGATCTCGGTAGTGACCACTTCATATTGACTGTACACCTCCCCACAGTAAGCAGGAAGACCAAGTCGTACACGTGGGTCGACTGGGACCTCCTTCGTAAGACCCGCGCAGAACGACCTCCTCCCGATACCCCACCGAGCCTCGAGACGTGGACGGCCCAGCTCAAAGCTGATGTAAACAAGGCAACGAAAACTATCACCACAGACCTTCCAACCGAAAGGATGGACAGTCGTCTCGCCCACCTACTAGAGGCCAAACAGTCTTTATTGGCCCGGTGGAAGGGCCAGCGCCTTAATCGGAGGTTACGCAAACGCATATCTCAGCTGAACAAGACCATGATGGATCACTGCCGCATCCTTTCAAAACAGCAGTGGGACGAAATTTGTAATTCGATTGATGGTCAGGTTCGAAATGGCAAAACGTGGAACTTACTCAAACACCTCCTCAATGAAACCAACACCCGCACAAATCAGCGTCATTCGATCGTGAAGATACTTCATCAGGCTAAACAAACAGTGTCACCGGAAGATGTTGTCAAGAACCTCGTGGAAAAATATCTCCCGCTCCCCACGGGCCCTGTGACCCCTCACCCTGATTACTCTGGCAGCAACAACACTAACTTAGACGCCGAGTTCTCTATTGAAGATGTACGCCGAGCTCTCCATGAGCTCAATGGCCGCTCAGCCCCTGGCCCCGATGGCATCACCAACAAGCTCCTACGCAACCTGGACGATTCTTCCGTCACTTACCTCACTGACACTATCAACGAGATATGGAAAAAGGGTGAGATACCCGATGCTTGGAAACTAGCTCACACGGTTCTGATACCCAAACCGGGAAAGGCGCCGAGCCTAGATAACCTACGCCCCATATCTCTCACGTCGTGCGTGGGCAAAGTGGCTGAGCACGTCGTCCTCAACAGGGTTGGTCGGTACCTCGAAGATAACGACTACATCCCGCACCACATGATTGGCTTCCGACCAGGGTTATCCACTCAAGACGCCATGTTACTCCTAAAACATCAAATTCTAGATGGCGGAAACACTCGGGACACTCGTGCAATACTCGGTCTCGATTTAGAAAAGGCCTTCGATACCATAACGCACTCGTCAATCTTGAAAGCGATCGCAGCCCTCGGCCTAGGTCATCGATTTTACTACTTTATCCGCTCTTTTCTCACTCGGCGCAGAGCCGTCCTCCGCGTAGGAGACCTAGTGTCGGAAGAAGTGGAGCTCGGACAGCGGGGCACTCCTCAGGGATCCGTCCTCTCACCCACGCTCTTCAACCTCGTGATGATCGGGCTTTCCGAACGACTTTCAAAAATAGACGGGCTAAATCACACTATCTATGCGGATGATGTAACCATATGGTGCTCCACAGGGTCGGATGGCTTCATTGAGTCCGCCCTGCAAGAGGCTATCGACACCACCGAGTCTTACCTCGACCACACCGGTCTCAGGTGCTCACCTGCGAAGTCGGAGCTGTTGATATATTTGCCCAAACGCCGGGGTGCCAAGCCCAAAGGGTGGAAACCTCCGGCGGAACGCAATATCACCCTCCACACCAGAGATGGTCGTACTATACCCAGGGTAGACACCATCAAGGTCCTCGGCATGATCATCGAGTCCCGCGGAACACCCAAACAGTACACAAGCTCAGGACTAAGACTGAGAATGCCATACGACTCGTACGTAGAGTAGCCAACAGGCACCATGGCCTCAAAGAAGACAATCTGCTGCGTCTCGTACACGCGTTTGTTTTGTGCCATTTTACGTACGTTGCCGCTATACACAAGTGGCTACGTGCTGAGCGCGATCAACTCAATGCGCTTATTCGCAAGGTGGTCAAACGAGCCCTTGGCCTCCCTATCACCACTCCAACGTACAAACTCCTCGAGCTTGGCGTACATAACACGCTAGAAGAGATCGCCGAAGCTCAGGAACGTGTGCAATTGACCCGACTCACTACAACCAAGGCGGGCCGCCATATTCTGCGCGAGCTCGGCTTCTTCTCCTCGAGGGCCAGGGACCCCCCAGAGTTGCATCTAATTCCCCGTGAAATCCGCGACCTTATTACGATCGCTCCCATACCACGAAATGTACACCCCGAATACAACAGAGGCAGGCGCCTTGCGCGGGCGACCGCCATTCTCAAGCGCATAGACATGGAAGCGGACAACGTCTCGTTCGTGGACGCCGCTGCCTATCGCAACAACCAAGCCTTCGCCGCGGTCGCGGTATCATCCGCGCAGCAGACTCTTACCTCAGCCACAATCCTCACCCGAAACCCCGAAGTAGCGGAGCAAGTAGCTATAGCTATAGCTATGCTCGACAGCAAACGGGAATTCATCTACAGCGACTCCAGGCCGACCATCAAAGCCTTCGAACGCGGAGTCATCTCCGACCAGGCGTTACGTATCCTGCGCAATGCGGACCCGAGTGCCCTGAAGCACCACACTGTCATCTGGTTCCCCGCCCATCTCGGCCAGGTGCCGGGTGCCCTATCCAACCTCAACGAGATCGCCCATGATGCAGCGCGCGCACTTACCGACCGCACTGCCACAGGGCAACCTCATCTTGCTGGGTTGGATACCAATCGGGATGCACCAATTACGTACAATGAAATTACAAAGCACTTTTACTTGGAACGCCGCATTTTTCCACCCCCACATCCGAAACTTAACCGACCGCAGGCATTAACCCTACGCCTATTACAGACACACACGTACCCAAACCTTGCCACGCTTCACGTTTATTATCCCGATGCATACCCCAGCGACACATGCCCATCATGTGGACACACAGCGACACTCGAACATATGCTCTGGGAGTGTAGAACAACTCCTCCCGACTCTACCTCAAGCAAGTGGGAGAGGTCCCTCAGGAGCTCACTTCTCGCCGACCAGCGATGGGTCGTCCAGCAGGCCCACGAAGCGGCCGCCAGGTACTCCCTGTCGGTCCCTACGTGGGAGACGCCCGCTACGCGCTAAGCGCGTCCTGCAGGACCGAAATAAAGTTTTTCCATTCCATTCCATTCCATTTGAGTGAGAGGACGCAAGCTGCATCTTGAATATATCGCAGCAAATGTTATTAAGGCTGACAATAACCGCACTTCAAAGCGACATATTGTACCTTCAGCAGTGCGGACGAAATCTGCAAGCAGCAAACAAACGCCCTTGATGAATGATATCACTCATATTACGACAGCACTGTAAAAAGACGCGCAAAGCGGTTTCAGCTCGTCGAAAGACAGTTTTAGCTCAACAGCCATGCGTGCACAGGCTGCCATTGGATTAACAGGCGCACGTATCGATGATTTTCAGGCGCACGTTATCCGTGTCACGGAGCCTCCATCTACAATAAATATGCTCACAATAAAGAGTTAAATCACGTTACCATGCATGCAGTCGGAAATTTTTGCGGGGGAGGGGGGTGGTTTGCTACACCTTTGCTACGCCTTTGCACGTTACGCTAATACGATAAGTAAATATGGCACGGGTCTGTGGTAGCGATCCTCCTCTCCTGCTCGTTCTGCTTAAAGTGCGTCCTGGAATAGGTCTGAGGGCAAAATAACTAGATATGTGAGAAGATGACTATACGAGTGCTCTTGTATTATTTCACTAAAGTACCTATATCCCGATCGGCAGGTGTAGCGTAAACAATGCGTAGGCTGACAGGCTACAATACGGCGTGACACCTTGGATAGTAGTTTTTTTAAAGGCCTTCGATGTGTTTGGTTGCTTTTATTGGAGTTAGGAGCACCGAAAACACAACACACGAAAGAGGAAGGGTGTACCGACTCTAATCTACCGAGTCCCGTACCATACTTGCGTTCCGTACCTTCCTAACTTTCTAGTTTCCACAACTATTTCCCGAACGCAGTCCTACCAAACAAGCAGCACACTCCAGAGAAAGAGAGCAGGTGCCGTCGCCACCGCGCCGAGACAGGCGCCGACGCAATCGTGTGCAGTGGCGCCAGGACACACAGGCACAGCGTACCGTGACGAACGACGAACCAAAAGCCAGCATACCAGCCGCGTGATCTTTGTCGTATTCCACACGCTAGTGTTGCGGAATGGGTGCCTCCATTTCAATCCAAATCCGTTCCCGGGAATTAAAACTTGCCGCAATTCCATTCCTTTAATTTCCTCGGAACTAAAGAAACTTTGCCCATTCCCACTCCGAGAATGGCAAGGCAGTTCAATTCAATTCCTGTAATTCCTTAACGTCGCAAAGGCATATTGACAGTGTTATTGAGTTAAGAATGAACGCCCCATAAAGCTGACGTCAACAGAAGAAACAAAAACTGCAAAAAAACTTAAGCATTGCCATTTTTTGGGCGTGTTGGTAAACGGAACTCGAAAACACATTGAGAGCTAACATATTGAGAGCATTGCTTTGTCGTCTGCCTTACGTTGTTTGTTAGCGCTATATATGTTTTCGAGCGTTTATTTCGTGTGAACAAATATATCAGCCTTGGAAGGCAAAAGATATCGCGAATCCGCGCCCGGGTCTATAGTTCGAGTTTGCATAAGCACGCAAAACACGTTAAAGGTCTAGGGCTAGTAGCTTGATGACAAATCTCTTGCAGTAGCTCACCCTGCTGATTCCCGTAGGGGCAGTTCTATCGCTACCCATAGTTTTTGCATGATCAGCATGTTTAAAAGAATGGTGATGCATAATATCGTTTAGGCTTGAATATGTCACCGCAAAAGTGAAAACATCGCGTATTTTTCTGCCGACCAAATTAGTGTGTGAGAAGACTAAGCAATTTTGCCAGATATGTGGAGTGGTCGTGAATATGGAGAAAACCAAGATATGCTTAAACCGGAGCAAGAACCCCAAGATCTGCTTGTATCAGTTGGAACAGGGCACTGTTCGGGCACCTTGTGCCTTTGCATCGATTACGACCGCAGTAGTCGCGCTTGTCAAGCGCACCTCGCAAGCATGAATGGGGTGAGAGCTTGTGTTCGCCTGTGCGCAGGTATGGAATCTCTTCATTTGTCGCAAACGTCTGTCGGGTACTAAACTGCTCATGGGATAAAATTCAGGCTGTACCGAAAGTATGCGCCACTTTCATGTGGGTGTATCCTTAGGCCAACGCGCACGGATAACTTGTTTCTCCCTTCAATGTCTGCCGAAATTGTTTATAAACTAACTTCCCCTCGGTTTCTCTTTTACAAATACGCAGATCGTTCATATATACTTTTACATCATGCCTACCTTTGGCTCTGGCTTGGCTCTGGCTAACTGAAAGCGCAGCTAGAGAATGCGTAGTGATCTTCGACTTTAATAATAATTATTCACGTTGAACGTCTCATGACCACCATATGACTTTGAGTGACGGTGTAGTGGAGGACTCTGGAAATTTCGACCCCCTGAGGTTCTTTAACGTGCATTTGAATCTAAGCACACAGCCCTCAAGCGTTTTCCCCTCCATCGAGAAAATGCGGCTGTTGCGGCCGGGATTCGATCCAGTGATCTGCGGGTTAGCAGCCGAGTGCCTTAGCCACTAAACCACCGTGGCAGGCCAACCTTCGATTTCATTAAAACATGTAAACAAGCCTACACGACTAGATTTAGCATGATATTACGTAGTAGCAATTAGGCGTATAGCAAAATACGTTTCTCTTCAATGCATCTTGCTTCGTGATGCGCACATGAGTATGCTCCGAGCCCAACCAAGTGAGGAGCAGATGCGAAGAAAAAGGATAACGATAATTTTCAATTTTTTATATTACTGTAGTTTAAATTCAATATAAAGACTATGCTGTCCTATATGAACGGTAAAAACAAGTATTGCACTTTCTGTTTTCAAGTACCTTCTTTATTTTTATAAATTTTTATACTTGAAAAGCGTAAATAAAAAAAAACGCCAGGCCTGCGTGGAACGCGCAGCACAGTCACAGCGAAAGCTGGGAGAGCAGCCTCAAAAGCGTTTTCTAAACACTCTTTGGGTAAATGCCGCCACTTGCTGGGTACCCACTATGCCATAAATAATCATGATTTTTGTGGTTGGTTGGTTGGTTGGTTGGTTGGTTGGTTGGTTGGTTGGTTGGTTGGTTGGTTGGTTGGTTGGTTGGTTGGTTGGTTGGTTGGTTGGTTGGTTGGTTGGTTGGTTGGTTGGTTGGTTGGTTGGTTGGTTGGTTGGTTGGTTGGTTGGTTGGTTGGTTGGTTGGTTGGTTGGTTGGTTGGTTGGTTGGTTGGTTGGTTGGTTGGTTGGTTGGTTGGTTGGTTGGTTGGTTGGTTGGTTGGTTGGTTGGTTGGTTGGTTGGTTGGTTGGTTGGTTGGTTGGTTGGTTGGTTGGTTGGTTGGTTGGTTGGTTGGTTGGTTGGTTGGTTGGTTGGTTGGTTGGTTGGTTGGTTGGTTGGTTGGTTGGTTGGTTGGTTGGTTGGTTGGTTGGTTGGTTGGTTGGTTGGTTGGTTGGTTGGTTGGTTGGTTGGTTGGTTGGTTGGTTGGTTGGTTGGTTGGTTGGTTGGTTGGTTGGTTGGTTGGTTGGTTGGTTGGTTGGTTGGTTGGTTGGTTGGTTGGTTGGTTGGTTGGTTGGTTGGTTGGTTGGTTGGTTGGTTGGTTGGTTGGTTGGTTGGTTGGTTGGTTGGTTGGTTGGTTGGTTGGTTGGTTGGTTGGTTGGTTGGTTGGTTGGTTGGTTGGTTGGTTGGTTGGTTGGTTGGTTGGTTGGTTGGTTGGTTGGTTGGTTGGTTGGTTGGTTGGTTGGTTGGTTGGTTGGTTGGTTGGTTGGTTGGTTGGTTGGTTGGTTGGTTGGTTGGTTGGTTGGTTGGTTGGTTGGTTGGTTGGTTGGTTGGTTGGTTGGTTGGTTGGTTGGTTGGTTGGTTGGTTGGTTGGTTGGTTGGTTGGTTGGTTGGTTGGTTGGTTGGTTGGTTGGTTGGTTGGTTGGTTGGTTGGTTGGTTGGTTGGTTGGTTGGTTGGTTGGTTGGTTGGTTGGTTGGTTGGTTGGTTGGTTGGTTGGTTGGTTGGTTGGTTGGTTGGTTGGTTGGTTGGTTGGTTGGTTGGTTGGTTGGTTGGTTGGTTGGTTGGTTGGTTGGTTGGTTGGTTGGTTGGTTGGTTGGTTGGTTGGTTGGTTGGTTGGTTGGTTGGTTGGTTGGTTGGTTGGTTGGTTGGTTGGTTGGTTGGTTGGTTGGTTGGTTGGTTGGTTGGTTGGTTGGTTGGTTGGTTGGTTGGTTGGTTGGTTGGTTGGTTGGTTGGTTGGTTGGTTGGTTGGTTGGTTGGTTGGTTGGTTGGTTGGTTGGTTGGTTGGTTGGTTGGTTGGTTGGTTGGTTGGTTGGTTGGTTGGTTGGTTGGTTGGTTGGTTGGTTGGTTGGTTGGTTGGTTGGTTGGTTGGTTGGTTGGTTGGTTGGTTGGTTGGTTGGTTGGTTGGTTGGTTGGTTGGTTGGTTGGTTGGTTGGTTGGTTGGTTGGTTGGTTGGTTGGTTGGTTGGTTGGTTGGTTGGTTGGTTGGTTGGTTGGTTGGTTGGTTGGTTGGTTGGTTGGTTGGTTGGTTGGTTGGTTGGTTGGTTGGTTGGTTGGTTGGTTGGTTGGTTGGTTGGTTGGTTGGTTGGTTGGTTGGTTGGTTGGTTGGTTGGTTGGTTGGTTGGTTGGTTGGTTGGTTGGTTGGTTGGTTGGTTGGTTGGTTGGTTGGTTGGTTGGTTGGTTGGTTGGTTGGTTGGTTGGTTGGTTGGTTGGTTGGTTGGTTGGTTGGTTGGTTGGTTGGTTGGTTGGTTGGTTGGTTGGTTGGTTGGTTGGTTGGTTGGTTGGTTGGTTGGTTGGTTGGTTGGTTGGTTGGTTGGTTGGTTGGTTGGTTGGTTGGTTGGTTGGTTGGTTGGTTGGTTGGTTGGTTGGTTGGTTGGTTGGTTGGTTGGTTGGTTGGTTGGTTGGTTGGTTGGTTGGTTGGTTGGTTGGTTGGTTGGTTGGTTGGTTGGTTGGTTGGTTGGTTGGTTGGTTGGTTGGTTGGTTGGTTGGTTGGTTGGTTGGTTGGTTGGTTGGTTGGTTGGTTGGTTGGTTGGTTGGTTGGTTGGTTGGTTGGTTGGTTGGTTGGTTGGTTGGTTGGTTGGTTGGTTGGTTGGTTGGTTGGTTGGTTGGTTGGTTGGTTGGTTGGTTGGTTGGTTGGTTGGTTGGTTGGTTGGTTGGTTGGTTGGTTGGTTGGTTGGTTGGTTGGTTGGTTGGTTGGTTGGTTGGTTGGTTGGTTGGTTGGTTGGTTGGTTGGTTGGTTGGTTGGTTGGTTGGTTGGTTGGTTGGTTGGTTGGTTGGTTGGTTGGTTGGTTGGTTGGTTGGTTGGTTGGTTGGTTGGTTGGTTGGTCCTCAGAGTTCTGGCGCAACTCACCATGTTGGGTTCGCCATGAAACGGATGGTACCTCATTTGTGAAATCGGATTGTTTTACCATCCGGGTTGTAGGCCAGCATTCACATGCTATCCTCCGTAGTTCTTCGGAGAAGCGTGGCATCCGCTACACACTTGCTAAGATTTTGTTCAATGTTTTTAAGTAGTAGCTGATGATGAAGAATTATGCCTGAACTTCGTATGTGCCACAATATTAGGTCATCAAGAACAAGTTTTCTAATTTGTTGGAGCATTGGACGATCAAGTCGTTACGCAATTCGCATTGTGTAATGCCTGGTTCTTCGTTCGTTGTTCCAAAACGCGTTTTTACTCATTAAAACAATTTCTCTCCCAACATCTATCCTGCCTAAGAGCGGTATCGGTCGCTCGCACCTTTCCGAGTTGAAAACAGGCCACCCACAATTTCATTCATTTTCATCTGCTCAAAAATCTTTCTACAAGACTAACACGTCAGGCAATTGGTCACTAGTTCTTTGGTAACCACTGCGTCGTAAAACGTGCTTTGGTGTCGTCGTGATTTTTAAAGGCTGCAATGACAAGCAGTGCAATTTGAAAAAAAAAAGTTTTATTTCGGTTTTAATCTTTGAAAATTTACAAGAAAACTTTATGAGCTCAATGGGCATTTCACCATTTAGTTTTCTGAAACCAGAAATGTGAATGACGACTCCTAAGTCTTTAAAGAGAGAGAAAAAAAATGCATTGATATTGCGTATACCTATGGCTGCGAGTTTCACTTCACAAACCTGAACTGCTCGAAAGAAGTGCTTGACAGCCGGTTTCGCTTTGCTGTCATCATCAGGGATGCCCTAGAAAAAAACGTGTTTCACGTCAGTCACGCTGAAAACTGGCCTTGCGGTGCGGGAAAGCAGAAAAAAAGCGGTTTTTTTTTTCGCTTTTCAATAGCACAGGGGCTTTACCATGTCTGCACAAGCTCCCTTTGCAAGATAAAGCGAATTTTTTCCTGAAATGAATCCAGGCATATTGTCTCGGTGGGCACTATCACTTTGCCTGATATTTTTTTTAACATCAACCTGCTTGGCTCTGCTTCAGTGTCTGCATTCGTGAAGGTGCTGGCGCTGTCCTGTCTTAAGAAAAGGCGTCCCCTTCCCAGAACAGCAGAACGCATCTGCTCGGCTGTTGCAGATGAACACCACGAACAGGCACTGTGACGTGTTCCTTACCGGGCTTCAAAAATTAGGTGCCTTTTTCCTCTTCTAACCACTACCGCCACCGCACCACGAACACTTTAACCGTGGGTCTAGGAAGGCTCCCATAAAGAAAACAAAAAAAAAAAACAGTCAGCTCACATGCTTGCGAACTGCTTTTTCAGGCTATGTTGTAGGCCTTTAGCTGACAATTTGCTAAGTGCGCTTGTGCGTTTGTTTAGGGTTTCCGCGAGGCAAACTTCAATATTTCGCCACGTGGGAAGTAAAAGCCCGGCTGTCTCATGCATTTTCTGCAGCGACTCTGGAGCTTCCTCTAATGTAGAGAGAAGCTCAATCAAGTCTGTCACCAGCCTCAGTTCATATTTATACAGTTTAACCTTCTTGCACGCGTGCAGGGTTTCGTCAGGCCTGGATGACTGGAAAGAGTCGTAACAAGCTTTCTCAAGATTCGAAGCTGCGAGTTCTACCTCGTTGCGTTGTGACATACCAAATGCAGACTCGGCACTTGGGCCCTACGATAAAGTGAGGATGACAATTAGTGAACATTGACATTGCAAGTACAGCTAACGCAAACGGTCAATGCAACAGAGTTCCAGAAAGAGAAATACAACATATGCAATAGAAGGATATTAAAGGAGAAAATATCAGAAAGCCCAAAATACAAGCAAGCAAAAAAAGCTTAAACAAGAAATCAACCTAATCCAAATCTCTAATGTGTATAGCTTCCAAACAACATGGGAGTCCTTTGCGTGATGTGCGGTTTTGTTTGTCTTTCTACGCACTTCAGAGCAGTTTATTATAGTGGTGAGAGAAATCGAACTGGCTGCCTGGTCTGCGGCAATTAATTAATGGGAAGCAGAGTTTGTGACCTCGATGACGATAGCAAGTGCTCCACGAATTTCTGAAATGAAGTAGCGAAGCACGCACGAAATTTCAGATAGACATCGGGTGCGGATAGCTGCATAATAAAGCTTCCGTGCATCAAAACTGTAATAAGTACAGTTCTCCGCCCTTTTCAAATTACAATTATTATATTCCTATATTGTTTGCCCACGCATTCATGGCAAAATATTTAACGAATCTTGGCTATATAAATATAGTAGTGAATGGACGACGTATCTATTGATGCATATAAGACGAAACAATAATATTATTTATCAGCACATACCTGCCGAACGGCGTCTTTAACGCAAGGCTGCAGGCTGTGCGCGGCGCAGCCAAGTCGTATTTGCTCCAATTGATGGAGTTCGCTTAAACTCATTGGTAAAGTGTTTCGAGCAGTCGTCAAAAATCCACGCCGTGGTGGTCTAGTGGCTAATGTACACGGCTTCTTACCCACTGGTCGCGCGATTGAATCTCGGCTGCGGCGGCTGCATTTTCGATGGAGGCGAAAATTCTGTAGGCCCGTGTGCTAAGATTTGAGTGCACGTTAAAGACCCCCAGGTGGTCGAAATTTCCGGAGACCTCTACAACGGCGTCTCTGATAATGTTATGGTAGTTTTGGGACCTTAAACCCCACATATAAATCAGTCATCAAAACTGTCATCTTCATCGTGCTTTTCAGTTTCCCACCCAGCAAATTCAGAAGCCTTTCACAACAATTAAGCGTTATCCGCCACCACGCGGTTGATTTTGAAAGTGAAATAAGAACAGTTAACGCAGGCGAAAAAGTGCGAAAACACATATTTGACCTAGTCAGCGATTTTCAACTTCTGCAAAGTTGCATCGTACTCGCAGCGGATCCGAGCACCTGCGTTGCTCCCCATCATGCGAGTGAAAATGAGAGGGTACGTGTCAGCCGCGAAGTCGCTGTCCACGAATGTTGCTTCGACAGCCAGGAAACCCGTCATAGAACGCGACGTCCACACGTCGAGTGCGATACAGACGTACTCCGCTCACGCCAAGGACGATGATATTTTGGTCTTCAGCACCTATACTTACTCGGGCCGCAACTTCTCTGAGGTCATCCCGCGATGGCAACTTGTAGCCAGGGACGGCGACCTGGATTTGATAGAATTCAAAGCAGTTACTTTGAGCAAAGGCGGCTTATAAAAATGTCAAACTTACGCTTACGAGTTGTAGGAATCCCTCTCTCTCGATGACTCGAATAGGCTCCATGTTTGTGCAAATCATATTCAGCATGGCGTCGTCAAGAGCAGGCACGGAGCCAGAGGCGAAGGCGGCCGTCATTTTCGAATGGTTTCCCAGCCCTTTCTCTCGTGGCTCGTGCTTTCTTTTATAGAGCCGAATCAGAATCGATGATACTCTGAATACAGCAGGTATAGTTTCGGAGCAAAGTTTGGAGCGTGCAGCTTCTTTGTTTTCTACACGTGAAATTAAAAAAAAAACTGCTTCCAGTGTGCCATGTTCGCGGACGAAAACTGCGTGCGCCAGCAACTGAGCGCAGGAGTCAGCGTGGTTGTGCGTTACGGTAGTGCTTCCCTAGCCGGCGGCGCCACCCGAGCTGCCCTCCCCCCCCCCCCCTAGAAACAGAGCGAGCGAACGTGGGTTTTCTTCGGTGAGAATCGTGGCGTCGGGATTCCGCAGAGGCGCCGCCGTGTCCATGCGTGGTTACGTGTGCTGTCCTGCATCGTCTCGGAACCTATGCTTTGAAAAGTTTTTCTCTCTCTTCCTCGTACGAAGGGAGAGACAACACGGTTCATCGCGTACGACTGCGCTGCGCTGACCTGCAGACCTTCGCCGGCTGAGTTTCGAGCAAAGGCACCTATGTGTCTAGATAGAAATGACAGCACTGCGAAAGGGTGTGTGTGAGGGGGGTGGGAGGTGTATGAGGGGAGACGGGGCGCAAACTGGTATACGAAAACTTGCAGTCAACACGAGTACTCCGTCAGTAGTACCAGTTCGCATAAACAAGAAAAAGAAGCGCTTTTTCGTCCGAATCGTGTCTGGCGACAGAAGCAAGAAGAAAAAAAATAAAGGGCGGGGAGTGAGCTGGCGGCTGAGGCCGCCTTATAATTGTACCGTACCTGTAATCAGCCAACCCTAAAAATCTTCTGCTTTATTGCTAAATTCGAGGCTCTAATTTACTAATGTATAAAATTTAATTAACAGTGCGTGGATGAAAACGTACTCCAATTTAGGAAAAAGACGCAATTCCATTCCACTCAAGATGCGCTCAGTTCAATTTTTATTGCAATCCTCCAAATGTTGCCCCCCCCCATTCTATCATCAATCCATTCCAGGTGTGCGAAATTGTAGAATAATTTTGGAATCACTCCAAAATTATTCCACTTCCGGAATTGCAACGCCGCAAACAGCGACACGCCCTCCGATCGTAACGCGCTGCACGAATGATAGTTATCTCTTGAAGAAAAGTCAAATCTTGTCATCATATCACTAGTTCTGCTACCTGTTTTTTTTCAACATCCAACCTCCGTTATTGGGCTTACACGATATCAAATTAAACCTTTTTTGTTGCCTCATAGCGCTTGCCTTGTCAACGCCAGGCCGCTAGTTATCGTGAGCACCATTCAGGCTTCTCACTACCTCAGTACGACCACTCACTCTGGGTGTGTCGCTGAATTTTCTGTGTGGCATACCGACTCGCGCTTGTGAGTACACACTCACGTCCACAATCACGCGCAGTCGATTACCCTCAAGTGGGCTCACTCACGTTTACACACGACTACTCATATTGAGTGCTCAATCACGTCCACTCACACTGACGAGTACGCACTCACGTTCGTGCTCACGACTATACTCAGGACTGCTCACTCGCGCTCATACTCACGCCTAGGACAGCAGAGGATTCTTACACGGAGGAAGGAATTGCCTTCCTCCTTGAATTTTCACGTGCCTTAATACTGTGATTACAGCTCGCTATTCGCTCCAGTGCTGCAGTGACCTAAATGAGCGCCATGAGAGAATCGCCTCAACATGTCTATTAGCTTGTGCGCAGATGTGGGTGCACGTTCAAAAAAACCCAGGTAGTCGAAATTTCCGGAACCCTCCACTACGGCGTCTCTCATAATCATATGGTGGTTTTGGGACATCAAACCCCACATATCATAGAAGTGTGGTGGTTTGGGCTAGTTGGTATGGCATGACGATAGCTATAGCGCGAGAACAGAACGACGACAAAGCGACTCCTTCTTGTCCCTTTGGTGATGATGAGGATGATATATGTTGTTAAATGGTGCAAGGGCCGTTGATGGCCAAAGAGCGCCAGGAAATGATATCGGATCGGAGCAATGGTTATGTTAAATGGCTGTAAAAGGGCCTAAGATTCTGCGCTCTAAAGGTGCGTAAGACATATTTGTTAAAATCATGAAAGTGAAGTGAAGCATGCCTGGTGAGAATGAGTCTTAAGTAATCATGACAGCATAGAATAGGAGTGTTATATTAGCACCGATACCTCGCCAGCGCCCTTGGTCCCAAGGGCCAGGAGACAGGTGCTCTCTTTGGATGTAGCATCCACAGCAGCAGCCTCCTTTCAGAGGCCGTGCTACCGATCACTTGAGTAGATAACATGGAATGTATTTACTTCCTTTAAGAATGCATTGAATGCAATATATTTAAAAAGAGGTTCACGACCAATAAACATAGCTGGATGAAGGGGTATGTGTTCCTTGTACGCTAGTGTAAAATGTTTTTTCCTGTAAGCCTCTAGCTCAGAGCATTCAAGGAGTATGTGGAGTACGGTAAGTGGACGGCCAAATCTGTGACAGCTGGGTGGGTCATCACCGAACAAAAGGTGTGTGTGCGTGCTGTGTGTGTGTTCTATTCTAAACCGACAGAGGCTGACCTCTGTACGGCGCGTTTTCGACGTGGGTGGCCAGTTACCGAGGCGTGGTTTGATCAAGTGTAACTTCTTATGAGTTTGTGGATGTCATAACTTCTGCCAGTGCGCCCTGAGCTTTTTCTGTATGTTTTGGTTTTAGGTTCATTATAGGGACAGCAACTGAAGAGTTGGCAGTGCTTCCGTTGATTGACGTGGTGAGCTGGTCAGCCAACACATTTCCTTCGACCTCGCGGTGTCCTGGCACCCAGCACAAGAAGAAATGTTGCTTGGAAGCCTAGGCCGCGCCGAGTATTGAATGGAGGGATATAATTGAAGGGTTTCTGTGTTTTTTAGATTTTTCAACGCTCTTACGACACTTGGGGAGTCTGTGTATATACCTACTCTTCGCGTATTCAATTCTTTGATGTGTTTACGGCTACGAATAACGCGTAAGCCTCAGCTCTAGAAATGCTTGTGCTGGTGGACAGAACGAAATGGTTGCTAGGATATACTCGCTGTGCGTAACCTCCTAGGTTTTAAACGGTTTAGCGAGCGTAGGGCAGCAGTGCCATGAATACAGTGAACTAGTATATACCATGAACTCGAGGTGGTTAAAGGTGGGAAGTAAACAAGAAACGCAAGCCGTAAGAAAGCGTGCGTGTGCACCTCTCGTTTAGTCCTTGGAATGTCAGCTGGATGGCGGTGCTTCTATATGCGGAATATATGATGAAAAGATGCGAGATGCTGGTACTTAGAGTATAGACTAGATGGACGAACGGACGCACGGGCAGATGCATGGACGGACGCACGGATGGCTGCACGTACGGATGGACGCATAGACGGACACAGGAACGGATGCATGGACGAACGCAAGGACGGACGCACGGATGGACGTGCGAACGCACGGACGGGCGGATGGACGCACGAACGGCCACACAGACGGACGCATATATGATGAAAAGATGCGAGATGGTGGTACTTGGAGTGTTGAATAGATGAACGAACACACAGACAGATGCATGAACGGACGCACGGATGGCTGCACGGAGGGATGGACGCATGGACGGACGCAGCGGCGGATGCATGGATGGACGCAGGGGCGGACAGACGGATTGACGTGAGGACGCAAGAACAGACGCACGCATGGACGGGCGGATGGACACACAGGTGGTCACACAGATGGACGGATGGACGGACGGAACCAAGAACGAATGGACGGACGGATGCTTAGCCCCACTCTCCATCATTTACCCCATGGATATCCTGCCATTTTTATTCACACTTGATCATGCCGCGTCGACCACGCGCCACGACCGGGACGCTACGCTTCCCCTAGCTCCGTCAAAACAAGACATATCGTTCGGACTCGTGTACACATGAAGAATAAACGTGCCAAGGCTGCATATTTGCGGTACATCGGATATGCTACAGCTATATGCGCCTGGAAGGCTGCTTTATTGCAGCTGTTGGAGCGAACGAAGCGCGACTCGCTTGTAGCAGAATATTGGGCCCCGCCCGACGAGCCACCGTAACCTGCAGGGCCCCACCTATAATAAGCACTAACGACCAACATTTTAAATAATGAACGTTTATTGTCTCTTAGCCCAACAGCGCAGTATAAAAATAAGTAGACATAAGTGGGCGCAGTCCTCAAGCGCCCACATTACAATCCATCGAGTCCTCACAAAGATGGCACCGAACCCGCAACATACCTTTTCAGCGTCTGCTAGCCCGAAACCTGCCCAAAACCTTCCACGACTAAATTTTCCTGGAAGGGTCTGGCGACCTTCGGGCTCCCCGCGAGTCGCCAGAACGTCCAAGCCCCAAAAAACGAACGCCAACTGGAAGTGTACAGCGGGGGGGGGGGGGGGACGGAGCAGCTAGAGAAAAACGAGCGCGCTCTGGCTTGCTCTGGCAGCCCGCGGGTAGCCAGAAGTGGAAAATTGAAGAGCCCCACTGCTGAAAGATTTCAGATGAATTCTCTCTGCCGAACGACTTCGGTAACACTAACAACGCACCACTCACCGCACACAACAACAACAACACGGCATCACTCATCTGGGCGCGGAGAACAATTCGCTCTGACAACCGGCAAGAAGCGAATCGCTTGAAGTGTGCTGCCAACTATCAACGAACCTAAAAATCCAGCGGTGCAGCATTAGCCAAGGTTAGGAAGAGCAAAGCGCGAGCCTGCGCTACATTCCAAGAAATATAAATGTTATGTGATTTATGCACTACAATATCACTGGCGAATGTAATACAGAAGTAAAAGAAGGTAATTTTCGGCTGCAAAGATCAGACGATAGTATTTAACTATCCAAAATGGCTCCAAAAAATCTTGAGAAGCTGATATGTGCACTCAGCAGGCTATATGATCGAACGTGCGAGTTGCCTCGTGTTTTCACGAAAGCTTGCCGTCTCGCAAGAACGAATTGAATTTATCACTTTATCACGTCACGGACTGTCCAGCTTATTTACTGACGCAGAAAAAATAGAACGTGGTTTGTGTTCGTTTCCTGCTAACGCGTTCACACTGAGGCTAGCACAGCCGAACAAAGGAACGTTTGCTACTGATCATCCTCGAGCGGACGCTCCTAAATATCACTAGGCGGCGCGACAGTCTATGAACATTCCGAATACGGGGTGACTGGTATGTACGATACGTGTCTGGAGGAGATGGTGTGACGTCGTACGCGACGGGATTTACACATTGTTCATGTTACGACCACACAGTCATAATCACCGAACCCTTCTACCTTCCCATACTGATTCTGGTCTACCGCAAGGTGATAGACAGATAGACAGATAGATAAAGATAAAAAGAAACGTGCGAAGTGTCTGAGGTAAGCAAAGTATTTCGTTTGCAATGCTTGATTCAGTAGTCGTAAGTACACTGTAGGAGAGCGCACTTATCGTTCTGACTGTCTTTCACTGGTCGAAAGCGCCACCACCTTCTCTTTGTTGCGAATAATCCAGCGGAGTAGACATTCTGCCGGTGTCAGGCTAATCCGATTGGCGTGCAATGCTTTCGCGTATCCGTCGTTCAGGTTCCATATGGGACAAAACGGAATCCGCCTTCGCAGGTACCTCTTTGCACCGTCTCCGTCCACGAACTTAAAGTCATCACCGTCTTGAAGTACAGAGTAGTGCCCGATTTTACGAGGCAGGGCGTATCTGGGTGTGACATCTCGACGCTACGAGAATGCTTCACACACGGACATTGCCGCAACTTCTTCTCCAGCTGGATCGCCACAGAGAACGTGATAACGAGGGTCAACCCCAGTACTACTGCAACAACTTTCCATCTTGCAACTGCAGCTATCGCCGCTCCCTTCAACGAAACGCGTACACGAGGCGCATTCACGCAACTACCGAGCAATTCCCTGCGGGGCGCAACGGTGTTCTGTGGGCGCAATGACGGCAGAGATAACGCGCGTGGAGTTTCTGCACATGTATTCATGCGCGAAATAGTCCGAAGGAGTGTTGAGCGTGTTTCGTTTTTTCTTTCTCATCTTCGCCAATTGGCTCTGCACCTATACAGAAAGGCGCATTGTCATCGGTTGGAATACAGTGGATTTGTGTTCATAAGCCATTCCGCTGTTTCATTATAACGTAAGTAAAACACGCAAAAAGTTTCAGGAAATAAATAAGCACTTCTGTGTGATGTTCAGGATTATGCAGCGATTGAAGGGCCCTGCCTTTCGTTGCAGTGCAGTGATAGTGAGACCTCCCCCGCTTCGCCACCAATCGCCAAAAAGAGGGAAGAACACTCAACGATTTTTCTATACGGTTCCCTCTTGGCTACGTGTCTCAATAACTTTCCACCTACAGGGATTCGTGCTGGGGCCTAGGAGAAGACTTAGTAGGGCATGGTAAGTATGTGGGAAACTGAATAAAATGAACAAGCCTAGCAGAGAAAGTAAAAAACTTTGATTATGCAATAATGCAATAACGGCGGTGCGTGGTGCCGGGGCCGCCACCATGCACGTTTTTACCCTCATTTGTGGTGGTTGATATTTTGGGGGTTTGTCTGCATCTGTGGTGGCTTTCTGCTTAGTAATGGAATAGAACGAATGAATGTGGATCTGTGCAGGGTATTCACAGTGATTCTATAGCGTACATAAAGTGATGATATCCCAAGGTCTCTAAAGCGTGACGGGGGAGGGGATGACAGAATGGCGGAAGAAAATGCATATACTGCTAAAACAGATATATTCACTTTTAACAGGGGAGCTGTTTTAAGGTTGGAGTAAGTCTGCGTAGTGTACGCCATGGTCTGCCGTCTGGTAACTTGCGCGGGAAAAGCCACAAAGGGCTGTTCGCCCTGTCAACCAGGCACTACACTTTCCTTGGTTGGAAAACACGGCGAAGGTAGAAAAACGGTTGGTAAGGAGCCTCAACAAGGCTCGTTTGTTATTAAAAACAAGCCCACATCAACGTGTCCTGCAAATTTGTTTCCGGTTGGCATGTTCCAAAACTACAATTTCCAGGTTGTGTGTCACCCGGTATATGAGTCATGCCTCATGACAATACATAGTTGCTTGGAATGTCTGTTTGTTGTTTTGTTTTGTCTTTTTATTGTGTCTAAGTACAGTTCTTATAGTGAAATATTTTTAAAACTATTTCTACAGTTTTGTTTCCTCGCGAAATTGTTACGTCCTGTTCTACACACTACATTTTTCATGGCGGCTTTCAGTGAGTAGGAAAGACAACAGATCAAGTCAGAAGTCTAGCGCCTCCAGCGATCATCACGTTATCATTTATCCATAATGACGATAAATAAATATGGAAACTTCATGCAGATTTCTGCCATGTCTTTCGCAGCATTTGACACGCACATCGCAGTCGCACTTTATAGTTGGCTATGCTGACACACGTGTATATAAGCGAGACATACCTTGACCGCTTAACTTAAAATCGCACAAAATCTTTTCGCACTTTGCATTTTGCTCTGTCGAACAGCTCGGTGAGTTATTTGGATGTGTTTTGTTAAAATAATGCCAAAATTGAGCTCTTTCTATCTATGTCGCTCTTTTTGCAGTAACTAGGCAGCACGGAAATTGTTATCGGACTTACTCACAATGAATATTTCAATATATATAACAGTACTCGCGCAAAGCTAGCGCATGAGTCAGTTGAATAGCTTGAAATAGTTGTAGAACCACTTGCTACTTATCGTGTGTCATTTAACGACCTCAGCAGAGTTACTGACAAGTATTCCGACTGTATAAGCAGTGGTAACACGACCTTTCAGATAAGTGTTCGTACACTCTTCAGAATTGGTTCGAAAGCAGGTCAATAATTACATGGTGTATATAGATTTTTCACGAGAACAGTTTCCGCCAATTCGAGCTTCGGTTCCAATTTCCCAGTGATTCCGCGGCCTCTGAGGCTAGAAATGTGCCTTCATAAATTATTTTTGTTCGTCATCTGTAGTTCAGTATCCAAAGAAAGTGTTCCGCTGCAAGAAGGCGCGAAAACGAACACAGGCATACCCTTCGCGTTAGGCCTGTTTTCCCGCGTACATAGGAGCAGCTTTTTCAACATAAGTTTTAGGTATGCTTTCGGCTACTAATGCACGCCACCGTCTCGTGAAAGAATTAGTTACGCTGCACAGACAACAACCAAGCTCGATGAGCATTTGCTTTAAAGAATGAGCAATCTAAATCAACTAAAATTCGATCGAGCATGCTTTTTTTTCGAAGATAGCTATGTTATGCTCGCAATCCCGCTCCATACTTTCTCTCGGAACATACTTTTTAACGAACAAGGCCGGAACCCTGTCTTGTAATAGGCACACGTTGTGCGCCAATGAAAGGAGAACTGCAAGTGACGCGCCGTCCCTTAAGTGCCGTACTACATCTGCGCCTCAAATGAGTTTTTATAAAGAAAGTTTATTAAATTTATTTAGAATGTCGGAGTGTTGTGCACGCTTACGGAATTTTTTCAACGTTTGAGTGAGAGGACGCAAGCTGCATCTTGAATATATCGCAGCAAATGTTATTAAGGCTGACAATAACCGCACTTCAAAGCGACATATTGTACCTTCAGCAGTGCGGACGAAATCTGCAAGCAGCAAACAAACGCCCTTGATGAATGATATCACTCATGTTACGACAGCGCTGTAAAAAGACGCGCAAAGCGGTTTCAGCTCGTCGAAAGACAGTTTTAGCTCAACAGCCATGCGTGCACAGGCTGCCATTGGATTAACAGGCGCACGTATCGATGATTTCCAGGCGCACGTTATCCGTGTCACGGAGCCTCCATCTACAATAAATATGCTCACAATAAAGAGTTAAATCACGTTACCATGCATGCAGTCGGAAATTTTTGCGGGGGAGGGGGGTGGTTTGCTACACCTTTGCTACGCCTTTGCACGTTACGCTAATACGATAAGTAAATATGGCACGGGTCTGTGGTAGCGATCCTCCTCTCCTGCTCGTTCTGCTTAAAGTGCGTCCTGGAATAGGTCTGAGGGCAAAACAACTAGATATGTGAGAAGATGACTATACGAGTGCTCTTGTATTATTTCACTAAAGTACCTATATCCCGATCGGCAGGTGTAGCGTAAACAATGCGTAGGCTGACAGGCTACAATACGGCGTGACACCTTGCATAGTAGTTTTTTTAAAGGCCTTCGATGTGTTTGGTTGCTTTTATTGGAGTTAGGAGCACCGAAAACACAACACACGAGAGAGGAAGGGTGTACCGACTCTAATCTACCGAGTCCCGTACCATACTTGCGTTCCGTACCTTCCTAACTTTCTAGTTTCCACAACTATTTCCCGAACGCAGTCCTACCAAACAAGCAGCACACTCCAGAGAAAGAGAGCAGGTGCCGTCGCCACCGCGCCGAGACAGGCGCCGACGCAATCGTGTGCAGTGGCGCCAGGACACACAGGCACAGCGTACCGTGACGAACGACGAACCAAAAGCAAGCATACCAGCCGCGTGATCTTTGTCGTATTCCACACGCTAGTGTTGCGGAATGGGTGCCTCCATTTCAATCCAAATCCGTTCCCGGGAATTAAAACTTGCCGCAATTCCATTCCTTTAATTTCCTCGGAACTAAAGAAACTTTGCCCATTCCCACTCCGAGAATGGCAAGGCAGTTCAATTCAATTCCTGTAATTCCTTAACGTCGCAAAGGCATATTGACAGTGTTATTGAGTTAAGAATGAACGCCCCATAAAGCTGACGTCAACAGAAGAAACAAAAACTGCAAAAAAACTTAAGCATTGCCATTTTTTGGGCGTGTTGGTAAACGGAACTCGAAAACACATTGAGAGATAACATATTGAGAGCATTGCTTTGTCGTCTGCCTTACGTTGTTTGTTAGCGCTATATATGTTTTCGAGCGTTTATTTCGTGTGAACAAATATATCAGCCTTGGAAGGCAAAAGATATCGCGAATCCGCGCCCGGGTCTAAAGTTCGAGTTTGCATAAGCACGCAAAACACGTTAACAAGGTCTAGGGCTAGTAGCTTGATGACAAATCTCTTGCAGTAGCTCACCCTGCTGATTCCCGTAGGGGCAGTTCTATCGCTACCCATAGTTTTTGCATGATCAGCATGTTTAAAAGAATGGTGATGCATAATATCGTTTAGGCTTGAATATGTCACCGCAAAAGTGAAAACATCGCGTATTTTTCTGCCGACCAAATTAGTGTGTGAGAAGACTAAGCAATTTTGCCAGATATGTGGAGTGGTCGTGAATATGGAGAAAACCAAGATATGCTTAAACCGGAGCAAGAACCCCAAGATCTGCTTGTATCAGTTGGAACAGGGCACTGTTCGGGCACCTTGTGCCTTTGCGTCGATTACGACCGCAGTAGTCGCGCTTGTCAAGCGCACCTCGCAAGCATGAATGGGGTGAGAGCTTGTGTTCGCCTGTGCGCAGGTATGGAATCTCTTCATTTGTCGCAAACGTCTGTCGGGTACTAAACTGCTCATGGGATAAAATTCAGGCTGTACCGAAAGTATACGCCACTTTCATGTGGGTGTATCCTTAGGCCAACGCGCACGGATAACTTGTTTCTCCCTTCAATGTCTGCCGAAATTGTTTATAAACTAACTTCCCCTCGGTTTCTCTTTTACAAATACGCAGATCGTTCATATATACTTTTACATCATGCCTACCTTTGGCTCTGGCTTGGCTCTGGCTAACTGAAAGCGCAGCTAGAGAATGCGTAGTGATCTTCGACTTTAATAATAATTATTCACGTTGAACGTCTCAAGACCACCATATGACTTTGAGTGACGGTGTAGTGGAGGACTCTGGAAATTTCGACCCCCTGAGGTTCTTTAACGTGCATTTGAATCTAAGCACACAGCCCTCAAGCGTTTTCCCCTCCATCGAGAAAATGCGGCTGTTGCGGCCGGGATTCGATCCAGTGATCTGCGGGTTAGCAGCCGAGTGCCTTAGCCACTAAACCACCGTGGCAGGCCAACCTTCGATTTCATTAAAACATGTAATCAAGCCTACACGACTAGATTTAGCATGATATTACGTAGTAGCAATTAGGCGTATAGCAAAATACGTTTCTCTTCAATGCATCTTGCTTCGTGATGCGCACATGAGTATGCTCCGAGCCCAACCAAGTGAGGAGCAGATGCGAAGAAAAAGGATAACGATAATTTTCAATTTTTTTATTTTACTGTAGTTTAAATTCAGTATAAAGACTATGCTGTCCTATATGAACGGTAAAAACAAGTATTGCACTTTCTGTTTTCAAGTACCTTCTTTATTTTTATGAATTTTTATACTTGAAAAGCGTAAATAAAAAAAAAACGCCAGGCCTGCGTGGAACGCGCAGCACAGTCACAGCGAAAGCTGGGAGAGCAGCCTCAAAAGCGTTTTCTAAACACTCTTTGGGTAAATGCCGCCACTTGCTGGGTACCCACTATGCCATAAATAATCATGATTTTTGTGGTTGGTTGGTTGGTTGGTTGGTTGGTTGGTTGGTTGGTTGGTTGGTTGGTTGGTTGGTTGGTTGGTTGGTTGGTTGGTTGGTTGGTTGGTTGGTTGGTTGGTTGGTTGGTTGGTTGGTTGGTTGGTTGGTTGGTTGGTTGGTTGGTTGGTTGGTTGGTTGGTTGGTTGGTTGGTTGGTTGGTTGGTTGGTTGGTTGGTTGGTTGGTTGGTTGGTTGGTTGGTTGTTCCTCAGAGTTCTGGCGCAACCCACCATGTTGGGTTCGCCATGAAACGGATGGTACCTCATTTGTGAAATCGGATTGTTTTACCATCCGGGTTGTAGGCCAGCATTCACATGCTATCCTCCGTAGTTCTTCGGAGAAGCGTGGCATCCGCTACACACTTGCTAAGATTTTGTTCAATGTTTTTAAGCAGTAGCTGATGATGAAGAATTATGCCTGAACTTCGTATGTGCCACAATATTAGGTCATCAAGAACAAGTTTTCTAATTTGTTGGAGCATTGGACGATCAAGTCGTTACGCAATTCGCATTGTGTAATGCCTGGTTCTTCGTTCGTTGTTCCAAAACGCGTTTTTACTCATTAAAACAATTTCTCTCCCAACATCTATCCTGCCTAAGAGCGGTATCGGTCGCTCGCACCTTTCCGAGTTGAAAACAGGCCACCCACAATTTCATTCATTTTCATCTGCTCAAAAATCTTTCTACAAGACTAACACGTCAGGCAATTGGTCACTAGTTCTTTGGTAACCACTACGTCGTAAAACGTGCTTTGGTGTCGTCGTGATTTTTAAAGGCTGCAATGACAAGCAGTGCAATTTGAAAAAAAAAAAGTTTTATTTCGGTTTTAATCATTGAAAATTTACAAGAAAACTTTATGAGCTCAATGCGCATTTCACCATTTAGTTTTCTGAAACCAGAAATGTGAATGACGACTCCTAAGTCTTTAAAGAGAGAGAAAAAAATGCGTTGATATTGCGTATACCTATGGCTGCGAGTTTCACTTCACAAACCTGAGCTGCTCGAAAGAAGTGCTTGACAGCCGGTTGCGCTTTGCTGTCATCATCAGGGATGCCCTAGAAAAAAACGTGTTTCACGTCAGTCACGCTGAAAACTGGCCTTGCGGTGCGGGAAAGCAGAAAAAAAGCGGGTTTTTTTTCGCTTTTCAATAGCACAGGGGCTTTACCATGTCTGCACAAGCTCCCTTTGCAAGATAAAGCGAATTTTTTCCTGAAATGAATCCAGGCATATTGTCTCGGTGGGCACTATCACTTTGCCTGATATTTTTTTTAACATCAACCTGCTTGGCTCTGCTTCAGTGTCTGCATTCGTGAAGGTGCTGGCGCTGTCCTGTCTTAAAAAAAGGCGTCCCCTTCCCAGAACAGCAGAACGCATCTGCTCGGCTGTTGCAGATGAACACCACGAACAGGCACTGTGACGTGTTCCTTACCGGGCTTCAAAAATTAGGTGCCTTTTTCCTCTTCTAACCACTACCGCCACCGCACCACGAACACTTTAACCATGGGTCTAGGAAGGCTCCCATAAAGAAAACAAAAAAAAAACAGTCAGCTCACATGCTTGCGAACTGCTTTTTCAGGCTATGTTGTAGGCCTTTAGCTGACAATTTGCTAAGTGCGCTTGTGCGTTTGTTTAGGGTTTCCGCGAGGCAAACTTCAATATTTCGCCACGTGGGAAGTAAAAGCCCGGCTGTCTGATGCATTTTCTGCAGCGACTCTGGAGCTTCCTCTAATGTAGAGAGAAGCTCAATCAAGTCTGTCACCAGCCTCAGTTCATATTTATACAGTTTAACCTTCTTGCACGCGTGCAGGGTTTCGTCAGGCCTGGATGACTGGAAAGAGTCGTAACAAGCTTTCTCAAGATTCGAAGCTGCGAGTTCTACCTCGTTGCGTTGTGACATACCAAATGCAGACTCGGCACTTGGGCCCTACGATAAAGTGAGGATGACAATTAGTGAACATTGACATTGCAAGTACAGCTAACGCAAACGGTCACTGCAACAGAGTTCCAGAAAGAGAAATACAACATATGCAATAGAAGGATATTAAAGGAGAAAATATCAGAAAGCCCAAAATACAAGCAAGCAAAAAAAGCTTAAACAAGGAATCAACCTAATCCAAATCTCTAATGTGTATAGCTTCCAAACAACATGGGAGTCATTTGCGTGATGTGCGGTTTTGTTTGTCTTTCTACGCACTTCAGAGCAGTTTATTATAGTGGTGAGAGAAATCGAACTGGCTGCCTGGTCTGCGGCAATTAATTAATGGGAAGCAGAGTTTGTGACCTCGATGACGATAGCAAGTGCTCCACGAATTTCTGAAATGAAGTAGCGAAGCACGCACGAAATTTCAGATAGACATCGGGTGCGGATAGCTGCATAATAAAGCTTCCGTGCATCAAAACTGTAATAAGTACAGTTCTCCGCCCTTTTCAAATTACAATTATTATATTCCTATATTGTTTGCCCACGCATTCATGGCAAAATATTTAACGAATCTTGGCTATATAAATATAGTAGTGAATGGACGACGTATCTATTGATGCATATAAGACGAAACAATAATATTATTTATCAGCACATACCTGCCGAACGGCGTCTTTAACGCAAGGCTGCAGGCTGTGCGCGGCGCAGCCAAGTCGTATTTGCTCCAATTGATGGAGTTCGCTTAAACTCATTGGTAAAGTGTTTCGAGCAGTCGTCAAAAATCCACGCCGTGGTGGTCTAGTGGCTAATGTACACGGCTTCTTACCCACTGGTCGCGCGATTGAATCTCGGCTGCGGCGGCTGCATTTTCGATGGAGGCGAAAACTCTGTAGGCCCGTGTGCTAAGATTTGAGTGCACGTTAAAGACCCCCAGGTGGTCGAAATTTCCGGAGACCTCTACAACGGCGTCTCTGATAATGTTATGGTAGTTTTGGGACCTTAAACCCCACATATAAATCAGTCATCAAAACTGTCATCTTCATCGTGCTTTTCAGTTTCCCACCCAGCAAATTCAGAAGCCTTTCACAACAATTAGGCGTTATCCGCCACCACGCGGTTGATTTTGAAAGTGAAATAAGAACAGTTAACGCAGGCGAAAAAGTGCGAAAACACATATTTGACCTAGTCAGCGATTTTCCACTTCTGCAAAGTTGCATCGTACTCGCAGCGGATCCGAGCACCTGCGTTGCTCCCCATCATGCGAGTGAAAATGAGAGGGTACGTGTCAGCCGCGAAGTCGCTGTCCACGAATGTTGCTTCGACAGCCAGGAAACCCGTCATAGAACGCGACGTCCACACGTCGAGTGCGATACAGACGTACTCCGCTCACGCCAAGGACGATGATATTTTGGTCTTCAGCACCTATACTTACTCGGGCCGCAACTTCTCTGAGGTCATCCCGCGATGGCAACTTGTAGCCAGGGACGGCGACCTGGATTTGATAGAATTCAAAGCAGTTACTTTGAGCAAAGGCGGCTTATAAAAATGTCAAACTTACGCTTACGAGTTGTAGGAATCCCTCTCTCTCGATGACTCGAATAGGCTCCATGTTTGTGCAAATCATATTCAGCATGGCGTCGTCAAGAGCAGGCACGGAGCCAGAGGCGAAGGCGGCCGTCATTTTCGAATGGTTTCCCAGCCCTTTCTCTCGTGGCTCGTGCTTTCTTTTATAGAGCCGAATCAGAATCGATGATACTCTGAATACAGCAGGTATAGTTTCGGAGCAAAGTTTGGAGCGTGCAGCTTCTTTGTTTTCTACACGTGAAATTAAAAAAAAAACTGCTTCCAGTGTGCCATGTTCGCGGACGAAAACTGCGTGCGCCAGCAACTGAGCGCAGGAGTCAGCGTGGTTGTGCGTTACGGTAGTGCTTCCCTAGCCGGCGGCGCCACCCGAGCTGCCCTCCCCCCCCCCCTAGAAACAGAGCGAGCGAACGTGGGTTTTCTTCGGTGAGAATCGTGGCGTCGGGATTCCGCAGAGGCGCCGCCGTGTCCATGCGTGGTTACGTGTGCTGTCCTGCATCGTCTCGGAACCTATGCTTTGAAAAGTTTTTCTCTCTCTTCCTCGTACGAAGGGAGAGACAACACGGTTCATCGCGTACGACTGCGCTGCGCTGACCTGCAGACCTTCGCCGGCTGAGTTTCGAGCAAAGGCACCTATGTGTCTAGATAGAAATGACAGCACTGCGAAAGGGTGTGTGTGAGGGGGGTGGGAGGTGTATGAGGGGAGACGGGGCGCAAACTGGTATACGAAAACTTGCAGTCAACACGAGTACTCCGTCAGTAGTACCAGTTCGCATAAACAAGAAAAAGAAGCGCTTTTTCGTCCGAATCGTGTCTGGCGACAGAAGCAAGAAGAAAAAAAATAAAGGGCGGGGAGTGAGCTGGCGGCTGAGGCCGCCTTATAATTGTACCGTACCTGTAATCAGCCAACCCTAAAAATCTTCTGCTTTATTGCTAAATTCGAGGCTCTAATTTACTAATGTATAAAATTTAATTAACAGTGCGTGGATGAAAACGTACTCCAATTTAGGAAAAAGACGCAATTCCATTCCACTCAAGATGCGCTCAGTTCAATTTTTATTGCAATCCTCCAAATGTTGCCCCCCCCCATTCTATCATCAATCCATTCCAGGTGTGCGAAATTGTAGAATAATTTTGGAATCACTCCAAAATTATTCCACTTCCGGAATTGCAACGCCGCAAACAGCGACACGCCCTCCGATCGTAACGCGCTGCACGAATGATAGTTATCTCTTGAAGAAAAGTCAAATCTTGTCATCATATCACTAGTTCTGCTACCTGTTTTTTTTTCAACATCCAACCTCCGTTATTGGGCTTACACGATATCAAATTAAACCTTTTTTGTTGCCTCATAGCGCTTGCCTTGTCAACGCCAGGCCGCTAGTTATCGT
The DNA here is from genome assembly GCF_043290135.1 of Rhipicephalus microplus. Taxonomy (NCBI): domain Eukaryota; kingdom Metazoa; phylum Arthropoda; class Arachnida; order Ixodida; family Ixodidae; genus Rhipicephalus; species Rhipicephalus microplus. Next base: position 204,797,277 of record NC_134702.1, on the reverse strand, counting down.
GAGCACCATTCAGGCTTCTCACTACCTCAGTACGACCACTCACTCTGGGTGTGTCGCTGAATTTTCTGTGTGGCATACCGACTCGCGCTTGTGAGTACACACTCACGTCCACAATCACGCGCAGTCGATTACCCTCAAGTGGGCTCACTCACGTTTACACACGACTACTCATATTGAGTGCTCAATCACGTCCACTCACACTGACGAGTACGCACTCACGTTCGTGCTCACGACTATACTCAGGACTGCTCACTCGCGCTCATACTCACGCCTAGGACAGCAGAGGATTCTTACACGGAGGAAGGAATTGCCTTCCTCCTTGAATTTTCACGTGCCTTAATACTGTGATTACAGCTCGCTATTCGCTCCAGTGCTGCAGTGACCTAAATGAGTGCCATGAGAGAATCGCCTCAACATGTCTATTAGCTTGTGCGCAGATGTGGGTGCACGTTCAAAAAAACCCAGGTAGTCGAAATTTCCGGAACCCTCCACTACGGCGTCTCTCATAATCATATGGTGGTTTTGGGACATCAAACCCCACATATCATAGAAGTGTGGTGGTTTGGGCTAGTTGGTATGGCATGACGATAGCTATAGCGCGAGAACAGAACGACGACAAAGCGACTCCTTCTTGTCCCTTTGGTGATGATGAGGATGATATATGTTGTTAAATGGTGCAAGGGCCGTTGATGGCCAAAGAGCGCCAGGAAATGATATCGGATCGGAGCAATGGTTATGTTAAATGGCTGTAAAAGGGCCTAAGATTCTGCGCTCTAAAGGTGCGTAAGACATATTTGTTAAAATCATGAAAGTGAAGTGAAGCATGCCTGGTGAGAATGAGTCTTAAGTAATCATGACAGCATAGAATAGGAGTGTTATATTAGCACCGATACCTCGCCAGCGCCCTTGGTCCCAAGGGCCAGGAGACAGGTGCTCTCTTTGGATGTAGCATCCACAGCAGCAGCCTCCTTTCAGAGGCCGTGCTACCGATCACTTGAGTAGATAACATGGAATGTATTTACTTCATTTAAGAATGCATTGAATGCAATATATTTAAAAAGAGGTTCACGACCAATAAACATAGCTGGATGAAGGGGTATGTGTTCCTTGCACGCTAGTGTAAAATGTTTTTTCCTGTAAGCCTCTAGCTCAGAGCATTCAAGGAGTATGTGGAGTACGGTAAGTGGACGGCCAAATCTGTGACAGCTGGGTGGGTCATCACCGAACAAAAGGTGTGTGTGCGTGCTGTGTGTGTGTTCTATTCTAAACCGACAGAGGCTGACCTCTGTACGGCGCGTTTTCGACGTGGGTGGCCAGTTACCGAGGCGTGGTTTGATCAAGTGTAACTTCTTATGAGTTTGTGGATGTCATAACTTCTGCCAGTGCGCCCTGAGCTTTTTCTGTATGTTTTGGTTTTAGGTTCATTATAGGGACAGCAACTGAAGAGTTGGCAGTGCTTCCGTTGATTGACGTGGTGAGCTGGTCAGCCAACACATTTCCTTCGACCTCGCGGTGTCCTGGCACCCAGCACAAGAAGAAATGTTGCTTGGAAGCCTAGGCCGCGCCGAGTATTGAATGGAGGGATATAATTGAAGGGTTTCTGTGTTTTTTTTAGATTTTTCAACGCTCTTACGACACTCGGGGAGTCTGTGTATATACCTACTCTTCGCGTATTCAATTCTTTGATGTGTTTAACGGCTACGAATAACGCGTAAGCCTCAGCTCTAGAAATGCTTGTGCTGGTGGACAGAACGAAATGGTTGCTAGGATATACTCGCTGTGCGTAACCTCCTAGGTTTTAAACGGTTTAGCGAGCGTAGGGCAGCAGTGCCATGAATACAGTGAACTAGTATATACCATGAACTCGAGGTGGTTAAAGGTGGGAAGTAAACAAGAAACGCAAGCCGTAAGAAAGCGTGCGTGTGCACCTCTCGTTTAGTCCTTGGAATGTCAGCTGGATGGCGGTGCTTCTATATGCGGAATATATGATGAAAAGATGCGAGATGCTGGTACTTAGAGTATAGACTAGATGGACGAACGGATGCACGGGCAGATGCATGGACGGACGCACGGATGGCTGCACGTACGGATGGACGCATAGACGGACACAGGAACGGATGCATGGACGAACGCAAGGACGGACGCACGGATGGACGTGCGAACGCACGGACGGGTGGATGGACGCACGAACGGCCACACAGACGGACGCATATATGATGAAAAGATGCGAGATGGTGGTACTTGGAGTGTTGAATAGATGAACGAACACACAGACAGATGCATGAACGGACGCATGGATGGCTGCACGGAGGGATGGACGCATGGACGGACGCAGCGGCGGATGCATGGATGGACGCAGGGGCGGACAGACGGATTGACGTGAGGACGCAAGAACAGACGCACGCATGGACGGGCGGATGGACACGCAGGTGGTCACACAGATGGACGGATGGACGGACGGAACCAAGAACGAATGGACGGACGGATGCTTAGCCCCACTCTCCATCCTTTACCCCATGAATATCCTGCCATTTTTATTCACACTTGATCATGCCGCGAGGACCACGCGCCACGACCGGGACGCTACGCTTCCCCTAGCTCCGTCAAAACAAGACATATCGTTCGGACTCGTGTACACATGAAGAATAAACGTGCCAAGGCTGCATATTTGCGGTACATCGGATATGCTACAGCTATATGCGCCTGGAAGGCTGCTTTATTGCAGCTGTTGGAGCGAACGAAGCGCGACTCGCTTGTAGCAGAATATTGGGCCCCGCCCGACGAGCCACCGTAACCTGCAGGGCCCCACCTATAATAAGCACTAACGACCAACATTTTAAATAATGAACGTTTATTGTCTCTTAGCCCAACAGCGCAGTATAAAAATAAGTAGACATAAGTGGGCGCAGTCCTCAAGCGCCCACATTACAATCCATCGAGTCCTCACAAAGATGGCACCGAACGCGCAACATACCTTTTCAGCGTCTGCTAGCCCGAAACCTGCCCAAAACCTTCCACGACTAAATTTTCCTGGAAGGGTCTGGCGACCTTCGGGCTCCCCGCGAGTCGCCAGAACGTCCAACCCCCAAAAAACGAACGCCAACCGGAAGTGTACAGCGGGGGGGGGGGGACGGAGCAGCTAGAGAAAAACGAGCGCGCTCTGGCTTGCTCTGGCAGCCCGCGGGTAGCCAGAAGTGGAAAATTGAAGAGCCCCACTGCTGAAAGATTTCAGATGAATTCTCTCTGCCGAACGACTTCGGTAACACTAACAACGCACCACTCACCGCACACAACAACAACAACACGGCATCACTCATCTGGGCGCGGAGAACAATTCGCTCTGACAACCGGCAAGAAGCGAATCGCTTGAAGTGTGCTGCCAACTATCAACGAACCTAAAAATCCAGCGGTGCAGCATTAGCCAAGGTTAGGAAGAGCAAAGCGCGAGCCTGCGCTACATTCCAAGAAATATAAATGTTATGTGATTTATGCACTACAATATCACTGGCGAATGTAATACAGAAGTAAAAGAAGGTAATTTTCGGCTGCAAAGATCAGACGATAGTATTTAACTATCCAAAATGGCTCCAAAAAATCTTGAGAAGCTGATATGTGCACTCAGCAGGCTATATGATCGAACGTGCGAGTTGCCTCGTGTTTTCACGAAAGCTTGCCGTCTCGCAAGAACGAATTGAATTTATCACTTTATCACGTCACGGACTGTCCAGCTTATTTACTGACGCAGAAAAAATAGAACGTGGTTTGTGTTCGTTTCCTGCTAACGCGTTCACACTGAGGCTAGCACAGCCGAACAAAGGAACGTTTGCTACTGATCATCCTCGAGCGGACGCTCCTAAATATCACTAGGCGGCGCGACAGTCTATGAACATTCCGAATACGGGGTGACTGGTATGTACGATACGTGTCTGGAGGAGATGGTGTGACGTCGTACGCGACGGGATTTACACATTGTTCATGTTACGACCACACAGTCATAATCACCGAACCCTTCTACCTTCCCATACTGATTCTGGTCTACCGCAAGGTGATAGACAGATAGACAGATAGATAAAGATAAAAAGAAACGTGCGAAGTGTCTGAGGTAAGCAAAGTATTTCGTTTGCAATGCTTGATTCAGTAGTCGTAAGTACACTGTAGGAGAGCGCACTTATCGTTCTGACTGTCTTTCACTGGTCGAAAGCGCCACCACCTTCTCTTTGTTGCGAATAATCCAGCGGAGTAGACATTCTGCCGGTGTCAGGCTAATCCGATTGGCGTGCAATGCTTTCGCGTATCCGTCGTTCAGGTTCCATATGGGACAAAACGGAATCCGCCTTCGCAGGTACCTCTTTGCACCGTCTCCGTCCACGAACTTAAAGTCATCACCGTCTTGAAGTACAGAGTAGTGCCCGATTTTACGAGGCAGGGCGTATCTGGGTGTGACATCTCGACGCTACGAGAACGCTTCACACACGGACATTGCCGCAACTTCTTCTCCAGCTGGATCGCCACAGAGAACGTGATAACGAGGGTCAACCCCAGTACTACTGCAACAACTTTCCATCTTGCAACTGCAGCTATCGCCGCTCCCTTCAACGAAACGCGTACACGAGGCGCATTCACGCAACTACCGAGCAATTCCCTGCGGGGCGCAACGGTGTTCTGTGGGCGCAATGACGGCAGAGATAACGCGCGTGGAGTTTCTGCACATGTATTCATGCGCGAAATAGTCCGAAGGAGTGTTGAGCGTGTTTCGTTTTTTCTTTCTCATCTTCGCCAATTGGCTCTGCACCTATACAGAAAGGCGCATTGTCATCGGTTGGAATACAGTGGATTTGTGTTCATAAGCCATTCCGCTGTTTCATTATAACGTAAGTAAAACACGCAAAAAGTTTCAGGAAATAAATAAGCACTTCTGTGTGATGTTCAGGATTATGCAGCGATTGAAGGGCCCTGCCTTTCGTTGCAGTGCAGTGATAGTGAGACCTCCCCCGCTTCGCCACCAATCGCCAAAAAGAGGGAAGAACACTCAACGATTTTTCTATACGGTTCCCTCTTGGCTACGTGTCTCAATAACTTTCCACCTACAGGGATTTGTGCTGGGGCCGGGAAGTAAGAGACGCTACGCCGTATTCCTGTTTAATGATTCATTTCATTTATTACTAACTGCAAACATCGTATACGCTCGTACATCAACCACTACACAAAATTATAACACATGATTTACACACTCGCGAAGTGCGACACAGGATATATAAGGGAAATAACTTTCACAATAAAATGGTGCGACGATACAAAGTAGATGCATCACGACACAAATGGTAAAGTCATTAATGAATAAAACCCCGCTATGTCTCAACACGCCACCTCCCTTTTCGCAAAGCTAATCTAAATAAGATGCATAAAGTCCGTCTCACGAAAGCTCCATGTGGACGGGGGCCTCGGAGCTGGCTGTTCGAGTCGGGGCTCAGGGCTTCTTCCTGGGGTCATTGTCCGATTCGTCGGTGCCTTCATCGTCTTCGTCATCGTCGCCTTCGTCATGCCTCTCAGTGATTTCCATCTTAGTCTTCTTTCGTAATGCTCCATTCACTCGCCTCCTATCCCTAACTTTCATTCCTAATCGTACCGTCCTTGCCCCAGTCATCATCTCATCGCCCCTCATCGCTATCTCTTCGCACCGTTATCTTCCTTTTCCATTCCGTCTCTCTACCATCTCGAGCTCATCGTATCGTCTCTCTGCCCCTGTTCACATCGTATCTCTCTCTCATGTCTCGGCTCGTAGTCCCTTTTTATAGGACACGACTCCGCCTTACCGGGGCACCAAACCAGTCGCCACTATCGACGCGGCATATTTTGTTGTTAGTTGTTAGTGGTTCATGAGGAAAAGGAAGAAGGCACCTAATTTCTGTCTGCCTACAGGCGACACGGCGCAGTGCCTAGGAGTGTGTCGTCTTCAACGGCCGCTCCCGCGGCCAACAGCAGTAGAAAACCCTCTCCCAAACAAAGCCGAGCAAGTAACAATGTACAAACTCAAGCCTCAGGGAGAGTGATGGGCGAGCCATCCGAAGACACTTTAATTACGGGCAAACAATGGTCCCGATGCTACCGGTACTTGGTGAGCCGATGTCCAGACCAAGTCTCAACGTTTCCATGCAGCTCGGTGTCTCCCGCGAAATTCTCCGTAGCCGCCGCTTCTTCGTCATTCACCGCCGCGGGTGGCCATCCGCGCAGAACGCAGTAATGAGCCCTGGAGCCACTGAAGCTGACGGAAAGTCATACTGGACCCGGCACAGGCGCCGCGGCAGCGTCACATTCCCCGAACCAACAAAATGTGCTCTCCTGCTTTCCCATGCCACAAATCTGAAGGGTGCGCGCGGATTATCTCCACCGTACACTGTCACACGGTCTGTAGACGACAAGGCACCGCCCGGTCCTCGTGTTTGCGCGGGGGAGCCCGTGAAAATAGTAGAAATAATCCTTCTGGTACTTCACTCCGGAATGCCCATTCGTTACACCGAAGGTTTTCTTTTCCTTTTTTTATGCGTGGGTTTGAGAAATGAGCGAAAACATCTTGAAAGGATCGGGTTCAGTCCCTGTTTGCGGGGACGTCACAACAAAATACCACTCTTCTGAAAAATAGCATGAACATGTTGCAGTTATTTTCGACAGTGCACTTGAGTACGTTTCCTTAATGGCCGCTCTAACTTTTGGCGGAGATGCAATGTTGTTGAACTTGGACGAATTGTCACGCCTTCACAGCGCGCTACGTGTTCGCTGAAGCCGTGTGGTGCTCTCTCATGGGCTGCCGAAATAACCATCATTTCACTCTACATTCACGTTCGCACCAGCGATGTCTCGCGGGCATGAACGATGCATTTGTGCGCTCAACTTTAATACACATTGTTATTACCACAAAAATAAAAGCTAGAGTGCCGTGTTTTCTGACTACTAGCAAAACCACGCATGTCATACGGTTTTTCTTCTTGCGCGTCACCTCACATGTGATGGATGACAATAGCATTATGTACTTTATGTGATGAAATTAACAAAAAAAGTAAGTTAGACCTCTTCGTCACGGGAACCGGCATTGCACGAAAGTAAAGCCTGTCCTTGTAGAAATAGTTGAATTTTTACTGTACATTGATATATGAAACTTGCACAATTACTATTGTTGTTTCGCTGCTATTGCACCGTTTACCTTGAAGGCATTCAGCTGAACGCTCGGTGGATACATCTTCATTCCAGCGACTAATGTTTATGATTTATGGTTAAACAAAAAATTGTGGTAACTTTGGTACTTAACGGGTAATCATTAAACGCGGTGTGATAGAAGAGCGTTGCCGACTGGACGGAGACCTTGGGCTAAGGCCACCATCTTATATGGATTTTAAAAAGGTATATTGACACCACGGCTGGACTTAGAGCGAAACGCAACGCACCCGTGTTTTCCTTTTTGTCCCGTCTGCAATTTACGTCGACGCGAGCGCAAGCGAGTAACAGTTGTTACAACCACACTAAGAAAAAAAATGATCAAAAGAGGGTTATATCATGCTGATCCTCTTCGCGTACTGACTTGGAAATTAGACACACAAAAAGAGAGTTGCCATTTCTAAGGAGTGACAGAAACCTCCTCGAAGCGCCTTTCGATTGCCTCACGTGTCGAAGCCTCAAAGGCGTCGTTGTATACGCCGCACATACCACGCGTTTGCCGTTCGGCGTCATTCTGGCTGACTCCCGCTTTCCCCGGCGACGGGATGTCGCGTATCGCCGCCGGTGTGGCGCCTTCGCCTCCGCCTGCCCTCTCGTTATCTCCTCCGTCTGATGCGTTTTGTTGGTGGCGTTCGTCACGTGTCTTGTTGCTCCCTGTTTCGAGCGCACGTGCGCATCATGAGGGTTGGTCGCGCCAGGCTCCCTGCTGGACTTCACGCATGGGGTAAGAAATATTCATGGAGCTTCGGACATGGACAACGTGTGCCGGTTAACGGCGAGTTTACTGCTTTTTTTTGTAGGGTACCAATTGCACAGCGCTAGTATGGCGTCTGCAGCAACTATGTGGAAGTAGGCTGCCAACCAGTTCCAACAGTAGCATCCGTCCACCGCAGAGCTGTTGCAGAAGCCTATTTAGAAACGCGCAGCACAGTCACAGCGAGAGCTGAAAGAGCGGTCTCTTAGAGCCTTTTCTAACCACTCTTTGGGAAGCTAGAAGCTCACTGCTGGGCATAGGTCGGCACTTTGAGAGACTACTCACACCCAGTCACCACAATTCTTTCAGCCTTCACCCTCACTCACGTTCATACTCACGCCTACTCACACTCACTCCTACTCACTCACGTTCATACTCACCCCTTCTCACACTCAAGGTACTCATTCACGTTCATACTCACTCCTACTCGCACTCATGAGTACTCACTCACGTTCATACTCCCTCCTTGTCACACTCGGAGTACTCACTCACTTTCATACTCGCTCCTACTCACACTCATGAGTACTCACTTACGTTTAAACTCACTTCTACTCACACTGAAAGTACTCATTCACGTTCATACTAACTCTTACTCATACTCATGAGTACTCACTCACATTCATACTCACTTATACTCATACTCAGAGTACTCACTCACGTTCATACTTCCTCCTTGTCACACTTAAAGTACTCACTCACATTCATACTCACTCCTACTCACACTCATGAGTACTCACTCACGTTCATACTCACTTATACTCATACTCAGAGTACTCACTGACTTTCATACTCACTCCTACTCATACTCATGAGTACTCACTCCCGCTCAAATTTACGCCAACTCACACTCTAGGCCCTCACTCACGTTCATACTTACGGCTACTCACACTGATGAGTACTCACTCATTTCATACTCACGACTACTCACACTTGTGAGTGCTCACTCACGTTCATACTCACGCCACCTAGCACTCGTAGGCACTCACTCACGTTCATACTCACGACTATTCACACTGATGAGTACTCACTCACGTTCATACTCACGCCTACTCACAGTCACTCAGGTTTATACTCCCGCCTACTCACACTCATTGTTCATGGCTCACGTTCATACTCACGACTACTCACACTCTTAGAGAAACACGGACTGCTGGGCGAGTTGGTAATTCATTTTAACTGAGGTGCGCGAAAAATTGAAGTACAAAGGAAGACACCCCAAGACAGTGCGCCGCGTCCAGGTGTCTCCTTTTTGTACTTCAATTTTTCGTGCACCTCAAATAAGACTCATAGTTACTCAATCACGTTCATACGCACGCCTGCTCAAGATCATAGGCCCTCACTCACCTCCGCACTCACATATGAATCTACCTTCATACTTACACCTACCCATACTCAGGCGCACTCACTCACGTACTTCTACATTCACATGCTCATCATCATCACAGCAAGACGAAGGCCTCTCCCCTGCTCCACCAGTAAACTCGGTCCTTTGCTTGCTGTTGCCACTTCATACCCGCAAACTTTCTAATCTCATCTGCCCACCAAACTTTGTCTCCCCTTTTCCCGCTTTCCTGCTCTTGGAATCTACAAAATAACAGGCAGAAAACAAAAGTAATGAACAACCTCGATAAAAAACAGAGCTTCGAGATAGGTGGCAGTGCACTTGAAGTTGGAAAAGGTATATACGCGTCTACTTAGGACAGGTAGTACCTGCGGAGCCAATCCACGAGACTGAAGTAACTAGAAGAATCAGAGTAGGGTGGCGAAGATTCGGCAAGCAATCTCAGCTCATGGCTGGTAGATTGGCACTATCCCCTCAAGACGAAGGTATATAACAGCAGCATCTTGCCGGCATCTTTACCTACTGAGCAGAAACCTGGAGGCTTACAAAGAGGGTTCAGCTTAAATTGAGGACGACGCAGAGAGCGATGGAAAGGAAAACAGTAGTTGTAACCTTAAGAGTCAAAAGAGAGCAAAGTGAATCAGGAAACAAACCGAGGTTAAGGATATCATAGTTGAAATCAAGAAGAAGAAATGGACATGGGCCGGGCATGTAGCGCATAGGCAGGATAACAGCTGGTCATTAAGCATAACTGACCGGATTTCCAGAGAAAGCAAACGGGTTAGGAGAAGACAGTAAGTTAGGTGGGCAGATGAGATTAGGAAGTTCGCGGGTACATAATGGCAGCAGCAAGCACAGGACCGAGTTGAGTGGCGGATCATGGTAGAGGCCTTTGTCTTGCAGTGGACGTTGTCAGGCCAATGATGAATATTACCGTTGAGGTAGCGTTACGTGTACTGAGGTTACTCAAGAAACAATCGAGCTGAACCATTGTCGCTTTCTTCAAAAGTCGGTATGCTCCACAAAAAGGCAATGACTCAGCGCAATTACGACGCATCTGCACATTCATTTGTGCGCGATGACGCGTAGGAGACGCTGAGACATCGTTTAGGATCTCAGTAATGTGTTACAAGCACTCAAAACGCACTTTCGTAGGCTACGACGCACGCGCGCGAAATAGAGACGCTCTCGACAGCTTCAGTATACTACACCGCCACCGCTATGATTACCCGCCAGAACCCAAGACGTTGCCATGCCATCCGGCTTGGCCGCTTCGTTCGTTCCACTGCCCCTAGCCCCTTCTGACTGCACTAGCGGGACAGGCGGGCGCCGGGGCCACGCTGCCACGTCGATGCCGAGGCCACTCCGGCCGCCCGGCCTCGAGTTTACAGAGACGATCGGATAGACGCACTCACAATGCACTGCGTCAGGTGCTTTTACAAAGCTTTCGGAAGCTGCGCGCTCATTGGTTCGGTCGTGATGTCGTCAGCAAACATGGCTGCGCCCAGGACGATGTTGCAGGGGTTCGCGTGTCGGGCGGGGGCGCAGCTGATGAAGACGCCGCGACGAAAGCGAGAACAAAGTTGACGCTCCCACGCGTACTGGCAAACCGCCTACGATGAATGGGAAGACGGCGCTATCAAGTACTTGGTGCTACCAAGGTGCTACAGAAACGCTGTGCGCACGCCTGTGTCGACGCTGCCGCAAGACTCGTCACTCCGTTTGCAACGATCGCCGAAAGCATCTAAGTCAGCACAGATGTGCAGTGAAAAATGGATGATGGCAGTGAAAAATGGATGATGACGGTTTGAAGAGTTCATGTGTGGACTAAATAACAATAATCGTAACTCGATAAGCATTTGTTGCAGCTAAAGTGCCGGTTTCGGAGCACTTGAGTGCCTACAATGCGCACGTCACTAGATCTTTCAGCTTACACTAACTTTGGTATATCTTAGGCCACTCGTAGTGAATGCAACCGCTACTGATTATGATAGCAATGCCAAATGAGAAGCACGAATATCTGTAGCAGCTTCTTGATACACCTGCAAACGAATGTCTTCGTAGTGTCGCTCTATCAACACGCTAAGATTCGTTCACATGAGGAGCGCGAGGCCACGCTATTTTTATAAGAGAAGGAGGCGTGTCACAGCGTATTCCCTCTACGCCAAATGCACTTCGAAATCTACTGTATGTTGTAGATATCGCCGCCTCGAGCCAGTGTTTTTTTTTTGCTCACTTCACCGCGACACACGCATGTAGAGCGGTGAAGCGTTGACAGCATGAACACTGTTGTACTACAGACGCGCGCAAGCAAGTGGTTTGCGAGTAGTAAATTTTAAAAGCGAATTCACAATGAATCCAATAACGGTATAACCAAAAATAGCGCTTAAGTTAACCTAATACTCTTCCGATAGTTTTCAAATAGAAAGAAAACCTTTTTAAAAATAATCCTAGAACCTAAAACAGTTTATTTGAAATAAATATTTACGAACTGTCACCAAAGAATACTACAATTATGAAAACTGTGATAAGCTTGTATACAGCAGCTACCAGAGCCTTCAAAATACTTTTCGACTGTATGTCAAAATGCCTCACCAACTCCATTATTCTAGTTAAAACTCTGCTGCCAGCTTTTCAGTAAAATTTCAGCGTAAAATTAATCTAAAAAATTTTGAGCTGAACACCAAGCATTCAGCTAAATATTTATTGGAACAGGCGAGATTATCACACAAATACCCTGGCACAGTGAGCATGTAAAAATGAAGTGTTTAAAGCTGTATATGTAAGAAAATTCACGTGAACAAAAGACTTACTGGCATGTGTTTTTATTTGTGAAGCTAAATGCAGTCACAGTCCCTAACTTCAATGATGAAAACTGGAAAGGAATAATGTGATGCATTTCCGCCACAGTAAAAACAGAGTAAAAGTGCAGTTTGCGGCGAAAATGCTTTATCTAGTAATGATTATAGAATCAATAGTGCTGCCAATACTTGGGCTGCATTTTGTGGTAATTCAGGGATTACAAAAAGAAAATAAACCTTCAGCTGATCACATGTTTTGCTGCCTCAGGGTTGTCCCATTGGGTCTAATTATTTTTTAAATATTGGGTATTTCATGTATGTACAATTGAATTGCGCTCGCGAATGCTATTTGGTCCGTTATTTAAATATTTGCACACCCCTAGTATTGTTTTGTCTACCAATGACCCACCATCTATTTGTGTGGATGTGATTGGGCATCTGTAATCATCACGAGTGCTTTTTGTTTTTTGTGCTGTATTCTATCTCTCATTGAACACACCCTTGCACATGCCTCAAGGTATGTATATGGAAAAAAGAGAACGCACCTGGCTACAAGTGATGCCAATTCGTGACATGCAATGCAAGTAAAAACATGAGTGTATTTGGTGAAAGTTGCTTTTAATCTTGCCGTTCATTAGCAAGAAGGATCAGTTTATTGCACATCTTTTTTTACTCTCAGCTTACATCAGTTAACTAAACATAAGCGTGTTCATAAGAACCTACTTGTTTATTATTTAATTATTTGTGCAATAACAATAAAAACAAAAGGTCAGACAGCACAAATAACTCTGCTGAGATAAGAATAAAGTTAACCAAGCAAACTACAAAAAAGTACATTTCAATATTCAGCACGTGCCAGACAGAAAATGCAGTGAGTGTCAGTACATTGGCAAAATTCTTGCCGAAATCACAAATGGCAACCTGGATAAATTATAGTTATTAATATTGATAAAATGTATTTGTTGAGAAGCTTTGGAAGCATTCATTTTCTGGCTCAAGTTGAGTCAAATGCTTACATACTCTGAGTGCTTTGTTCCAAAACAATAATAAAAACAAATGTAAAACCTCACATCAACATTTCAATGTTGTCCTGAAATAAAAAAAGAAAACGCCATATGTTAATTGTTTTTGCCAGATAATTCTGGATATGAGAAGATGAATTAGGCTGCCATCATAAGATGTGTTGAAAATTAAAAAGGTACTTACCACTTCAAACTGCTTGGGGAATGTGAAGTGCACGTATATTGTTTATACACGTATGTGTGTTGCTTTATATATTTCTCACAGCAATAACACATGCAGCACAACACGCCATAATCAGATGTTTTTTTGGCCTTTCGGTATAAAAATATCTTTTTACTTGGGATAAATTTAGCAAATAATTGACAAGCCTGACAACTAAGTACATGCGTATTGCCACGTGTGTTTCATTTTGATAAAGTCAGGTTTCACCCACAAAGACTCTAAGCAACACTCATCGCAGCAGTTTTTCAGGAGCTCCGTGTTAACTTGATGTCACACTGTTAAGTTTGTGGACAGGACGCGAATAGTCTAAGTGCTTACGCAGCTACCAGCAATAACTCCAAAATTTTCAATAGCACTTGTATAAAAGCAGATGCACTGTACTGCTTGTCAGAATATTGATGGCCGACACACTGTTTACCGCTATTAGGGCAGACTATGTATTGCTTGTAGTTTGGCTTTCTATACTTCAGGAAAAATTTCGCTAAATAAAAAAGTTTGGGCTCAACCCCGCCGACTACTGCAGTCTTCAACATCATGGCCACGTGACAATATTAGCTTTTATGTCTCTCCAAGAGATGTGTACATCTACAAATCCAGAAAGTTGAAATTTCATTTTTTAGAAATGTGCAGGTGTACAACTGCAAAATGATGAAGTCTGCTACAAACAGCTACCTTTTTTGTTTTATTGTGAATTCATTTGGTCAAGCAGAGCAGTACACAAGTGCAACTATTGATGGAGACTATGCGAAAAAGCTCATTGATCCTTAAAGCAGCTTGCATCTCAAGCTGTCTGGCATGGTGAACGAGTGAAGATTTCTAAACGAATTTCCAAATGAGGCAATTGTTGTCGATGATTCCAACCGCGCGACAAGTAGGAGAACCAAAGAAAAAGAAAAATGGGATGGCACGAGCGGTAGAAATAAACATAGACGTTCTTGGTGTAGGGCTCTGGTCTTGAATACGCCACAGCAATGATGTGCTGGTCACAATGGCCTGCTTGTGGTCCCCCATTTTCTCAAATTAGCAATGGAATGTAAAGAGCTCTTATAATTGCACAGCAGAAATCCTTGGACACCATTATTATTAAGGAACTGGTGCACAGCATTTGGTTTAGGAATTCACACAAATAAAACACAGTTCATTATCTTCCATTTGAGTCATTATGCTCTTTCACATACCCCGGCTATTGCTATCAAAAGGCACAGACATCTTTGTCCCACTAAGTTCCCATTTTTGGGAGTACTCCTAGATGCTTATCTAAAGTACTATCATCACATTTCACTTATAAGATAGCTCATGGTATCAGAACATTATTAAAGACTGACCATGCTTCAACTTTGCTTAAGCTACATTACGCCATTATCCTTAGTCATATTACCTACTGTATCACGTCCTGGGCAAACACCTATCCATCTCATATTCTCCCACTTCAACGTCTCCAAAACCAAGCCATTCGCATCCTAACATTCAATACTCTATTCACCAGCGTGCCCCCGCTTCTTCAGCAACATAGTGTACTATTAGTGTGTAATATATGCAAACATACACTGAGGATTCTTATATTTAGGTGTTTTAACGCTTCCATAACAGCCAATGTCTTGCGAAAATTTCAATTGGTAAACGCTAATCCCACCAGGTTCGCCTCTAACAACAATTTTTTACTACCACATTCATGCATTAACTACGGCGAACACACCACCATATTTGCTCCCATATATTTATGGAATTCAATACCACTATTCACTAAACAATTGTCATTCAATACTTTTAAGTAGATTTGAGATGTGTGGTGTATCATTAATTGAAGTCCCTTTTGTTCAATATTCTACGGCCATCTTTTTCATAGCCATGTAAATTACTGAAGATTGCTTTATTACCATTTCCGCTGGAATTTATATTACAAGTTTGCCTTGTCTTTATTTCTATCATAATAACTTGCCACTTTGCAGTTGCCATTTTTCTACAGTTATCAACATGTATATTTTTCACAGGAGCCTTTTGCCTTGTGCTATGGGACCTCCTTCTGCATATACTTACTAATCATATTCGTTTACGTAGTTTGCAACGCATACACATTTTTTACCAACTGACCTACATGGCCATAACACAGCACACAAATTGACAGGACAGACCGAATGGCTGAACCTATGGAAGTTTAATAGTTTAAAATATCACCATCAAAAAGCATTTCAATTCAAGAATTATGAACGTGCTAGAAATCGAAGTCATTGCAGAGTGGAAAGTACACCCAGTCCTCGAAAAGTTGAGGTGGGTTCGACTATGATTTCACCTCTGATGACAGACAGTACTGTGGTGTAACTGTGCTTGCAGATGACCTAACAGGCCAAATTTCGCTTGTTTTAGGTTAAGTGAAGGCAAAAACATCTAGCACTACAAACATTATTTGCGATTTCTTTTTATTCAAAGTAAATACAA